>NC_072390.2:59488636-59810681 GCF_028885625.2 Pongo pygmaeus
TGATTCACAAATAAGAAATGATTTTACTCCTTTCATTCCCACCCTCGTTGTTCTGCTTAGTTGTGGTAAGTTCTTGAGGTGAGCAGTGAGGTTAAAACCATTTGGTTATGGGATTAGTTGCATTTAAGAGAAAACAATAGTTGGTGAATCCTTCATGTATGAGCACTTTGGCTTCATACCAACCATGGCAGTAATCCCAGGTGGCTGTGAGGATGACTTCAGTGTCTTGACAGGAGACATTACTCATTCTCACCCCAACCTCCATTCAAACTTCTTTTCACTCCTGCCCTAATCTTAAGACCAGTTACCTTGACTTGAGAAGTAGCTGACTGTGTGTGTGTGCATGCACGTGCATCTGTGTATGTGTCTGTGTTTGGTGGGGGTAGGGCAGGGGCATAAATCTTAAGGCTGCAGCTCTCTTCTGCTGCTTCTCTGCAAAATTCAACCATCCTTCAAAGCTCATCTCAAGCTACCCTTCCTTGAGCCCACCCAACAGTGCACCCTGCCTCTGGGAGTTCGGGGGTGCCCATCTAGTCTCTAGCACTCTGCCCTGATACCTGCTTATTTACTGCACGTAACATGGGATCTATGTAGGGTTTTGTATGATTCACTTGGGTTATTGAATGTGGCATATGTGTATATCTCACTCAATTCTATTCTCTCTGTGGTAAGGGTCCACATTAAAATTTACTCATAATTTTAACAATATCACCTCACTAACCCAGTTCTTGCATAAAGTAAATGCTCCAAAGGTATTTGCTCATGGATTTCCTGATTGCTCCTCTATATTTCTGAGGGTGTAACATAACACTGCCAGAGGTATGTATCTTTCATTTTAAAAGACCCATTAATATTCAACATTAGCAGAATAATTTTCTAAATGACAAGTTACGACCTTTTGGCTGTCTCCTCTTTTTCTTTTTCCCAGGGAATTGCCCTTTTAATGCAATTGAAAAAAAGAAGGGAATGAGAAGAGAAGGAAAATGGGGGGCAGAAGAAAGAGAGCAATAGGAAGGGAAGGAAGTGGTGATTGCCTAGGGAAGCAGATGAAGAAAGGGAGTGGGTCATCATAGCAAGTAGGTAAGGGAGGGAAATCCTGAAGCAGGAAGATAAAGGAGCAAAGTCTTGGTTTTGCTGCAGCCATGGCGACTGCTCCTCTCCTGCTCTTACTTGGAGTAGCTGCTTCCCAGCTCTGCTCCCGGTAGAGTGGAGTGCAGATTCTCCTGCACATTGTTCACCTAAACAGATAGAGTTACTTTTTTCACTTCTACTTAGGAACTTGCTTTATCTTATTCTGCTCTATCCCCACCTGGGGGCATCAAGGTTAATATTTCAAGTTATGGTGCTAGACTTGGAGTTAGACTGGGATAGATCTTGGAGTTATGTCTTGCCTGTTTCCAAGGGAATTTCAGAGGTTTACAAGTGTAATAAAAATTCAGCAATTAGGGAGAAAGCAAAGCAGAGATTATCTAAAAGGATTGGGAGTTACCTGGCTCCTTCAAGGCTCTGATCTTTTACACGGAGGACTGATGTGGGCTGTGTTTGCTGGAAGCCAGAAAGAAAAGGGACCCATCTTATATGACAGTTTTTGTTTAACCAAGAGCACAGGTTTACCTATCAGAATATTTTTTCATCCAGTGAAAAAGGCACACAATTTTTCTAAAAGTATCTTTAAAAAAGAATTGTCTCTTATATAGTAGACAATATTTTTTAAGAGCAGTTTTAAAAAAGACAAAGGCTTTCAAACTGCCCCTCTTGAAATGTAAAGGATATAATGTTAAATTGGATATCCAAGAAAACATTTATAAAGTAAAATTAGATAATGTGGTTTATCAACATTGGGACAATCTTCACCTGACCTTTGTATTCCAAGATAGTTATGATGAGAAAGGAGAAAAGTAGTTTTATGGATGATGCAGATTTCTTGATGCAGAGTTAGTGGATAGTACAAATAAAAATACTAGAAATAATAGTAATGTTCTTGTCTTTGCCAGGAGCTCTTCATTCAATCTTTCTTTTATTTCTCAAAGTTTGCTGTAGCAGCAGAGTAGTGCAGAATAAGTATGGTCCTTGGTATGACAAGACCTGAGTTCAGTTCCCAACACTGTCACCTACTAACTGGGTGATACAGGATAAGGGAACTAATCTCTCTACACCTCGATTTTCTCATCTGCTAATAAAGAGTGACTAGAACCTTGATGTTTCAAGAGTTCAATGTATAAACAAGTGACTTTCATAATACCTGAAATTTAGTAGGTTCTCAATAAATATTAGATGAATCTTTTTGTAACTAAATGTGATTGAAAATGTCATGTCGTCTCTCAAGGAAAGTCAAGAGAGGCCAATAGAGTTCAAAGGAAAGTTCTAGTGTAATGATTTTCATTGGTTCAAAATATACTTGGTCCTTTGGAGGTTCACTGTGGTTGCCTTTCTCATTCCTTGGGGCAAAGAAATGGGTGGCAAAGAGGTATGGAAAGACCCTCTTGCCCCTTCACCCCTTTTTCGCCTCTCCTGCCTCTCTCCACCTCCGTCAGTCCCTGGCCCTCGCACAAAAGCTCGTTGCATTCAGCTCTTTGGTGGCTTTGTACCTGTTGGGTCTGCCCCCATCTAGGGCCCCTTTTTGGCCTTTCTTTTTTTCTTTCTCAAAAGACCCCAAGGGGGTTCCAGGGCCCAGTGGCTGGGCTCCCAGGTCGCTTCACAGAGAAGGTGTTGTTCAGTAGAAAGGCATGTGGAGTCCCAGGGTGAGAGAGTTGGGGGCATTATCAATCATGAGCTGCTAAAAGCCAGGAGAGAGACGGGAGAGCTAGCAAGAGCAGGGAGGACTGAATTGAAGTGGAGGATTTTTTTTTCCTGTTCCTGTTGTTGTCGTTGTTGAAGGGAGCGTTCTTGGACATCTGCCCAGACACATGCTGAGTTAAAGAAGCAGCAGGATAAATTCTTAAAGAATGAATTGGGAGAGGGGAAGGAGCTGGGGGTGGGGAGGAGTAGTGAAAAGGAACCAAGGAATGATTCCAACCCCCAAACAAAGGAGGCCCCTGCAGACCAGACCAGCCTCAGCCTGGCCCTTCTGTGGTTCAAACATTGGTTTGTTTAGCACATAATCCAGGAACACCAAGGATCCTTAATAGCTGCTTTGGGCCCACAAAAGGGCCACAGAGGGAAACTACAGTTTCTTGAGCTTTCTTCTTTATATCCAATGCAAGCTAAGAATGCCATGGGAGAGCTTCTATCCCTCACTTGATTGGCCCCAGAAATGCTTACTGAAGGACCTCAGTTCATGATGCAGTCAGTGTGGTAGCATAAGCATAGGGCTCACTAGTGGTGATGACATGTTCTATTTGATGACAAATGTCTTTTTCTTTTTAAAGAAAAGAAACTTGTAAAAAAAAAAATGCTCTCCTAGATTCTATGGTAGGAAATCAGGGAGCTTCTAATTAAGGAACTTCCCAATATAGTTTCTGAAAGAAAAATAAGCAAAACAAAACAAAAGCTTGTGACGATGGTGGGACAGTTGGATTCTAACTGCATCCCCTTCCTCAATAGGCTAGAATTGCCCAAAGACGTGTCATTAGAGACATGCTTGTGTTATTCAATTCATCCTCTTTGCTCTAAATTTCCTAATAGAAATTATATTGATTGTTGTTCTTAGACTTTGGAATAGGTCGGTTCTGAATGTTGAGCTGACATGTCAGACAGCCCCCATGATAGCTCATTCACTCATTTCTTCATTGCAACATATACGTCTTCACTATCGAATGGATATCATTGACAGTCTTTTGTGGTTTGCCCCTATGCTAGGGTTTGGGAAGATGCAAGTATATTGGTCCTTAGCCTTATCAATCAAACCATGGAGGGCTGGCATTTTCAGCAAGAGTTAACAAACCTTATTCTTCCTGGGTGAGGAATTTCATACCAAAAGAGAAACTGCATAATTTATAGAAACATTAGGCGATCAAAGCATTATAGTCAAAATATAGTCTCTGAAAATGGCACAGGTTTAGCATTGTACACTCTGCACGTGCCACATTTGTTGACCCTGTTAAGCCTTCAACCAGCTCTGCCATGGGTACACACACTTTCCCTGTAGTTCCCTAGGTGGGAAATGAAGAAAAGTAAGAAAAGCAAAATATGGCCAACCAGTGCCTATTCAAACCTAGTCATGCTCAGAACCTTTTATTGATGACCTGAAATTAAGAAGGGTGGTAACACTGCTGTCCAAAGCAAGAGAGATTAAGAGACTAGCTTTTCAAAACACAAACTTGACTTTATTATACATTCACATAAGGTATTCACTTCTCAAAGTGTTCTTCTCTTGACACTATGCACTTAATATTGCTATTGTTCACACTATGATTGAAATGTCCCTTTGTTGTCTTCAAGTCACTGGTTTTAAAAAAAGAGACCAGCACAGTAGTCTCTAATTTATGTAGCTGATTGTTCTCGACAGGGCCCCAGGGATCTCCAGTTAGGAAGTTCCGTTATGTTGAAATGTGGTGAAACAGGTTATCCATGGCCTTGTCACATGGCAATGAAAACAAAGGGACTCAGGATCTGTGAGCTGCCACATGTGCTGACTTGACAGCTCTGGCAATGGTTCTCGAACCATCAGTCATTATTCAATGTAGTAGATAAGAATTCAGATACTACTGAACTTGATGTCTCTTTGAATATGGTGATTTCAGGGGCAGCTGAGGGAATGAGATATTTTTTATCTATTCCAATCTGTTTTAGATTATTTTGAAAATTATTTCTTGAACATTGACTGTTTTTCCTATCCTGTATAATATGAAGGGTTGGACAGAAAGGGGGTGGATGATGGAAGGAAAGACAAAAAGAGAAGAAGCTTCTGCTGACTTGTGCTTTGTATCTACAGGGCTGCTGTGGAGGAAATTATGTTCCCTTCCACCCAAATGTATACAATGAAGCCCTAACTCCCAATGTGACTGTATTCAGAGTGAAAAAGTAATTGTGGTTAAGTAAGGTTATAAGGGTGGAACCCTGAGCTGATAGGATTAGTGCATTTATTAGAAGAGACACTACAGAGCTCATCTGCTTTCTCTCCACCATGTGAGGACACAGGGAGAAGGCAGCTGCCTGCAAGCTAGGAAAAGAGCTCTCAGCAGACACTACACCCTGCTATAATCTTGATCTTGGACTTTCCAGCCTTTAAAACTAGGAGAAAATAAATTTCTGTTGTTTTAGCCACCCAGTCTGTGGTATTTTGTTAAGTAGCTCATGCTAAGACAAGACATTTTTCTGGTTACATCTACCAGATAAATGGAAAAGAGTGAAAAACAGTGAAAGTTTCCTTCCCAATTCCCTAAGGTCAATCTCCATTTAATGGTGGGAGTGACTTAGAGTGAAGAGAAATGGTTCCCACTACAAGCCCTGTTTGGGTCCATGTGGGTTTTCTGAATCTGCAGATTAGACGTTAAGGTGTTATTATAAACTTGGTTGTTGCTGTACTTTCTCGTTTCTCAAGATTGCAAGCTCAGAACATTGTATACATGTTACTGATCTGCCCTATTGCATTGACGCCTGTGAATAATTTTTTTTGGTGAAGTATAATTCTATTGAAAAGACTAAATTTTGCTGATAAAGTATATCAAAACTGAGTTTATTTAAACTTGTAAGTCAGCTGAACAACTGAAAATATTTAAATCTTTTTTGAAAAAATAAACTGCTTAAGATGAATAAAAATTAGTAAAATGAAATCCTGAGTCTAGTTGTATCCTGGTTTCCATCAAGAAGAAGGCTAACCATGATCAGTTCTGTTTTGGCAACATGACATTTTTAATCTCAACTCATCATTAGGCACCTACTGTGTGTTTGCTATTTTGCTCATAAAAAATGTGGGAAAGGAACCTTATAGTAGAAAGTAGTGGTCTGGGGCAAATAAGAGTTCTAAAAATCAAATCAGGATGAAATTCTACAACAGAGGGGCAAAGCGGTCAGTTGATTGAGTCCTTGTCTTTAATCTCTTTGATGTGGCACCGTCCCACTTATAAAATTTGGCCATGCTCAAGGCCAGATTGTTGTCAAAGTATATTTTGCATGTCTCAGATCCTTCTACGTATCCAAATTATTTACCATTGCCTAACCCTTCTTGTCAGGGGGAAAGTGAGACTTGATGAGTTCTAAATAACTTAATGTGAGTCAGTATAAAATAGTATCCTTAAGTTTTTTTTCTCATAAAGGAGAGAACATACTATGATATAATGTCATACTTTCCAAATGATTTATGCAGAGGCAGTCATTCCTCTGCATGTTAGTAAAAATTATATTGTAAAAAATTTAAGTATGTAAATAAGTTTGGAGAAAAAAACTAAATAATTGGGTTCTTGATGGTAGAACTTATTGGAATCTTTAATAGTGTACTAATCTTCATTGAGAATCCACAAAAGGGAGAAGAGGGGAGGTGATGTAATCCACACAGCATTTTCCAAACTAATTTGACCATGGGACGTTTATTTTGACCCAAAGTCGGAAAGGACCAGCATTTTACTGAACACATTCTCTTTGGGAAGTGCTGCTGCAGTTTAAAAACTAAATTCTTATGCAAAACAGTGACCTTATGTAAGGTGGTATTTTACTCAACCATACAATTTGAGGACTGGCCTAGAAGATCTCAAAGGCTCTTTCCAGATTGTAATTTTACACATCTTTTATTATAAAATCTTGGCAGCATCTCTAAGGGGAGAATTTCAGGCTAAGAGAAGATGTGTAGGGGAGATGTTTGGAAGTCCTCTAATTGCATTGAAGAGTTTCCCATCTCTTTTTTGCCTATACGAAGGGTGTTTCTGCTTATTTGATTGTGCAGTGCAAACTTTTGGGATTTGATCAGATGGAAGCTGGGTGGGACAGCTCTCAGAGAGCAGAGTTACTAGGGATACTGTTCTGCTTCCTTGGCCAGAATACAATTTTATTCTCATCCTCTGTAAACAGTGAATACAGGAAAACCACACACAAGTTTTAAACATTCTGTTGCACGAAGACTGAAGGTTACTGTATACTATTTGGGGGAGGGGAAGGGTAGAAACCCTATACATTGAGAATTTGAATTGATTCCAAAAGTCTGGATTCACAAAACAGTACATTGTGTTTTCTCCAGTTTGAAGTATTTCCTTGGTTTCATGACTGCCTTATAGAGGGAGTGGATCATTCCACAAAGCATTGGGAGGATGGGGAATATGTATCATTTGGAGAAACTTAAATTCAATTTTCTGCTCAGTGACTTCCCAGAGTGCTTAAGGCCTTGTATAGAGCTGTCTTTTCTTTTCTGTTTTTATTCCCAACCCTCTTTTTTAAAAAAAAGGACAAATAAGCGCAGTTGTAAACTTTGTAAATCCAGTAGAGGCCTGTTTGTGAACATCGCCTATGATGAACCATTCTTCTGTTGGCCTCAGCTGACGTGGAGTAGTGTAGCATAGACAGTGAGCTCAATTTGACTTGTTTTCATGGATTATTTTAGACAATACTTTCCCTAGAGATTCCCAGAGATTTTTCTACCTCTATCTTGTATAAAACAAGACATGTGATTAAGGGGTATCTAAGGTTAGCAAGCTTCAGAATTTCCCCTCCAAAGGTCCATCTCTTCCATGAGGTTTATTCCTAACTCTTGAAAACATCGCTGACCTTTTCTTCCTTTGGGGTAGATACCATTATGCCTTTCAATGATCTTGCCAAGGTTGGACATTTAATTACCTTAGACTCAGATATTCATGATTTTCAAACATAAGACTAACAGTGAAAATACTGTGTTCTGACTCCATCTCTTACTAGCTGTGTGAACTTGGACAAATAGTTAAGAGCCAAATGACTCAGAATCCTCATTTACAATTAAAAAGTAATTGTACTTATCGCCTCAGGTTATGAAGGAGAGTGAGTGAGGTAATATAAGGTGAACACTCTTCGTGTCTGGTGCCATATACATGTTCTATAAGTGAAGGCTATTGTTACTATTGGTTCTGGGTAACCAAGGCATGTAGACTTCCTGAATTAAAATAAATATTATTTAGGTGATTGTGACACTGATTGTAACAGATTTTAAATCCCCCCCATGACCTGCCCTCCCATTCACTTGCTGTGCATTCTGCCTTAGGGTGTCCTTGACCTTGTGTGGGACTGATTGTGTTTATCCTGCTGTGTTTTCACTCTTGCTGTCAAGGATCATGGCTCATAATTTTTGCATTCTCCTGAGAGGCTGATAAACACAAAATTGGTATTCAATAAATATTTGTTGATTATTAAATAGGTTGATTTTTAAAATGCTAAGAATGAGGAGCAACATGCCTCCTTTGGCTCTGGAGAACAGCTGGTCTTTGGATACAGTAGACAGGAATGAGCCCTTTTTTATGGTTTTCGACTGTCAGGCCCATCAGGTGACGCTAGACATCATTTATAAATTTGAAAACGGAGTTGAAAAAGGTGTAGGCTTCCAGCACAGGTCAGATTCAAGCCACTGACCAGTTATACCCTGGTCAAACATCAGTGAACATAACCATTATTCAGGGAGATTTTGTAGCATGCAGCATCCCAGGCCAGGCCCGGGGCTACCCCTAGAGGTTCTGACTCTGAAGACCTGGCAGGGCCTGGGAATCTGCATGTTCACTATGTGCTCAGGAAATGCTGATGCCCCTGGCTCTCTGACCACTGTCTCAGAAACACATCATCGAGAAATATGGCAGTCAGGGCGAGCCCCTGTAGCTCTTTGTTTGGTATGGCTGAGTTTCCTCCAAATCCCAGGATGCAAACTAGTCATGGCAGAACTAGATATCCATAGTTATTCTTTTCAGTTAGCATCAGGATATTTGCTAGGTAAAGCTGACATCCCCAAACTCGGTGCCCTTTGGGTCCCCCTCCCCAGCCTCCCTCATCCTGCCCCTCTGAGGCAGGGCTGATGGGCCCACCAGGTTCTCATTACAGGGGCCTGGCTGGGCAGCACTGTTCTTAGCTTCCCATTCCTTGGACCCTGCTGGTCCCTGAATGAGAAACAGCTGTCTGCCCACACCCTACTCCATCTAGGCTAGTTACACAAAATGCATGCTGTTCCGCAAGTCGGGTCTCAGCTCTCCCAGTCTTCTGGCCCCTGAAGCATTTCATATTTGATTTTTAATCACATTGGACAAATGTCTGCAGCAGGCCAGGGCTGCACCTTAGAGCATAGTCTCACCCTAGACACATCACTGCTGGGTCCGAGGCCAGCCACTGTGCCACTGTGTCTTACTGGGGACAGTGGAGGTGGATGGGAAGTGTCTGCTCTGATTAGGGGCCTAAGATACTGGATGGTAAGTCTAAGAGCCCACAAGCTGGTTGTGATGTAAGCCAAGTGCCTAGGCTAGCACTTATGTATCACCATCGCCTTGGAGTTTGACAGAAGTGCAAAATCTCATGTCTCACCTGGGATCTTCTGATTTATGCTGGAGGTGGGGCTTAGCCCTCCAGGTATTTCTGACACATGTTCAAGTTTACTTTTAGAATGTTGGAAGCAGCAGTTGTGTTTAAGGTGGAAAGATCTTTCTGGAGAAAGGGAGGCTTCTGAGGCCTAGCAGAGCTTGGTTTTCCTCCAGTGTTCCGAGAAGTAGGAGTGTGATGATTTGTGTGACCAGAGGGTTGGAAAAATGAGGAGAGTCCCTGGGAGTGGGAGGAGGATGTTAGAGTCTGGAAGACTGGGAAGTACAGGCATGGGTACCAAAGCCCATATCTGTCCTTTGGCCTTCCTGCATTACGTGGGCCTGGGAACTGGACCAGAAGTGGCAGACAAAGTAGGGCTGAGTATTAATTACAGCCCAGGAAACAATGGTCAAGACGGAGAGCAATGCCTTCGAGGAGAGAGCTAGAAGTATGCCCAGTGGTTCCTGCCCACAAGGCAGACATGCAAAGGTGGGTCAGCTTCCTTAAATTCAGAGAACACGGTCTGCAAATGCTACATTTCCTGGCTCAGAAATGGCCACTTTTTACTCCAACCTCCCCTGGCTCATAGCAATTCATGCAGTAGTTATTTTAGTGGAAAGGGGAAAAGATAAAGGATCTTTTAAATTACAAGATTTGCCTTTGATTCTGCTTCTTGGACAATGTATGGTCTTTTGTTAAACAAATACCTGGTTTTGGGTATAAAAGGTGAGACCTGCAAGGCATGGCATGAAAGAAAATAAATTGTTCTGCATAAGAAATGATTGAAAATTTTAATGTAGGTGTGGGCAGAGTAGAAAACTGAAAAGAAGGTCTGTGGAAAGGGGAAGATCTTATTTCCATCAGAATAGAGAATCAAAAATAAGAACATAGGATTGGACTTCAGGAATTTGTAGAAACTCAGGGAAGGCATTAAACTTCTCATTTAGCATGAGATAATGGGTGTGGATCCGTTGTATATAGATCTCCAAGGATGGTTCAGCTATGCTATGGGTTACCTTCAGTTTTACCTTGCACACAGAAGCTCCCAAGAGTGTGGGGGCCTCATTTACTGGCTTCATTCCTCAGCAAGAACATGGTGCTAAGCCTTGCATAGAGAGAGTACTAATGAGATACCTCTTTATGGGAATGACAATACAGTGAATAAGTCAAGACGTGGCACCTGGGAATGTATGGTTAATTGCTAAGTACGTATGAACTAGACTGACAGTATAGATTATACAACAGTAATGGCCAATTCAGAGCTGTGAGTCCAAAGGAGGGCTTCCCGAGTGTTTGTCAAGCAGGAAGAGTATATGTGGATGGGTACAAGGTGGCTAATCCCAGAGATGATTTGTGACCCCCGGAAGCTACAGAAGAGGCACAGAGCAGGAGAAGAAGGGGCTAATCAATTGTTCTCCAAATGTCCTCGATCAGCAGGGACCAGTAAATATAATGATTAATCAATCAAATAATTACTGTACACTCATCAAATGCCAGGAGATGTGGCGAGGACTAGAGATTCAGAGATGAATTAAGATAGAATTACTTGCCCTCAAGGGGTTGTGTAGAAAGTGACCAAGAGGGGCAAGACAGAAACTAAAAATACAACCAGATACCTTTGTTCAACATAGGCCCACATGGACACGGTAGGAACAAGAAAGGATATGAGTTAAATCAAAAGGAGGGAGAGAGGAGCCAAGGGCAGTTCTCTGGAAAGGGTGCAGTTGTAGGTACTTGGAAACAGGAGCAGTTTTCTAAGCAGAGGAAAGAGGGAAGGGTATGGCTGGCTTATGAAGTATGAGGTGGGACAGACAGGCGACTAGGCTGGGGAGGGGGATCTGTATCAGAGCAGATGGGCCTTCTTGGAGTTTCTAGGGAGATTGGATTTTACAGAGCAGCTAGAGGGAGCCATTGAAGAGTATTAAGGATGAGGGGAGGTAACGGAAGTCGTGTTTTAGGAAGGTCCCTGGGTTGAGAGAAGCAGCACTGGGTCAGGTCACAGAGGAGTGGCTATGCAGTGCTCAGAACAGCTCTCCCTGGGGCCACTCCCCTCCAAGGGAGGGGCTCTACAGCTCTTGCATCTCGAAGAGGCCCTTGGGTGAGGTGCATTTTATCAATATCATCAAACTAAAGGATTGTGAAGGAGGCAGCGTCGTGTTTGACAGTCTCTCTACTGTGTCCTCTTTGCTCCCTGCCCTCAGCATTTTCCCATTCCCTGCCTGTGCTCGTGGTGAAATCTCTCTCCAGATAGAAGCCCATCTGATTAAGATTTAAGCAAAAGTTTAGCAAGTAAAAATACAGGACTCCAACTAATACTTTTTTTGTCCCATGAATACTTCTAAAAAAGAATTTTTTAAGTATTTTAAATTCAAATTTAACTACGGTCCTGTATTTTATCTGGCAACCCTACATTTAATACGTCTAAGAATCTCATTTTAGAGTTTAGGGATCCACCTTGTCTGGCTGCTCAATGTTTCTTTCCCATAGGAAGATGCTGAGGCCCCTAAAGGTCAAGTGGTTTGTTTGTGAAGTTCACACAGCCAAGCCGGAGCAAAGCTGTGACTTCCAGACCAACTCTGTGTCCACTTGGCAACCTGTTCTCTGTACCTAGGAATGAATTAGTTAAATGTGGCAGACTTCCTAGAAGCATTTGCATTTTTAAAAGAAGGCCTGAGGGCAAAAACTCCTAGAGTAAGAATGTCTAAGAATGAAAATTCAAGTCCTATTCAAGAGGAAAGGCGTTCTGTCCTGGAGCTTTCTTGGAATTAAGGCCTCTTTCTGCAGCCAGGGGAGCCTGCCTGGCCTTCTGATCCAGCAACTAATCACGTGAAGCATTTGGCCACCGACAACGATCCTGTCCATTGGAATGATACTTTGAACTTTTCAGAGTGCATTCAGAAACATCATTTCCTTAATCTCTATAAGCTTTTTTTTTTAATTGTAAATGATATTTACATGCTTTCCATATTTCCAACTTGGTTTCTGCCACCAAGCAAATCAGGAAAGTTTGATCCACAAACACTGAATTGTATACCAGCTTTTTATAAACACACTGCAGTCAAATTTCCATTATTTTCTTTTCTTTCCCTGCTGCCTTCATTTTATTAGAGTCTCATGCCTTTTCCCTAGTTAGGTTCTGTCTAGCATACCTCTGGTTCAACGTTATTGCTGCCCAAGAAAAAATGTCAGATTGTTAAAGCCATAGAATGGAAAAACTGGAAGTGCCCTTAGGCCCAGCTAGGCCAAGCTAGTGCTGGAGCTCAGAGCTGCAGAGTCCAGGGGCCTCTCCACTCCACTCCACCCCCCTCCACTCTACTCCACTCCACTCTTTCCTTAGGATTCTGAGTTCTGACTCTTCCCTAGCCTAGAAAAATGCTCTGAAGTTTCTGGACAACCATGGGTTGCCCACTTTTTCAAATTAATTCTTCATCATGGTTTTTGATGCTTCTCAATACTAGTCTGGGAAATTCTAGGCTTACACAGGTATGTAATTGTCTATTTGGCAGCTGAGAAAAAGGACTCCATGGTGATGAACTTACTGAGGACTGGGGCAGTATGAGACAGGTGTTTGTCCTTGGTTCTTCCAGCTCCAGCAACAGTTTGGTTTTGCTGTGATCTGTTCTTAGCAGCTTCTCTGCTCACGTTCCAGCCTGTGAGGAACAAGGACATCTTGTTATATTTCTATTTGAGCCACTGCAGTTTTGGGGCCCTGTCACTTACATCCCTATTTTTTTTTCTTTGCAACTGTATGGGGCCATGATTTTATCTCCATTTCTTTCTACTTCTTCTTTAAGAAACTTTTCATGCTAATGTTTTGAGTTGTTTGTATTCTCCAGCCCTCACAAAGGATTGCAAAGGGCAGGAAGGGCTCTGCTCCATGAGCTAAGGACTTTGTTTGACATCTTCATAACCAGCAGTGCTGGTGGTCACCACACCACGTAAGAGCCAAGGATACAGGTCTCTGTTCAAGGTGGGCAGTCTCTGCTATGCACTCCTTTTTTCAGCTGACACTGTCCATATAAGGCAAGTAGAAAGTGTGAACTGAGGGCAGAGCAAGAGTGCTTCATTCTGGCTGGAAGAGGGTCAGTCAGGCTTCCTGGAGGAGGCTAGTCTTAGTCCCTGTATCAACTCTCAATTATTTGCTAGTAAATTATCAACATTGTGATTTCATCTATAGCAAGCCTTTTTCTTTCGAAATCATTTATTTAAATACCTTTATAAATGTATGAAGTATGTTAAATGCATTAAAATAAATTTAATGAAATAGTTTTTGTTTGATAACGGATACAGGACTATTGAATGTTCTAGTCCTACAGAAACTAAGAGTATATGCCCTTGTACATAGTCATCACATAAATGCTGTCTTTACATCACATGGGTGGGGTGGGAGAAAGGCTCAGCCTCAGCACACTGGAAAATGCAGGCGTTTTGCCTCAGCCTGAGAGGCGATGCGGTCCATTTGCTGCAGGAAGGAGCTGGGAGGGACACATGCATTCCTAGGATGAGCATGACAGCTGCCCAGCTCTTCCTGACTCAGGTCTTTAGAGGCATTTCATTATTTCTTGGAAAGTGTTGCAAGCCTTACATTTTCTGACTCATCCATATCAATTCCAGGGCATAGATATATACTAAAGGATGTTTTGATTATCTGTCGTTTCAGATTATCTGCTCTACAGTCGTGGGTGTATACACAGACACATGCAAACACATCTCCTCTAGTCACAGTAGAGGAACTCAGCTGAATTGCCCAGCATTCTCTTGAACTGACTGGGTGGGCCATGTTTCCACAATTCTCAGGGCTCGTTCCCACTGTGGCTTGTTTTCTCTTGCTGACCCACGCTTGGTGGACTCTCCCTCCTCCCTTCTGTAATGAAGATGCCCCCAGGCTTAAGGATTCTTCTAAGTCCCTCATCCTGGAGCAGCCCATGCCTGTCTGTGCCCTTTTGCTTCCTCAGTCACTTCTAAAACATTTTGTGAGCCACATTTAACACCCAGCTATATTCAGTTTGGCATTTTATTATCTACTCCATGTTATCCATCCTGTATTTCAGAGTAGGAGTCTCTTACTGCTTATCTACTCCTTTTGTATTGATGTTTAGTATTGAGCTGCATTCGCTTCACACCCTGTGCAGTGTCTTCTTATGGATATGAATGACAGCCTTCAATATATGCCAGAGCAGTGGAAGATTCTACCCTTTTTTGATCTGATACTTTAGCTTAGCCCTTACTGTAATTCATGACAGAATGGGAAGGAGCTGGGACACCATGAAGAGGCTCTTTATCCAGATACTGGGAACATCTGGGTCCCTTGCTGCAGTTGTACATCTGTCACCTGGCCAAAGCTAGGTAGCCCTTGGGGTGTGAAGGTGACAAATGCTTATGACAGGTGTACCGTTTACAGCACTCCTTACTAGGATGGTTTACTCCAAGGCCGTGCTTATTGCCGCTAAGAGAAGAGTGCTTCAGCCCCAGTTCATCCCTTCTCCAACAAATGGGGTGTGGGGTAGGCTGGATGGAAACTGTCTTCTCAGCTCTTTCCTGAATGCACATGAGCAAATCAACCCTTTTAATTACTTATGTTCTGAATCTCGTTGCTCACTTTTTCGGAAAACAGGAACACCCAGAATGACCCCCCAGCCCCTACCCCACACTGCACCTTAATAACATAATGCCTGGAGCTGACAGTTGTTGTGGCATGCAGGAGCCATGCAGAGACAGATGTGACAAAGATGAACTGATCCCATTTTTAAGAGAATGAAATAAGCTCTTTAAAACTAATAATCAGGCTCTCTCTCAGGCTGATACACACTCAACTGTCGGTTTGAAGGATGAGACCCTGATGTGACTTCTCAGCAATGAATGATTCTCTTAATATCTTAAAAAAAAAGCCCAGCCTTCTCATTGCTTCTTTCTAAAGAATTAAGTGTTACAGGATAGACAGATGAGAGACCTGAGAAGCATTGCTTCTGGAGGGCCTGAAATGCTCAGCTGGCAGTGTCTTAAACAGTTTACGAGTGTAGATGAACCCCAGAAATTGTGCTCCTTGGTGGGATCAGGGTGAAGAGCCACCAGGGAAGTAGCAGACATTCTGCCAAAATAGAAAGTCTAATCTGTCTCTCTACTTCCGTCACCCCAAGGGATGGGCAGACTGGTGTGTGAATGGGGAAGGAAGAAGAATGAGTCAGCATGCTAGGCAAACCTGGGTGTTGCTGCTGCTGCTGCTGCTGCGAGGCTGCCCTCAGCCCACACTGGCTCTTTGAGCATCTCCTGGACTCTCAGCTATTGTTACAGATGTGATGGAGAACCACGGGACGTGCCCTCTGCTATGAATCTTCCATTCTCTTGGCAGTCCAGTTGTATACTGTGCAGAATGAGCTGCCAGCACTGGAAATAACACCAAGGTTGAGGTAAATGTGCAGTATTACAAAGTGTCCAGACTACTTAGGCTCTCACAGCATAACAACAGGTAGAGGACCAAAGAGGGGTATCCAGATAAGTAGAGGTCTGAGATGAAAGATAGATGGCATAAGCATTCTCCTTCCCCGTATGGATTTTAAGGGTACCTGTGTACAGTAAGCACAGGATAAACACTTGTGGAATGAATAGATGGACAGATAAAGGAGGACTCAGACTTCATATTTGCTGAATGCCCAGTAATGGTACAGAGGGATGTGATTGCACCTCCTTAGGAAGAGCAGGTGGAGAACAATCGAATTGATATCTAATTTTTGATAGCAGCAGGAGCAGGAAAACGTAAGAAGGAGGTCACTCTGAGAACAAGTTGTCTTCTTGATCCACATTGCTTTTTATTTTATTTGACTTATGCATTTAGTGTTTATTGTTTCCCCAGAAGAGGCCTGTGTATGGTCGAATTCTCTCCATGGCTATTCATGATTTAGGGACAGAGCACCCTGCACCCTGCCATGTGTACACTTCTCTTTATGAGGCTTACAACCTTTATTGTCTCATTCCTCCATTTGGCAAGGTCAACATGGCAAATATATAATTTCCATCTTTAACAGATGTGGACCCTGAGTTGGAGACATGAACTGACTTGTTTAGTTTCTCACAGCCAATGAGCCAGCATGCCTTTTGGCTCAAATTCACCAGCATGATTACCCTTGCTAGATCCCAGCAGTGACATGGCGCTACCTCTGCAAGGGGCTCATGCTTAGTAGCATAGCACACCTCTTTTGCAAAAGGACTCTGCTAAGCCAAGCATGGCCCACTTTTAACTCTCTTCATGCAGTGGGATAAGGGAATTGATCAATTGCCAGCTCACCTCAGGTCTGGGCAGTTTTCCTATTTCTCAAGATTCGTCCTTATTGTAATGACATTTTACATCTTAAAATACACTTCTTTGTCTCGGGCCAGATTTCACCAGCTGGAGTAAAGGAACTGTCTTTGGCTCTCCTGGACAGTGTCCAGGCATCTGGAGTAATGAGAGGGAGATGGGAATGAAGAAATGGTCCAACTCTCACGTTCCCAGTTCCTGAAACTGCCAAGGGTTTTGTAAAATTGTAAGAAGTATTTTAGAACACAAAAAACCCATCTAGTTCATTGGTACTCAATTCTGGCAGTACCTTTAGAATCACCTGGAGAGTTTTTTAGAAATGTCAATGCTGGGGCCTCCCCATGCCCAGGGACTCACTTTCAATTGGTCTGGAATAGGTCCTGAGTATGAAATGCTTTTAATAGCTTCTAAGTGATTCTAATATGTAGCCAGGGTTGGAAACTTATGATTTGTTCATCCTTAACATAAAAGTAAGGAAACTGATACCTAGAGAGTTTAAGTTAATCACCCCTGTATTAGCTATCTATTGCTGCATTAAAATTACCCTAAAACTTAGTAGCTTAAAACGATAAGCATTTATTACTTCTCAGATATTCTATCAGTTAGGAATCTAGGAGCAGCCTAGCTAGGTCATTCCGGCTCATGGTCTTATGAGGTTGCAGTCAAGGAAGATGTTGGCCATGGCTGTAGTCATCTGATTGTGTGATAGGTCTATGGGATCCCTTTCCAGGGTGGCTCATTCACACACTAGCAAATTCCTCCCGGTTCTTTGCAGGAGGCCTCCAGTTCTTCAGCACATGGACTCTCCATGGAGTTGTTGGGTTCTCACAACAAGATAGTTGGCTTTTCTTAGAGCGAGTGATCCATGGAGAAAGTCATGATGCCTTTATGACCTTGTCTTGGAAATCACACCCCTCACTTCCACCACAATCTATTCACTAGACATGAGTCACTAAAGCCAGCCATACTCAAGGGGAAAGGGATTAGGCTCCACCTTTTGAGAGGAAGAGTACCAAAGAATTTGTGGACTTATTTGAAAACCATCCATGGCCAAACTCATGTGACTCCATGTAGTACCCGAGCTACAAGTCTCTTGACTGCTAGTTCAGTGCCTCATCAACTAGTCTCATAATTAATTGATTGACCCTAAATAAGGAAATCCCCATGAAATATTTAAGATCCCATCAATTACCTTCTTCCTATGATTAAGCTGGCTCATCAGCATCCAAGGAAGGGCCGCTCATTCCTTAGGCATGTGACCATCTCACCCCTTTTGTGATTCTCTCTGACTTACCGCCTCTTTTCACCTATTAGAGTTCTCTGAAGGATCGGATTACCTTGCCAGTGGAAATATATGAGCTCCCTGTGTGATATACCATAACTGCAGCAGCACATCATATAATTTTCCCCGAAGGCTTGTTGCAGCCTATGTCGAGTCATTTGTATTTATGACAGCTTGGGCGTGATTTAGTGCGACCTCACTTTGATAAAAGCCATTTAAAGCTCATAAATATGGGTGACATGCTGCCTCCCTGGCTGGGGATTTTAAGGAGAGACTGAGATTTGCATTGCCATTCAACTTTTATTGTTCAGTAAAAAGAAAAGGAAAGAAAAGAGCAAGGAAGTAGGAAATGGGAAGAGAGTGTCCAAGAGGGACTAAGAAAGACAGAGGGAAAAATGAGGCACATTGCAGGTTGCCACTTGGATGGTGGGCATCAGGCTTCCCGTGCTTGCCCCAGGCTCATCTCTAGCCTTTCTCCAGGAGGGCTGGGATATGTGAAGGGCACCAGCTCAGGGGGAGGGCCTGGTGAAGCACACAGGAGCAAATAGATCACCGGACTTTATGAGCCATTTACTTCCTCTTTTAAAAGCATTGTCAAATCACAACCAAATTACAGTAAATTGTCAATTTTTATTGAAACAGGAAAGCCCTATAGCTTCACTCTTCCCAGCCCTGCTCCCTGGGGACAGCTTTACTACCAGGTGGAGTAGGTGACTGCCCTGGGCATAGAATCTGAAGGGCATCAATCTGGTGCCTTCCCCAAAGAATATCCCACAGTGCCCCACAGGGAATGGGCAATTCCATCACGTATGAGCCAACTGGTTTTGGTTGGGAGTCCTGCACGGTCTATAGATTCGCAAAAGGGAACCCACTACAGCCTACCAATGAATGCATGGACTGTTAGGGTTAGACCCAAGGGTGGCAGAGACAGGAGGTGTGTGGGAGGAAGCTGAAAGGAGGGACCACACAGTACACACTTCTCTAGTTTTGTGGGTGGACTTGCATTTGGACACCCTGCTTACCTGTTGCCCTAAATTTCCATCTGAGGAACCAACTGTTACAGATGCAGCCCTGATCCCTCACGTGGATTTCCATTGGCTGTTTAGTCACAACCACTGGAAGATGCTGAGGTCATCAGCCATGACCCTTGAGCTGGCAGAGCCGTGGGAGGACTCCTGGGGCTGCCCCTTCATTCTACACATGAGGAAAGCCAGGGTCAGACAGCTGGTCAACCAAAGAGACAGATAGCAGTCAGGCTGCTCAGCCCAGAGCTGCTCCTATGCCATGCAGGCCCTAGTAAGCCAGACCTTTTGTAGACTGCCAACTCTTTTGCTCAGAAGCAGTAGCTGCGGCGGAGGGACCCGGGAAGGGGGATGATGAGCGAGCAGACAGCTCCCCAGGCAGCCACACTGTGAGAGGGGAATGGCACCTCTGGCTGCGACTTGAACAGAGGCCTCACACTGAGGGCCTGAGGGCCACAGTCATCCCACAGACATCTCTCCTTTGAACCACTCAGTGTTTTACCAAAATTTGTCAACATTTGAAAATAAAGAGATTTCTCACCCACATACTCATGCACACCACACCCCTGCTAGATTTTTGGCTTCTGGCAACCATCAGCTGGGGAGTTCCTGCCACTCCCCAGATGACCCACTGCCCTCACAGGACTTGTGTGAACCTGCAGCCTCTCTCCTTTCACAGGTGGGAAAACCGAGTCTCCTCAGTTGCTCCTCCGGGGAGCCAGGTGAAGTTAGTGGCCAAGCAGGGTTCTCCTGACACCCATTTCTCAGGTCCTGCTTGAAAGCCTTGCCCATCCAGGCCAGCCGCAGTCCTCAGGGTCCCCACAGTGGTCATGCACCCCTCCCAGGTGGCTCTTGGTGGGTCACATGCCTCTCCAGTCAAAGGGGCCACCCTTGAAGTGCAGGCATGTGGAGGCAGTAGGGACTACGGCTTCCTGGGAGCGGGAAAGGTGATTCATGGTTTATCCATCAGTTTCTCACGTGAGGCTAGGCACACAGTCAGGCTTGGGAGGGGCTCAGTGCATCTGCACTGACTATTTTCTGTAAATCCAGGACCAAACCACCACAATTAAACTCCACAGGCATCTTTATCAGAGTGTCCTCCCAACAGACAGAGAGAGGATGTTATTTTCCACAAATTAAGTCTCCATTTAGGCCAAGTTGCCCTCTCAGGTTCACAAAGTCTTTTTGTCTTTGATCCAGATTTTTATTTATCTTTTTACCAAAGGCTCAATTTTCACTCCCGTCATTTTTTTTACATGTGTGTATGGAAAACGGGATCTATTCTTTGCCTTATAATACAGTTATTTGGGATGAGGGAACGTATTTTCTCCCTCAAATAAATTGGTTGTTAATTAAAGCTTTTTGATGTGGTGCAAAAGGAGAATATATTTGATATCAGCAGCTGTGTGCTGTTTGATTTATAGTTTGTGCAAGTGCTGTGAGGAATATCAGCCCCCTTCCCCCATATAACTTCTTCTCTCTCCTGGGTCTCTCCTCCCACCTTCTCTCCCCACCCCCCGCCAACACACACACGCGCACGTGCACGCACACACACACACACACACACTATTAAAACCCTACTGCATTGCTCTGACTTCAACTAGAGAGACATACTTCCTGCTTCTTACTGTCTTATGCAGTGGTGTGTGCTCTGGAGGCCATGCATGGAGGTGTGTGGAACCTGAGTGTGTTGCAGGAGGTTAAAGCAGAAGCTTAGAGAAATTCTGCGGTCTGCTCAGATAGGCACAGTTAATAAGGCCAGAGCTGGGACTGGAGGTCAGGTTGGATTGCTCCAAAGCCTCCACTCGTCATGCCTCCACCCACAATCATGAGAAATCATGGGATTTGTCCTGCAGGCTTTTACCAACAAGCAGGAGGAGCAGGCTCAGAACATGAATTAGGTGGACAGCTCGGCAAGGCGGCATGTGCCAAGTGCCTCCATGAGGGTTCTCGGGACTGAAGCTTCCAAGTTCAGAAGTGGAGATTGTTGGAAGTTCTTGCTGGCCAGGGAGGCTTTTCAAGGCACACACAAGCTTCCTGCACCAGACAATAAGGAGGGCTGAGCTTGGCATCAGGCCTGTAGACAAGAGTCTAGGAAAAGTTTGCTTTCAAACACGGTGTGCTATTCACACTCATGCTTGGGGCCAGGAGAGAGATTGGCTTGTTGGAGAGGAGGGTCTTGCTGGGAATCGGTGACAGACAAGGTGTGATCACGTGAGGAAGAGTTTTTGTTGTTGTTGTTGATGTTGTTTTGAGTGACACAAAAGAGTGATGCGTGGCTATTCCCTTTCACTATGGGGTGACTGCCAGAGAGTTCTCTTGCAGTGATTAGAGAAGAGACAGAGATCTCATTTTCTTTAAAACTCAGAGCCGAAGATGTTTGATTGAGTGTGGTTATTGGGCCAGATGATGCTACTTCTCCCTAAGTTAGTTTCCATGCTCTCAGTTAAATGATGTTCCTGTATCATGGTTCTTCCACAGTGACATCTCCTGGAATCTCAGGAACCATCCAGCCCCCTTCCACTCTCCTCATTTCCCTCGGCCCCTTTGGAACTGCCTGATTTCAGTCATTTACACACAGAGAACTTTCCAGGAAACAGGAGGCTTCACACTTCATCTCATTAACCTACATGGTGCCAGAGAGCTGAATTCCCATTTAGGGCACCAAGATATTTTGCCTGATGCCCTTCTGCACTCAGTCACTGGTCTCTGGGTGATTAATTTCCTTGTTGGTTTGCCCAGTGCACTGAATTGAGAGGAGGAAGACTGCTGCTGGGGGTCTCTAGGGTCATAGGCCCCCATCTGGTTGGCCCATTTCCATGCATCCAGCACTGCCAGGGGGCATGATGCTCTCTGCCCTGCAGCTCGGGCCCTTCCCCTTGGGCAGCTGGCTCACTGCTCTCTCTAGGGCTTGTTCCATGTAAGGCCAGGCCCCTAAATGCTACTTTCTCATTTATCTAAATTCTCCAGGGAGGCCACTTCTAATTAATTACCACCTACCCTGCACTCAAGAGGGAAACCTGCCTGGGGGATGGTGGGAGGAAATCGATGTAGACATTCTATCAAGGTCTTCAGGTTGCGAGCCCTGTTGATGGAAGCAATACCTCTTCCCAGGGTAAATAAGAAGAGGGCAACTGGCTTTGTGCGAAGCTGTGTCTGAATTTGGCTTTCCTTCTGTGCCTAGCAGAGGGGAAGGCTGGCGGTGCCTGAGAGCAGAAGCCTCTGAACCTTAGCCTGGAAACTCAAGGCTCCTCATGTTGAAAAGGAAAACTACATTCTTACCTGTTGCCCATGGCTCAATCCCTAATGGGCTGCAGTCTCTCCTCTCAGAGAAGCCAGGTGATGACATAGGAAGTTACAACAGTGGTTCTTAGCCCAGGCCACACTTCTCAACTGTGAATTTTTAAAAAATAATCCAGATATCTAGTTCTGCTCCTTTATTTTTAAAGTTTAATGCTCCCATAGTATCTTTTCTTGAGATATAATTCACATACTACAAAATTCACTCTTAAAAGTGTGCAATTCAGTGGTTTTTGGTGTGTTACAAAGTTGTGCAACCATCTCCATTATTTAATTCCAGAAACTTTCAACCCCCCAAAAGAAACTCATACTCATTTTCCATTCCCTCTCTCCTCAACCCTAGAATACCACTAATCTACTTTCTGTTTCTATGGGTTTGCCTATTCTGGACATTTCCTATACATGGAGTCATATACAGCATGTGCCCAGTTCCATTTTGAATCTGTGAATTGAAATATCTGAGCCTTATATGTTAAAAAAGAATCTCAGGTGATTAGGCATAGCCAGAGTTTTTGAGTTTCCTGAGCTAGAAATAGGGAAGTGCCCTGTACATGGATGACCCATTGCTCTAGTAAACAGCCAGTGCTCAGGAAGTGTTTGTTGAATGACCAAGTCCACATTCTAAAGTAATCTTCCAAAGCCTAGTGGGATTAGGATGTCCACCTCCAAAGATACTTACCAATTAGCCCTAACTTCTTCAATAACTGTTCCAACAATATTTTATAGAAATCCCAGTCAAAATCAGTTTTAGCCTCTCCTTTTCCAAATCAATAAATTGAATGAGTCTCAAGGGCTGTTACCATCTCCCAAACTTGTCTAGAACTTTTCCACATGGGGCTGAGGCTGGGAGTGCATGAAAGGTGCTGTCCTTTGCAGAGAGCTCTATAATGGCAGGGGTGGTCCTGGTCACGCAAAGACACTTAACTGAAATGGCCAGACTAGGGCCTCCTGAATGCACCAGGATGAAAACTAGACTGATATTAGATAGAGGAGAAGAAACACAGCCTATAACTATGTTAGAGTTGGAACCCTGTGGGAAGGAAGGTTAAGAATAGGCATAACACTGCAGTGATTAGAACTTGGTTTAGGGTCAGTCTGCATGCTCACCATAGGATCTGTTTAGCAGTCCAATTCTTGCTTCTTCACTTCTGAGGCCTTCTGTTTTCCAAAGGAGCCAGTCTCAGCCAGAAGACACTCAGGTCATGCCTGTCTGCCTAGTGCCTTACACAGTTCTGCCATGGTGCCTGGATGGTTATTTATTACATTAGCATCTCCATCCTTTCCTCCATGCCTTCTGGGATGAGCGAAGGAGTCCAGGGTCAGCTCTTGGTCAGTACCTGCAAAGAAAGAACACTCAGAAGAACATGGGGGTCATTGGCTGAACATCCAAACTTGGCAGTTGTGTGAGGAAGTGGAAATGGCTCAAAGCAAGCCCATCTCCAGGGCTAGAAACACAAAGCAGAGCTCCCTGATGTAGAGACACTCATGCATTGCTTTGTGCAACAGGTATTTTTTGAGCCCCTACAATGTGTCAGACACTGTGGGGGTAGAGCACTGAATAAACCAAGACAAGTCCCTGTACTTCTGGAGTTTCCACTGAAATGGGATGGGACTGGGGTAGGAGAAGGGAGATACACAATAAATGAGTAACAAATATAGAATAAAATGCCGGTTAGGGATCATGCTACAAAGATAAACCAGGTCCAGAGGATAGATCTTGCTGGAGGAGAGGAACACAAGCTGATTTGGCGATTCTAGCCAGGAAAGGCCTTTCTGAGCCATGTCATGACCTGCATGAAATTAGGGAGGGAGGAGGCAGGCATCCCAGGAAAGAGCATTCCAGGCAGAGAAAATAGGAAGTGCAAGAGCCTGAAAGCTCAACCCTGGCTCAACATCTTAATGACCCTGGAAACTCTCAGAAATGCTCCAGGGCCAGACCTCACCCTAGATAGGTTTAATTAACAGCTCTACTCTGTGAGGGGGGGTGTGTGTGTGTAACATGTGCAAATCACCAGGTGATTCTATAGTACAAGTAACTAGGATTGTAAACTACTGGGTAAGAAGAACAGCAAAGAGTCCATGTGGCTGAAGCCCAGTAAGCTAGTGATGCAGGGGTGGGAAAGATGAGGTAAGTAGGGCTTAGCTAGTTTGGGGAAGGCCTTAAAGCTCATGGTAAAAATTACAGATATTATTACAATTGATGGAAGGCCACTAGAGAGTTATGGGGGAGGGGGTGAAATGAGCAGATTAGCACACCTGGGTCTGTGCCCTCCCTATGGAAGTGTCATCAAAGGCTGGGAAGTGGCCTGCAGAAAAGCTGTCTTTGCTCATGTAGAAGTACACATGGCTAAGCCATGTTGGGTTATATGTGTTGAGAAGAGATATGTATACACGTATCGTGGGCTAGAAGTCACAAAACTAGAAGACCTCTGAACTCACCACATTTTAATTTCTCCTCTGGCATTTTAGATGAAGAAGATAAATTCATCTATAGGTGCAAGTACAGAGAAGTCCCCCAACTGTCTCATTTCTTCCTGGAGAGGTAACTTAAACAATGCAAACACAATGAAACAGATGAGAAGGGTTGCAGATTACATTTCTGACAATGCATAATCTCCGCTTATTTGAGCATTGTCATTCGGAAGCCTCCTGATGATTCTGGCAGGTCTGGCTTCTAACTCCCCATGGACAGAAAGAGGCATGAAGAGAATTACATTTCTCCAAGGATGGGGCCAGAGGTCGCTCTGTGCATTGGACAGCTGGCTCTAGTCATATTGAAGTGCTATGGCCTCTAGTATTACTAACAGAATAGCTGATGGCCCTGTTGTCAGTTTCCTGACACTCACTATCTATTACAAATTAAGCTGAAATTGTGGATTTCCAAAAATCAAGGAAGAAAATCTCCACCTGCTCTCCCCATTCTCATGCATTTATTATTACAAGTCCCTAATACCATAGCTTTGTAAAGGCTGTGGGTATGCAACATGCTGTGTACTGACTGGATGTCTGTGCCAGAACCTCCCCCATCTGCTGCTGGGAGGAGGAAATTGGCACAGAGCCCATATGCTTCTGTGGACAACATGTTAGTAAAATATCTCGGGACCTTTTAGGTAGAGCCTTGTCCGTGTAATGATATGCCAAAAAGACAGATACCTCCATACCTCCACTTCTCAACCTCTGTTCTATTCCCAGATCCCATGATTCAATAAAAATGGCACTGAACTGGGAGTCAGAGACTTAGGTTTTAAGGCTGGTCCTATCACTAACTAGCCTTATAATCTTGAGCAGGTGATTAACCTTTTAGAGCTCCAGTGCACTAATCTGTAAAACAAGAGGTCTCGATGTGACTATGCCCTAATGTTTCCTCTAGCAGTATGAGCCCGGGATGGTTTCCCTATTTGGCAGGGCACTGAAGTGTGAGTGAGCAAGTGGTGAGGTGGGTGCGGGGTGTGTCAGCCCTGTTCATGCTGCATGGCAGTAGCACATCCGTGACGCCCTCTCTGAAGTGTGACTGAGCCACAAGTGATGAAGGCCATGGGGAAGAGTCCACAAGCACTGGGATGAGAGAGAGAGAGAGAGAGAGAGAGAGAGAGGAGCTCAGCTCTCATCTTCATCACTTTCTAACTGTGTGGTCTTGAGCAAATGATGTAACCTCACTGAGCCTCAGATCCCATACCTTCAAAATGGAATTACTGTGTCTACTCACAAAAAGAAATGTGAGGAATAAACAAGATTTATATGATGCACCTGGCACATGTGAGCATTTATTAAAACTTTATTATTATCATCAGTCACCTATTCCATACTGAGTAATTATTTATTATTTATTCTTTTGGGGTATTTGGTTATCTTTCAACATGACATAGAACTCAGCAAGAGAAAGATTAGTTCTTTTAGTATATGCTTCTATTGCAAATGTTTCTAAATTGTTCCTGAATCTTCCCCCTTGGCTCTCACCTCCAAAACTTGATCATTCTTGGTGCAGAGGACCCCACAATGTTGTCCAAAAGTTGGATCTGGAATGTTTCTTTAGCACGAAATCAGTGGTAAAAACTGCAACATTAACTCATGACATACCATGGAATTTGCATTCCAGTCACCCATTGGGATCTTTAAAAATGCATACAACTCACAAAGGACTCTTGTCCATGTGGAGAGATTAGACTTCGCCTTCACTCAAGGGGGTCGTCAGTCCCACCCAGCATTGACATGCACCCAGGTCATGTGTACAAAGCTTTAATTAGGCCCAGATGGCTTCTTTTCTTTCCTTTTTTTTTTTTTTTTTTTGAGACAGAGTCTTGCTCTGTTGCCCAGGCTGAAGTGCAGTGGTGCGATCTCTGCTCACTACAACCTCTGCCTCCTGGGTTCAAGCAATTCTCCTGTCTCAGCCTCCCAAGTAGCTGGGACTACAGGCGAATGTCACCATGCCCGGCTAATTTTTGTATTTTTAGTAGAGGCAGGGTTTCACCATACTGGTCAGGCTGGTCTCGAACTCCTAATCTCAGGCGATCTGCCTGCCTCGGCCTCCCAAAGTGCTGGAATTATAGGCGTGAGCCACCGTGCCCGGCACCGGATGGCTTCTTATATCAGGAATAGGTGGAAGAGCCCCCAACTTCTTTGCTCTGAAAAACCTTTGTATAAAGAAGCAGCTTTCCTGGCTTCTTGGTTCCCCAACTTCTCCTACTTCCCAGACCTCTAGGCAGCCTCACTGACCATGTCAAAATTAAATCACAGTAAATGTTCATTCCAGACCCTTTGTGTTTTTTATTCACCATTTGGTAGACACCTGTCTATTCTATCCAAGGAGAGTGCTTGGTTTTGGAGACAGGTGCATACTCATAAATGTCTATCTCCTGCCTTCAAGGAGTTCCCAGTCTCCTATCAGAGACACAGGATCTATTCAACCTTGGGATCTATTCTATTGGGTGTGGAGGGGGTCCTGAAGTGCACTATGTAACAGCTGTCCTCTGGACCTTCGGTCTGGCTGATGAAGCAGGGCACATATTGTCATCATCATCATCATTACCATTATCATCATCAAAAGTTAAAGGAATTATTTACCCTTCAACTCAAGAGCCATCTGAAGGACAGTATATGCTAAGTGGTAAATAAGTGGCATAGATAGAACATGGTAGACTATTTCAGAGAAGGAGAGCCCAGGAAAGCTTCCTGTAGGAGGTGAGTCTTCATTTGGATGGTAGTGATGTTTATGATCTGGATTGGCACAGAGACGTGGGATATCAAACTTTACTCAGGCAGAATTTATAAATAGAGGATGAGGTCTGGGCTGAGATCTTGCTGTTTTAGGGAGATGCAACTCAGAAAGTTACCAGAAGTGGTGGTCAAAAGAAACATATAAACTGTTAAAACACCTGGACTCAGCTCTTCTGGCCACCTTTGCATCTTTATTGTTCTTTCTTCTCCCAGCATGAGCCTACACGGTCTCTGTACCAGCTATGCATCACTTCAGGTGACTTCCTTTGTCCCTTCCTCTCTCCTGGTCTCTTCCTTTTCCCCTCTCTCTTTTCTTCCTTTTACACACGCAAGTGCCAGCCAGGCATATAATATGCTTTTTTTCTGGATCTCATTGTCCTCTTCAATAAGATGAGAGAGTGTTAGAATCCTTCTGAGTCTAACATTGAATGAGTCCTACTTGCTTTCAGTCTGCCATCTGCTCCATTCTCTAGGTTGGGAATGCTAGCCTCCAGAGGTGAAACCTGGGCCATGGGCCTCTCTGGGGACCTCCTCAAGGTTGCCAAGCCTCACACAGGCGAGGCTACACTTGCCATCCCTGGGCTCTGCTCCTGGAGCCCACCCTCTTTCTGAGTGCCAACAGCTGCCTGCCCCATGCCCCAGGCTCACGGCCTTCCATGCCCTCCCAGGTGCAGGCAGTTCTAGGAAGCGAATAGGAGCCTCAGCTTTGATCACACACACAATAACCTCAGCACCGAGGCATCCATCCTAATCACTTTTGATTACAAATGGATTAAATGGGACAGCAGCTGCACAGAGCTGCTTTGATTCAGCCCCTCTCAATAATGAGATGCACAGGCACAGGCTGGTAGGCTGCAGCTATCAGCCCCGCCCAGCCCTCAGCCCACCACCTTCAGGGGCTCCTCTGAGTGGTAGGCAGTGATCAGAGACACAGGGGAAACTAAGGCAACTTGCATGAGCCCTGAAATCAGTAACCTCAGTGCCCTCAGCCTCTTTTGAGATCTCCTCATGGCCCACCTACATGCTATACTCTGCCAGTTGTGCCCCCATGTTCTGCACCATTGCTGCAAACATGCAGCTTGGTCCCTCCGTATTCCTATGAAGCTGGGTGTGCAGCCATGGGTCAAACAGCAGTTGCTCTGCTTAAATGAATCCCCAGAGGGTCCGGGGGCTCTTCCCCTCCTCTATGCCCCATATATGGCCATGTGATCTATCAGGGCTGGTAGGGATAATAATATTCTCACTAATATCATTTATTGGTATAATAGGTATAAAGCACATTCATGGCCTCCATCCCATTTTATTTTTCCCCAAATCCTGTGAGCTAGCCAGGATTTGGAGGACCTTATTTTCAGAAATAAGGAAACTGAATTTCAAGCAAGTAAAATGGCTTTTCCTGGGTGCCTTTGATACCCATTCTGGTTCTTTGGGGACCAGCCCAAGTGCTGTCATTCTGCCATGTAAGCATCTACCAGCTTCTCCTTCCCCTAACTGGAGAGTGTCCTGAATGTATCTAATTTCTGATGGTGGCCCTATGAAAGCAGTGATTGCCATGCGTGTCTATTTTTGTATACAGACTGAACCACTCAAGGGCTGGTGAGGTATGAGCAGCTGCCTTGGCTAAATTGCAAGGCTTAAGGGAGGAAGGGAGATAAGTGGAATTCAACCCCAAAGCCAAGAGTCCTCTGGGCTGGTGGATGCACTAACAAATTTGACCTCGGGGCATTTAATGTTTGGCCAAAAGAGTTTGAAAGAGCAATGGGGAATTCCCTGTTTCTAATAAAAGCTTCATAGAAGAGCCAACATTTCCAGTCACCTCCTGCCCACCCTTGCCCTAAGCCCAGGAAGGCAAGTTGCCACCTCATGCTGAGGTGGCCACTTACAACTTGCCCATGGTAATAGCCAAAGCCCCTCCACATTGCCCACAGCTCTCCCATGTGAAGAGATTTAGAGGTCCAGGTGTAAGGGAGAGGAAGAGTACAAAAGTTTAACACCAACGATTTCATCTGTTAGTGTGGTACAGTATCTTCTCCTTATGAGCTCATTTTAGTGGTCTAAGTTGAGCCTCGCCATACTCCTTAAAGATATCACAGGACGGAGGGAAGACTAACTCATATTTATGAGGCACTGACTCCTTTGTCTCATTACAGACATTTAAACATCCCCATCCAAACATCCCTATGAGGTAGCTAATGTTACCCACCTTTTATGGATGATAAACAGAAACTTGAGATTCAGCTTCTAAGAAGATCTCATATCTGAACTTGAGTATGATTGGCTACTAAGCATGTGTTACTTTGCAGAACACACTGCCCCATCTGCATTCTAACTACACAGGTGAATAAATTGAGCTGAATACATGAAATGATAAGTAACTGGAATAAGGTCACAGTGCTAGGTCATGACAGGATTTGGATTAGAATCCAGGAGTCTTAACCTCAGTCTAGTCCTCTTTCTACATTATAAACTGCAGGGGCTCTTCCAATGTGCAAATTACTTTTTCCTGCTAGAAGCCTTCACCATGATGTTCCATATACCTGAAGTGCCTGTCCTACACCTTCTTCTACTCATCCTTTGGGGGATGGCTTTGTTGTCACTTCCTCGGGAAAGCCTTCCTTGACCACTCTCAAATTCTACATCAGACCTGTCTTCATTAATTCTTTTGTCCTACCCATAACTTTTTTCTCATTACTTTTTCTTGAACTTATCACAGCTCTAAATTATATTTGGTTTTCATATTGAAAATAAATGCTGTCTCCCCTAATAGACTCTTGGGTTCCCTGAGAGCAGGGCTTATATATTATTTGTTCATTGGTGTATCCCCAGAATGCATCACAAGGCCTGGCACTTGCAGGGGCTCCCTAAGAGAAAGTTGAAATTCAGAATGAATGTAGCAAGCAGATGAGAGGGGGAAATGAGTCTTCAGTTCCAAAGAAACTCGCAGACATGTAGACCCACTGGAATAGGTCCAGGTGTAGCAGACTCACTGCATTTATCTGGGATTTACTCAGGTACATCTTGAATTCCTAATAATGCAGATTTCTCAACGTGTTCTACAAGGTGGGTCAATCCCAAACACCTTTTGATTCTCCTTCCCTAAGACATCCTCAATGTATGTAGTGCTGCAGCCAAGACAAGCTGTGCATCAGCCCACAGACCCACTGTGTGTTAGTGTTCTGCATTGAGGCTCACAGCACTGAGCCAAACCAAGATGTTCATGGGCTATTGACCATGCCTACCCTACCACCTACCCACTCCAATCTTCCCAACATCAACAAAAATCATTCTTCAACCTTCTTAGGCAAAAACCCTTGGCATCATCCTTCACTCCTGTCTTAACCTCTCATGCCATAGCTAATCAGTCAGCAAATACTGGGGGCTGTTAAGACAACAGCCAGTGGGCACTTTTTTTCAGTGTATCTCAAATTGTGCCCCACATCGGTTTTTCTCCTCCATATTACCCCCCATATCTCTCACAGTCATTCATACACCATGACCTATACCTCTTAGCTCTGACCTAATGGCTCTTACGTGATGTGGCCTCACTCTGCTGTCACCTCCTACCACTGCCCTTGCTCTTTTTCTCTGCTCTGGGGTGCCAATCTCTTTGCTGTTCCACCAACACTTTGAGTACTATTCATGTCAGTAACTTTGCACATTCTATTTCCTCTTTTGGATTGCTCTTCTCCCAAATACCAGATGGCTCACTCCCTTCTTTCATTCATTTGGGTTTCACTCTTAACATTCCCTCCTTAGAGAGGCCTTCCCTGATCAGCTTATTTAAAGCAGCATATCCCCCACTCTGCTTTTTCTTTCTGCTTTATTTCTCTCTTTGTTTATTATAATTAACAGGTTATAGTGTTATGATCATTATTGTTTATTGTTATTATTTTACTTCATTGTTTGTCTCATTGAGAATAAGGACTTCGGGTTTTTTTTTGTTTTTTTTGTACTTTTTGGGGTTTTTGTTTGTTTTTTTGTTTTTGTTTTTGTTTTCATTTTGCTATTTTCCCACATCCTAAAAAAATAAATATTTATGGAATGAATTCATTGGCATCTTTCACATGAACTCCGTGCAAAAGTCTGACTACCCTCACACCTGGATTGGCGCTGAGGACATGGTAATTCCTGAAGTTGTTGGGATGCCCTGTTCCATACAAGTTACCTGGACTGATTTCCAGACTAGTTGTTGATGTCTTAAGTGGAAGGGCTGATGAACACACCAGTGGTGCATTGGGGCCAACTCATGCTAGGTGACAAGAGCCAGATGGGCACATCTCTTTCCAACTCTGCAATCAGTGACTTCAGGCTAGTAGCTTGACATCTTGGGAGTATTTACACTATGGAAATTGGCAAATGCCTCACAATGGTGATTCCCCCACCCAGAGAGCCAGTTGTTGAAGAATTTCCAGCACATGACTGGTTAGTTACAATTACTCTCACTGGCATGGTGTGCTCAGATCTGCCTGCCACATTGAGAGGAAGGCTTTTATAAGCTAGATGGTGAACGATGGCATTGGGATCCGCGTTCAAGAAGAAAAAGTTGAAAGCACTTGGGATATTTTGCCTGGGTGTGTCATCAAAGGATCAGAGGCTGGCTACTGGAATAAACAGGCTGTAGTGTGTGCCTATGGGCAGGACTGGGGAGCAGCGGGAGAGGATGAGTCCTCTAGTTTTGGTGTTTGGATCTAACTTCAGTCATGGAGCCTAGAAGCTGTTGCTTAATCCATCTTTTTTTTTTTTTTTTTCAATCTGTAGAATGAGGTTCACATTCCCTATTTCACAGGAAGATCATGAAGGTTAAAAAACAAGCAATTAGTTCCTGCTCCCCAGAACTAGAGAGACAAGTTTCAGTGAGGCATATTTCAAATGCATAAAGGTAGAACTTGTTAAGGACTATTGCTGTGTCACTAAAATAGCAAGTGCCACTTCCCCAAAGTGCTCAAGCTGGGCTCCCATCTGTCAGAAAAGGTGGAAAAGGGGATTCCTGCATTGGAAGAAGGCTGGTCTGGATTATCCCTTCCATGCTAAGACTTCTAAAGCCAAGAGCATGTCCCTGGGCAAGTCACTGCCCGATTTTTTGCCTCATTTCCTCCATCTGTCAAACCAGCAGGGAAGTTTCCAGCCCTTCCTGTTTTTCATTGTTGTTGGGATGATTATGTGAGATCATCCTTTGAAATGTTTCTAGGTTGAGGGAGTAAAGCTATTTTATCAATCTCATATCTTACTACTTTTGTTATATTAAAAATGCTTTGTATCTTGAAATAGGACAAGACTCCCTGTGACTTGATTATCAAGAATGCCTGCCATTTGCACTCAATAGATTGAAAGGGTAAATACTTTATTTAAAGCAGCCCTATTGCAAAACTCTTGTAAATTTTATGTGGAAATAAGCTGTGTTTGTTATAATTGGAATGCTTATTAATATCCTATGAGGTTGAGGAAAGCCTTAGAGTGAGTAGAGAGAATGGCCACTGCTGTTAACATGCACATGTCTTTCATTGCGATATGGCAAAGGTAAGAGAGGGGAAAGAAGTTGGTATTCTTTTCCACTTTCTTGATGTTCTTCTTTCCTGGAGCCACCCTTGCTTTGTATAGCTCCCCGTGTAGCAATGGTTCTTATGCTCTCCAAATTATGAGCCTCTCTCACCTCTACTTTCTAGATCTGGAATTTCTCTTTATCAAAAGAGCTGAGTTCTCCAATTTTTCTTATCTAGTTATAAGTGAAGCACAAACAGAAATCATGAGAATAGTTGCACAGCGATTGTGGTATAATTGACGAATACTGGGTTCTTTATTAAAACCAGAGTTAAGTAGAAAGGGTTGTGGAGAAAACATGAAACCTCTTTTTCTATGAAAGACCAGTGAGAGATGAGGGCATGGCTCTTCCTAGAGATACAGATAGGCTTTGCCAACTCCTGTTATGTCAAGAGCCCTACCACTCCACCACTTTTGCTGTGTTATCTGTTCCTCAAGTGGACTCTAGGTAATCTCTCCCTTTAGTAATAGACAAGGTGTATGAAGCCTGGTAATGCCTTGGGTGAGTGTCAGGGCCATCCATAGCCTATCCAGTTTCAAAGGCTGTCAGATCAGAAGGGATTGTACAGAGTTCTTCATGTTAGAGGTGGGGAATACTAAGGGTCTGCAGGGATATAACTTACCCAAGGTTGCACTCTTAGTGAATTGCTGAGTATGTCTGCAAAAGTGAACATTGCCAGTCCCTGCGGTGGACCCTTCATTTGTGCTATAAATAAAGGGTTTGGGCATGTGATTACTAAAGGGCTTTCAGACTAACTTCGCAGCTACTTCCAGTCCTGCTGATGTAGCATCTGTGTGTTACATTCATTTTGCTCAGTCTCAGTGGGCAATGTATAGAGAGATATCCCCCAACTGAATCAGCCAGAAATTCTGGACAGGTTTGGCCAAAAATGTGTAGACTGTGAGTCAAGCATACGTGTGAGTTCAGGGAGAACAATGAAAGGATATCTTATTTGGAGAAGAGGTCTGGGGAGATCTAATCCACATTTGACTGAGATGTTTTGGCATAAAGAAAACCTTCATTTCCAGATACCTCTATGAGATGAGCACAGAGTTCTTGAGAGTGAAATCATGGAGATTATTTTTAGCAAATGGATTGGTTGAGGCAGGATTGTATGAGACGCAAATACACACATACATAGCCCAGAAAAGGAGAGTTACTGGCGACACAGCTGTTTCTGGAAGCTGTTGCCAGAAGGTATGAAACAGAAGAGGGAGATTTTTAACAAAGGACGAGGAAGTATACATGCCAAGGAGCCAGACTTCCTTGGAAGTTGTCATGAGAAGAATCTAGTCCTGTTTTCCAAGGATGTTTTGTTTGCCTAATGCACTGAGAGCATCTTTAGAAGCTGTGGCGGATTCTGCAGAGTACCTTCAATGGTGAAGAATCATTTTGAAAACAGCTAGCTGTCTCAGTCCTCAAAGAGCTCCCAATGCTAAGGAGTGGCAAGACCGAATCCTGGCATTTGCAATGCCAGTAACACTAATGCAAGAGCAGGGCCATCTGTGGAAGGGATTGCAAATTGATTGTGCAGTTTTCAAATAGCAGTTCAAAGATATTTTCATTTCAACCAATGGCAAAGCATACAAGCAAACAAGTTCCGGTTGGCTAATTAAAATAAGCAAATAACCTGATTTAATGTCTTTGAAAATACTCAGTAATATTTCTGATAAAAACTGTTAGCAGAATTATTTGATAGACAAAGACTATATTTTAAAATTTTTATTTTGTGAAGGTTGTTTTTTGCAAAGGAGAGGAAGAGCTTGCTTTTCACCTCTCTTCTCTTTGGTGAAGATGGTTGTCTTCCTTGAAGGCCCTGCCTCCTGCTGTCCAGCTCCTTCATTCTGTCAGGCACAAGACTGTTCTTGCCTGCCACCTGTGCTCTTTCTAGATCTCATGCTGTGTTGGATTTGAAGATGAAACAATAGCATGTTTCATACCTGTGGTAACAGAGATGATTTATTTGGGATTTTCTACTTCTCTGTATTATTAAAAGTTATAATACACTTTAATATTATTAAAAGTAATAATTGCCCACTTATATGATCATGATATCACTCTTTCTTGGGATGCAACTATCTCCTTCCCATTATTGGTTACCATCTGTGATGGTGTCTGGAACTTGGCATGCCATTGCTGGAAGGAAGGAAGGAAGGAAGGAAGGAAAAAAGGGCGGGAGGGAGGAAGGAAGAGAGGGAAGAAGGAAAGAAGGAAGGAAGGAAGGATTGGGGGAAGGAGGGGAAAGGGACAGAGGGTAAAACTTGCTTAGGGAGAGAAGATACACATGATAATTAACAATGTTCGTAGCAGTGTATATAGTACAAAATCCTTTGGTCATCCAGATTTAGGAATGAAACTCCTTTGAACAAAGTCAGCTTGAGTTTAGAAAACTTTGAAGGGAAGATCAAGATGGCAGAGACAATACCTTAGATGCCTACCTCGTGGGGCTGCATGGGGCTAATGGAAAGTCTGACTTTTACCTGCATGGTGAGTCACCTGAGGCATGGCTGTCAGTGGTACCAATATCCCTGGGGACCAGGCTGCCTCCCTGGCAGAGTAGGGAGGGAGATAGCAACCTTCCATGAAGGGATTCCCAAGGGGATCATGGATGGCTGGGACAGAGAACTGGACTTTCTGTGATTCAGAGCTATGTTCAAATTCCAGTTCTGCCACTTTTTGCTGTCATAACCTTAGGTGAGTTATTTAAGCAGTTTGAGCCTCAGTGTGTTCAACTATAAACTGGAGAAAATAATACTATCTTGCACTGATAGTGTGAAATTTAAGATAGATAATGAAGTTAAAGTACCTACCTGGTACAAGAACAGGCTAAAGTAGGTCCTGAGACAGAAGAACAGGCAAAAGTAGGTCCTGAAAAATCATAGTGACTTTTCATACTATAATAGCCAAGAGTTCAAGGTGGGCTTTCTGGAGGAGATTCTCCTATTTTTACCTGCAACTTTTACAATTGTAAAAGTTATGGCTACCTGCAACTACAAGTTTCAGTTCATTGAGTTCTGCCTGGCTTTATCCCTTTCAGATACCCACCTGTAATCATGATTAATTGCTCCAGATTTGGCCGAGGGACCCAGATTGTCTGCCAAATTGGCTCCACTAAGCTGAGGAGCAGAGCTTTTGACTTCAGTGCTCAGATACTCTCTGAAACAAGCACCTTCTGACTTTCCCATTCTCTGCCACTGAGTGAGCCCAGGGGTTTAAATCAGTTTCCTGGGGTTCACCAAGGGGATGAATTAGAAAGCTTTGATACTTGTCTTGGGCCAAGTGAGCAGATATCTGGTCAGTTCTAAGCAGAAACTCCGTAAATGATGAGAAGAAGAGGAAAGCGAGGGTGGATATTCCCTCAGCACCCAGCTTTGCTTGGCGTACGTTCAAGGAGGGAATCCTCCTTTATTGGCTTTTTACGGACTTTGGAAACAGCCCACAGATGCTTGCAATGTGATTTCTTAATTTTGTTGGAAGGAAAGGACCTACAACCCAGATTGTGCTCCTGAGAAGCAGCATATCTTTAGCTCTTTCCTCTTTTCTTACATTAGTTTTTCTTTCCAAAGCATGTAGCTTGCAGAACTTCAGATGAAGAGAGCAGGCATACTGCCTGCAAGGTTGGCCAGGCACAGTGGCTCATGCCTGTAATCCCAACACTTTGGGAGGTCAAGGTGGGCAGATCACCCGAGGTAAGAAGTTCAAGACCAGCCTGGCCAATGTGGCAAAACCCTATCTCTACTAAAAATATAAAATTAGCCAGGCATGTTAGCACGTGCCTGTAATCCCAGCTACTTGGGAGGCTGAGACATGAAAATTGCTTGAACCCTGGAGGCAGAGGTTGCTGTGAGCCAAGACTGTGCCACTGCACTCCAGCCTGGGTGACAAGAGTGAAACTTCATCTCAAAAAAAAAAAAGTATAAAGAAAGGAAGGGAAGGCATTTTCCCCATGAGTAACTCATGCACATATTAAAGGCAGTAGGGTCTTAAAATGAGGTCTAGTCATGTGTTCAATTAACTCCTAGTAGGAAACGACTATCTTAGCATCTTTAAAGAGATAAGCTGCTTAATTCTCTTTCCCCAGGTAAAGTCTATTAGCACTGAGAATGACTTCTCATGTATGTGGTATCCTTCTCTATTAAAATATGGATTTGCCAAATTTCTTTTTTACAAAGCCTTAATTTAAATAGATCTTAACATGGAAGTCCAATATAATATACCAGTAAAAGTTATGTTATTCTGAATAAAGAGGGGTTAAGAGCCTGGAACTCCCACCTCAGTGCCTCTCACTCACCTCACAATCCCCAAGGCCCTTCCATGAAATCCAGGGCTTCTTAGGGCACAGTTTGAAAACCACTGTCTTGTGGATTTCCTTTTTCTTTTCTTTTCTTTCTTTTTTTTTTTTTTTTTTTTTTTTTTTTGAGATGGAGTCTCGCTGTGTCGCCGAGGCTGAAGTGCAGTGGCGTGATCTCGGCTCACTGCAACCTCCACCTCCCAGGTTAATGCCATTCTCCTGCCTCAGCCTCCCGAGTAGCTGGAACTACAGGCACCTGCCACTATGCCCGGCTAATTTATTTTTATTTTTAATAGAGATGAGGTGTTAGCCAAGATGGTCTCAATCTCCTGACCTCATGATCTGCCCTCCTCAGCCTCCCAAAGTGGATTTCTTATTCATCATTCATTTCAGAATGTTAGACACAACATGGACAACCTGATAGAGCTCCCAACAGTATACATACCCAAGGTAGTCAGAGGCTCATAAGATGTTATGATGTAGTGAAAAGAACATGAGTTAGCCAAGCCAGGCTCAAATACATTCTATCACCTACTAATCCTGAATGAACCCCAGAGACTACTTTAGTCTCTTGAGCCACTTTTGACTGAAATGATTAATAAATGCTGATATTAACATCCATATCACCAGTTTCTACCAGATTTACCTATGTAAACTTCTCACCCAAAACCACAGAAGATACCCTACATAAAATCCAGTTTTCTTGCATCTAAAAAAAATTATATGTCAAGTTTTAAAAGGGTGGGACAAACTTCTGTAGGTTCATTAAGTTCAAATAAGTTTCTTTGGGTTCATTAAGTTCAACATAAAACAAGACTCATCATCTCAGTGAGTCTAGATCAGGGCATTCAGAGGTCTCGTCTTTCATGTGGTCTCTAGTTATCTCTTCAATCTGAAAGGTGGAGGATTAAAGACATTTCCACCCAGAAGTTGAAATAGCTATGACTTGGACAGCAAGCAAATTTACACACCACTGTAAGAATATGGGTTGTATGTGCCAAGGTTACACATGGAGTCTTTAAAAATATATATAAAAGCTCTTTTGGCTCCATATCTGGGGGATTTTGTTAAAGATCTCACCTGTAAATATTAGAACCCCATCATTTAAAGAAGCAATAAAAGAAAAATATAAGGAATCAAGACCAGGCTTGCTTGGAGTTATGTACAAAGTTATTATTAGTCATCCTTGTTGCTCTTTAAGAAGGGAGCCTAAAATTAAGACTGGAGGTGTCAGTGATTTCAGGTTTAACCTTTAAAATTTCATGAGGCTGAGAGGGTTTAACAAAAGGACACAGTTCAGCTAGGATGGCAATTTTGAGTATATAACTTGCTTCTTAGGCTGGTGGGAAACCACCTCCGTGGTCTCTATACTACCCGTCCACTGCCACCCCCACCCCAATGCCTTGGCCATTAGAACTAATGCCTTTTGAATTGGAAGATTGTTTACTGTTAGCCTCACTGGAATGGGGAACTCATGTAGCAGTCTGAGTGGCCATCTGCCAAATTCCTATTTGTAAGCCAATAACAGACCCATAGTACATGTCCTCCCCTCTGACCTTCTGATTATTAATAGAAATTCTTCCACAAAGTGTAAACAAGCTCTTAGAGGTGTGTATTTTCAGGGGACAGAGGAGATAGTGTCCCTCCATCTTTTCTCCAGCCTTGAGGTGAGAGGGATGCTTTAGGGTGCTGGCAGGGTAGGGCCAAAGGGAAAATGACATTCATTTCATAGGTGGTAAAATGAGACCTGCATAGGTAAATGATCGCATGACAGATCTCATATTGAGTTGTTGCAGAACCAGGACTATGACAGAGGTTTGCTTGTTTGTTTGTTTTTTTCCCTCCAAGTCCAATGCTCTTTTGTATGACAGTGTTTCACTTATCCTTGGAAAGAGTAGCAACCTATTGGTTCCATTTTACCTACCTTGTTTTCCAATTTCCAGATTTCCTTCTGTGGTCCCAATGGATTTGTGGTCTCCTTCATGGCTGGTCATTTCAGAGCCTTTTGCTTGGTAGAAGCCCTCCTTAGACCCCTTTCCTTTTCTCTGTCTTGGCCCCTGACATATCTTACAATTCTTCCTGCCTGTTTCAGAGTCCCCTGTACCCAATATGGCTGGATATTAGAAACTTTCTTTGGGTTGCATACATACAGTTAGATTTTTGGTTTCTGATTTTCCACTGGGTGAGTCACTTTATCTTTCTGTGCCTCAGTTGCCTTTTACAATGGAGAATGTGGGGCTAGTTCATCTCAAGCAGCCCCCTGCGCACATATGATTAGATGTTTGCCTTGGCTTGCTGGAACAATTTTCCTTACCCATAGGCTGTTCTGAACTTTTTTATGGGTTGAAGGGTTGGGGTGGGCCTGAGTTCAACTTCCATTCTAGAGCCAAAGTAAGAAGTGAGTAACACTTTACAAAATAAAGAGGGAGAAAAAGATTCATTTCCTACATTGCAAATAGAAATGAGGGCAGATTGAAAAGAGGAGAGGTGAAGTAGAAGGCTTGCCAAATGAAAGGATGGTACCTTTGAGGGTAAATTTGAAAATGGGTCATTTGTTCTCCCCAAAGCCATCTTCACTCTGTTTCTTTACCTACCTACCTAGCTACCTTTGCATCAATCCATCTGTCCGTTCATGTGCCAGCATCCTTTGCTTTGGCCCATAAGAAAGGAGATAATCTGGGAAGAGCAAATGACTTGGAGTATCCCTAGGACCACCAGTCTTCAGCTTGTCCAGCTGCATAAGATCTTTCTGGCCAGATGTTCAGCATGACCCACACCCTGCCTTTTGTGTCAGTGTCCCCCTTCCCAGATGCAAGCTTCTGGGTTCAGCCAGAGCAATTGGTGCAGGTATGTGAGGCCCCACTCTATCCAAATGGAGTATGCATTTTTGATAAAGGGCCAGCAGAGGGGACATGACGTTTGTTCCTGGGGCAGGAGGACAGAGGGGAAAAAATGGAGTCACCTCCTCCCCTCCTGTGTGAAGGTTTAGAAGCTATAGAAGTTTGCAGGGAGAAGGGCAGCTGTTTGGAGGGACAGCCTTAGGCTCACAGAGGTCACAAGGGAATGCTGGTGGCAGCTGTACCATGGGTAGTTTTGGGTGGGAGACGCAAAGAGAGAATCCCATTCAGAGAACAGAGTTTGAAAAAGACAAGGGAGCAGAATGCCGCTGCTTAGGAAGCTGAAGGGATTTCTACTCTCACCTCCTTAGGACCCCAAGCATCCTTCATCTCCCTTCAGTTTTCCTTGTTCTCCAACCCTGCCCTCAAGCTCAGAGAGAGAGAGAGAAAATAAGAAAGCAACCTGAATTTATGCCAAGAGAGAAACTGTAGCTCCTCAAAAAATGGAAGGCAGGGTCATCCTCCTAATATTTTGAATGTGGACTGTTCCAGAGAGCAACAAGACGTGTCAGGAATGAGATGGTCTGAGCAGGGCCCCAGGAACACTGCCAGGCTCCACCAGGGAGATGAAAGAATTTTCTCCTTCCTTTGCCTTTTAAATGTAATTTTGTCTGCCCTCTGCACCCCGCACCCTCTCGACCCTCTAGCTGGGAGCGGTGCAGACATTTAGCCATCCTGGGAAAAGACAGGATCCTTTTCATTAACTTCAGCCTGATTGGAGTCCCTAGGGCCATGGCAGATTTCATTTTACTCCCTCTCTGCCTCCCTGTCTTGGATCCCCCTCAACCCCGGACACAGCAAGGCTACCATGAGCAGTGAACTGTTTCCCAATGGGATGGAGTGGAGATAGGGTTCAAGCAGGAGAGGCAGTAGAGAAGGGTCTGGAACGTGCACATTTCAAGGCAGTGGCGTTGAGGAGGGACATGTATACTTCCTCCCCATGCCTCAATTTCCCCTGGATTTCTGAGCAAATCTATCCCAGCTTTAGGGTAGAAATCCGCAGCCAGTTATGTCTGGTTGTCAATGCTGGACTGGACAGATATAATCTTGAGTGGAGATTTCTGCAGAGGTGCTTGGGGTTAGCAGACTTAACCAATCCCATTTTTAACTAGCAATGTGATCTTGAAAATGTCACTTATCAGCTTCTTCTGCAAAATAAGGACTTAGTCTGGAGTTTTAAGGTATGTTTTAGTACCAAACATTGGTTTTCAACTGAAGTCACGTACAAGAACCAGGGAAAAGCAGAGCCACTCTGAGTGAAGGTAGAGAGACAGGCACAGTGCAGGCCCTTTGCCTACACATTTTCTCGCCCCCAGTTTCCCAGCAGAGGTGGCTCCTGAGCCCACTGGGGACACAATGATTTTCTCCTCTTCTCCAGGGACCTCCAACTGCCTCCCTCAGGCCCTGACACTAAGAATGGAACTCTTTTGCGATATCCTGATGTAGGTGGTCTGTGATCTTTCCCTTTATTTCTGATCCACACCTGAGCACCATATATTAGTGCCTGAGGTTCAGCTGTTTCTCCGTCCCTTGGTGTGTAATTTGTAGACTTATGGGAAATAATCTGCTTTGAAAAGGGGAGTGCTCAAGATGCAGGGCTTATGTTTGGCCCAACAGCCCATGCATTTGGTTAGAGCGTGGTTAGAATCCAGAAAGGCCAGGAAGGCAGAAGGCCAGAAAAGCCAGAAAGGCAAGGGGTTGTGGCATAATGGTGAGGAAAGACACACTGTTGTACATACCATTTTTCGGGACGAATTGTGAGATGTCACAAGCCTTGCCTTTGGTTGTTTCCCAGGTCACATAACACCTTCAATGCATGCTAGTTTGTGAGTTAAACATTCCAAATCTCCCAAACAAAGGAATCCAGATAGAAGTTATTTGAGTTCCATCCCTGACATTATATCCCTGTATCCTCCCACACATCATCAGATGCACTAACACATCTGAACTGGGATGGGCCCATTTAACATTTTACTGTTTCAACCAGTGCAAGGGGTGAGACCACTATCTCTCCCTGATGATGGATTTATTCACCATTCAGCTTCTTTCCCTTTTATACTGTTCTTCCTTAAATTTAACCTCCAACTTCTACACTGAAGCACCACCCAATATTCTTCTAGTAAAACTTGCAGCGGCTGGAGAAGAGCTTGTTCCCAGTGCCTGAGTTGATTAATTCATTCAAATATTTGAGTGCCTCCTTCACACAGGAAACATGCTAGGTGCTGAGTGCTGTTTCCTTTTGTCGGCTTGGAAGATATCTTAAGCCTGCCTCTCACACTTCTGTTCTCTAGGCTCAGCAATTTAGGTATTCTGGTTCTCACCTCTGGGATGACAATATTTCCACTTTCCTTTTAAGTCATTAGACAAACAGGTTATTTAGTGACTAATTTTATGTCCAGACTCTTCTCAACACGTTGAGATATGCAAAATTTACATAAGATAGAAGCCATAGTCTTTTTAGACAGGGTCTTCTTGGGCATGTTCTTGTTAGGTGAAAAATAGATGAGTAAAAATACGCACAACAGCACGAAACAAAACTAGGAAGATCTCTGCCTTCTGCACGCCCAGTGTCTGGAGAATTTGAGCACTGGTTCCAATATACTAACACATGTTGGTGGGCGTGTTCCTGCACAGGTCACTCTCATGCCTGTACCTCATCCCAGCCTTTTATTTTCCCTCCTTTCCAGCTCCATCCAAATCTTATGCCCAGCTCAAGCTAGAGGTAAAGGTTTACTGATAAATTCAGATGAATAAATGATCATTATCAATTAAATACAAGCATTTCTGTGAGGAAGAGTTAGTTAAGGGTTGTTCACCAGGATACATGCTTTACGTTACTTTCTGTGGCTCATTTGGCTAATATTCTGGCACTCAGCTTTTTTCCCATGCCATATCTCCTCAACAAATGGTCTCCAGTGTGCTATAATTCAGAGGCATTTTATTATAGAAGAAAAAGCATGAGCTTTGGGAAAATGTAGTTGGGGATTTAAATCCCAAATACATGTACTAGCTGTGAAACCTAGAAAATGTTACTTAGCTTCCATAAGTCTCAATTTTCCCATCAGTAAAGAGGAGATACTTTCTGTCTCATGAAGGAGTTGTGAATATTAAAAATGAAAAATTACATAAAGCAGCACCCAGTATGCCAGCCACCCAGGTGATCCTCACCGTATCCTATTTCCCTACCTTTCTCCTTAAGGTAGGCTGTGGCTGGTACTTAACAGATGCAACTGGAGGTGTGTTAGGATTGGCCATTTCCTTTTTCACATCTTTGCTCTTGCACCTGCTCCCACATGAAGTGCCTTGCCCTGCCACCTTTCCATGTGAAATCAAGGCCAAATGCAAGCTCCATCTTATTTCAACAAGCCCACCCTGACTGCTCTTGCTTCATTTCCCCAGTTTGATACTCACACTCGACTGCACTCTGCTCCCACTGATGTACCCATATCTGCATGTCTGATTCTTCCACCAAACTATAGGTTCCTTAAAGGCAGGGACTAAGTCTATCATTACATTTCACCCTTAGTTCCTAGTAAGTGGCCTAATGTGTTGTGGCTTGGCTGTTTCATTATCATCAGAGAGGTCAAACCAGCTCTCCACCAGGATGGCGCTGCCTGGCCCCAAGACACCTTCCACATGGGGGGATCTAGCCTGCAGGATGGGGAATGGGGGGGTGGGGAACAGTGCAGCTTTTACCTCTCCACCTCTCTTCTGCTGGATCCTAGCTTCAACATCACTTAGGCACCATTTTTGGCAGTCATTTAAGGAAGCTAAAAATTCCATTTGAGCTTTTCTGAAAGCTGGAGGCCCTGGGGCTCAGCATGACTTCTTCTCTTTCTTGACCCAAACAAAACATTGTTACAGCAAACATGAAGTCTTTCCTATTTTTCACAAATGCTCTCCAGGCCTAACAAAGCTAGCAGTCACCCTCCTTGAATCAAAATAAGCATCTGCCTTTTTCTCTTTATCTCACACTTTCCCAGCATTTATTATAAGAATGTGATTATTTTGCTAGTTAATCATACATTTTTATTTAATCTTTTCTTGTGCAAAACCCTGGAAAGGATGCGAAAATATTTAAAACCTTAACTTTAGTCTTTAATATTGATGAAACACAGAGGTACAGAAAGTACATATAACTGACTCTTATTCTTTTATGTTGTGTATGATTGTTTGAAACATAAATGATAAAATCCTAAATAGTGTATAAAATCATAGGCAACATATGACAAAGGGAAACTGAGTCACATGTAGCTGTGAAGAGGAGAGGGTCATTTTTACTGAGCTGATTTTTTTTTTTTTTTTTTTAAAGAAAAAATGGTCGGGTGCAGTGGCTCATACCTGTAATCCCAACAATTTGGGAGGCCAAGGCAGGCATATTACCTGAGGTCAGGAGTTTGAGACCAGTCTGACCAACATGGAGAAACCTCGTCTCTACTAAAAATACAGAAATTAGCCAGGCATGGTGGTGGGCACCTGTAATCCCAGCTACTTGGGAGGCTGAGGCAGGAGAATCGCTTGAACCTGGGAGACGGAGGTTGTGGTGAGCCGAGATCATGCCACTGTACTCCAGCGAGAGAGAGAGAGAGAGAGAGCGGAAGGAAGGAGGGAAGGAAGGAAGGAAGGAAGGAAGGAAGGAAGGAAGGAAGGAAGGAAGGAAGGAGGGAAGGAAGGAAGGAAAAGCCTTCTTAGAGGAGATGGACCTTTGTCTCTGAAGCAGTAATTCTTGTATCACAGACCACTTTGATAGCAGGAAGAAAGCCAGGGCCCATCTCTCTAAGGAAATATATACATCTATAGATTCACACATACTTACAATTTCAGGGAGCCATGGACCTGATGAAGGCCATCCATAGCCCATGGTTCCTAATTTAAGACCCTCTGAAGAACTGATAGCACATAGAAATAATTTAGAGAGAACAGCAAGAGAGAGGTGATGACGTCAGAGATGCAGCACAAAGTGGGAAGGCCATTGAGCCTAGATTCCCAGTCCAGAAATCTCACATTTGCCTTCTGCGATCCCACTTCTGTAGCTCTCATCCAGGCTATGGTAAGTCCATTGCTGGTCAGTTGTTGTGGGGATACTGTATGCAAACTGAAAAGTGTCACTGAGAAAATTTCTTTATTCTTTTCCAGCTCCTCACAGCCAGTGACCTTGCAGCCAGTGACCTCAAAGGATTTCAGCCACAGGTAAGTTCCACTGACGCTTTTATGAAGTTTGGAAGAGTAAAATGCTCCAGAGTTTGGTTGTCAACAGGCACCCTTGGGGCCAGGACAGAAACCCCGACCTTGGATTTCTAGCTTCTTTCCCTAGCTAACTGTGAGAATGACCTGGTAGCCTGCTCTCCTCCTCTGGCTCCTCTCATTCTAGCATGGACAAAACCACCTCTTTCTGCTCTTTCATTCCTAATATTCTATAGTAGAAAAATATATAGAGATCAAGATGCTCGGAATGTTAAGTGTTGGGGATTCAGCTTAGGAAAGTGTTAAACCGAAGGCGGCAGAGGGTGGGATGGGGTTGGGGTTCTCCCCTGTATTTCTCTCTTTTTGGACAGGACACTCACATGTCTGTAATCTTTGTGGCAAATGCCTCACAGTCAAGGCCTGATAGCCAAGTTAATCTCAGACTCCTGCAGAGGCAGACAGTTGAGGTTTGCTGATCTTGGTCAGGAAATGGGCCACTGTTATCTCTGGCCAGAGTGGTGTTTGGAGGTTACTATAGGCAAACTGTGTGAGGGTGTAGGCAAGGGCTTTCTGGAGACTTTTTTGCAGGGGTGAAAATGGACATCATCCTCCCTGTCTCTGGAAAAGGAGTCCACACACAAACATGTAAACACCAAGACACATACACACAAATCTCAGCGATACAAAAGCCCTTGTTTGCTCACGTAGAGCCTGGTGTAGTTAGAACATGAACATAAAGAAAGATAAATCCAAAGGTGATCATTAGGGGACTCGGCCCCTGCCCCGTCCCCCTTGCAAAATGAAACTTTCTGTCACCCTTCAACTCAGTGCCTGCCTCAAGGTCTCACAGCGCTCTACCTTTGTGAGAAAATAAATTATAGCTAATGGCAGCGAACTTCCAGGGGTCAAGCAAATACATTTCTAATTGCAGGAATTTCATATATTTGGGCATGTTTTCTTCTTTAAAGGTGTTTCACATCCAGGAGCCCACTGCACCCTCCCTACCCTTCTCCCATGTGAGCCACATCCTATGCACACCCTCTCACTGCTGAGGAACCTGAGGACCCAGTCCTGATGCAAAGTGGCCCCAGATCACACAGAGAGCTAGGAACAGGTGACAGTGGGAGGCTAAAGGAAGAGAATTAACAGAATCAAGGGCCCCGTTGGTGAGAATCAAAGATAGATTCACACACCAGTGTGGGGTGTTGTCATCTCACCTTGTTGATCCTCCTGTCTGGAAAGTAGTGAATTTTTAGACAGAGATGGCCAGTAAGCCTTTTTTGTCAACCATTGAAAACCTTTAATTAATTACTTATTCACATATTTACACAAACTTCCAGCTGGGCTAAGGGAATGTGAAACAAAAACAAAATCAACATTTACCACCTACCCCACTCACCTCCGCACCTACATTCATACATGGTGGCAATCCCAGGTAAATATTTTGTTTTAATCTGAAAATTTATAACATTAAAGGAAATTTGTGGTGCTGTTTTACTGCTTGAAAAGGACACCCGGTAGAGACTGAGTTTATTGGAGTTGTGTGTGTGTGCGTGGTTTTGGCATGGTTTCCTTTGGAGCTGAACACGTTCTCTCCATGTTTGTTGACCTACACTTTTAGATATTAGATTTAAACTAATAGAGCAAACTTTCCAGTGAAGGAGAAGTTAGATATATTTGAGGTTCGTGCATAACATTTGAGGGCATGATCCTAGAAAGGCAGCTTCCAGCCTCCTCCACAGCCAGCCCCACAGCTTCCAGTGCAGATGGCTCACTCCTCTGGTTCTGTTCAGCCCTTCCATGTTATTTCATTTGCGTGTCATCACCCTGAGACTAGAAGCATAAATGCATATTTTTCACTGCTCAGGATGCCTGTTCTTGAGGCTAGGAAGTCCTGGGAAACTTGTGGCCGGGGTGTAATGCCCAGATCAAAGTTAATTCTCTAGTGAAGGGCTCAGATGTGTCTCGGGTCAACACCACCCTTTTGGGTGCTTTTTAAAACAGAAACAGAAAGCTGTCCACAGGCTTTGCACTGCCCCCTCCAGCCCCACTGCACCAAACTGCTGGCTTCTGTTGTTGTTTTTCCCCTTCTCTCTTTGGGTTTCAGATGAAACTGAGTCCCACACAATAATTCATGGGTGTGTTCCCCTCCAAGACCCATCATTGACTGTCAGGAGGGGACTCACTGAGGACCCCTCCCAGGGATAACTATCTGTCCTCTCAGCTTTTGCATGGTGCCCACTTACCACTTGAATGTAGAGGTTTTCTGTTTGTTTTTCTTGATGCTTGTTACTGCTTTAGACTCTTAAGGAAGATAGTTACAAAATCTTTGATGATTTTGAAAGTGTGTAGAGTAGTGACTGTATTGAGCTGGCATTTCTGTTCATTTGTCTCTGTCTTCTCTCTGCATCCAGATAGAGAAGAGGAAGGTAAGGAAGTGAATATCTGCCTTTCTCCCCATGGTTATTGGTTACTAAAAATGCCATGCTCATTCCTGGAAATAAACACATGACTTTTCAAGATGAGCCTGAAAGCCCGTGTTTTCTAAGGTATTGTGTTTTAGCAGGTGGTGGTCTCCCCAGAGGCTGGTGAGCCTGGCCTCCAGGCCACAGGGTAGAGCTTCTCCTAGAGTCAGGCCTGGTGCTGGTAGGCGGGTACTATTCTCAGCAAGTTTTAAAGGCACAGATGGAAAAGCTTGTGAAATTCACACCTAACCCACCCTGACTCTTCTACCTCCAAACACATCTCCTTTTACCTTCTAACATTCTGTTCTTCTTGCCTTTTGAAGCAACAAACACGCTTGAGTATCCTCCTTTCTAAGTCTTTGGGTTATTGGAAATGAGAACCCTCACTTCCTTTTGTTGGTCTGGTCCCCTCCATTCCTAAGAGGAATAAGAGCTGACATCTAATTTTCTTTAGTAAAAGCCCAATAACCATATGCTTTCCTCTGCATTTTTCTTTTATGCTTTTTTTCCTCTAATATAAAAGTTGTAAGTGTCCATTGTAGAAATCTGGAATATACAGAAAACCGTAAGAAGGAAAATACCCTATTATTTCACCTCAGAAACATACACAATGACGTTTTGGGATATAGTCTTCCGGTCTTTGTTCTACATAGACACACACATCTGTTTTTTTTTTTATGGTCATATTTTATATGCTTTTTTGTTACCTTACTTTTTGTTGGTTTGCATGCTTTCCACAACACTGGAAAATCCAGCAGCTAGCCATGCTTGCACTAGTTGTTAGTACCATCATTCATTTACTACCCCCCTCTTGCTGGACAACCCATTCCTTTTGCAGGCTGAGATCTCCAGGAGCAATCCAAGGCAAACACTGGGATCCAGTTCCTTCATCCAGGATACAAAGAGGATCCAAGGCTTCTTGGCATTTATTTATTTATTTACTTTTATTTCTCGGTTCCTATAAGAATGTGCAGGTTGCTTAAACTTTGCAGTAAAGTGCCCATGGGTGATGCCCATGTGCTTGTGCACATGCTTACGAGGTGGGGGAATGTAGTAAGGAAATAGCCATAGCATGGGCACCAAATTCAGATGCAGGTCCTGCATGCCCAGCCACAGTGGTGGAACAGTGATGTGACAACGAACGTCCCCCACAGAGGAAAGCAGAGACTAAAGGATTTGGTCCTCACCTGCTACATAAACCCTCTGTTGTCTCAGAGAATAGGATACTTCCTTTAGGCAAATGGAGTATTATTTGAAGTGTGGGGCAAGTGTGATGGCCACCTATGAAGGGTGGCTATTTTTAATGAGTTTCTAAAATGTCAATTGCTACTATGGTCAAGGGCATCCTGTGGTGGAAGATGAGAAGAGAGTAAACCAGAACACACAGGAAAACATGTTTTAGTGCAGAGAAAACAGAACTTTCAGTCACTTAGTTGCCATTTCATTCAACAGGCATCCATGGAAGACCTTTCTGTAGGGCTCCCAGCTATACATAGACCCTTCCCCAGATGTTGACAATTCTGAAATGTTCTGCCACCAATATTAGCTTTGTGACCCTGACGAAGTTACCTAATGTCTTTGATCTTGATTTACCTTATTAAGCAAAGGGGTTGTGCAGCTTATTTCACAGAGAGTATGGGCATTGATGAGACAATGCATGTGAAAGTAGCCTTGTATGCTGAAATGCACAGTGAGGTATTGTTTCTTCCATTAGAGAAGTGCAGAATAAATTAATTAAAAATTCAAATGTAGAAGAAATTATATGTCTATGGAACAAGCAGGGAAGTCTTTCCGGCAGAGGTGTTGTTGTACCTGGGCCAGGATGGATGAGAAAAAAGTGAGGCGGTAGACTTATTCCAAAGCAGGGGAAGCATGGATGAAGGCTAAGACAACAATGGCGATGCTTGGGTATGTCTGGAGGCTTGGAGTGATTTAACTGTGGAGCCTCAGAGGAGAGCATGGTGGGAAATTATTTGCAAATTAAAGTGGGGCCAAATTTCAGGTCTTAAAGGTCTGGAAAATGAAATAATAGTTTTTTTTTAAAGTCTGAAAAATAAATTGGGCTTAAAAATTAACTATGATTAAAGTTTTCATACTTACACAAAAGTTAGCATAATTATATAATAAACCCATGTACCTGTTACCCAGTTTCAATGGTATGCTGCTAAAAAAAGCCCACATTTGTAGCATTTGCTAATTTCTGTTGTGTAAATATCTCCATCGTGACCAATTTTAAGCTACCAGTGTTTTAGCAACCCGTTGGCAAAGTCTTTGACAGTCAGCTCTGCACCCTAGCATGCCACTGGGATAGCTTTCACAATTGTTACCATTTTCCAAACTTGTCTATACTCTCCTCTACTTTGGTTTTTATTTTTAATTATTTGGGGGTATACTTTAAAACAAATCCCAGTCATCATGTTATTTCACTAACAAAAAATTTAATTAACTTATCTAACAAATAAGGGCTTTTATAGAACAATCACAATGCCGTTACCACATCTATCAAAATTGCCGTAATTTTTAGATGTTTTTGAATACTCAGTCCATATTCAGACTTTTCTGATCATTTTTAATATGTCATGTTTTAGTTGATTTGTCTGAATCAGGAAACAGAATTTGGATTTTTGGAATCCATCTGAAGACAATGGGAGGCATTGAAAGTTTGAGGGCAGAGAAGAGTCAGAACTGTGATAGATGAAGGTTCCTCAATGGGTAGAAGGCATGATGAAACCAAGAGGGCATCCAGCACTCAGCCTGTGCTGTTGGTCCCTACAAGGAGTAGGGGGGAATGAAGGTGGTCTGAGGACTGTGGGGGTATCACAGAGGAGATGAATGCCAAAAAGTTTGGTGGCAGAATTAGTGGACCAGCAGCTTCTCAGTAGCTAGAGAATTTGGGATGCTGTTAACCAAAGTGAGGGCCCACGAGAAGTGCAGTGTTCACTCCTGGAGTAAGAACAATTAAGTGTTCAGAGGAGCAAGGCTCAGTCCTCCTCAAATGAACCCTTACTCCACTTTCCTTAGCCCCCACAATTAGTCCTACTCGAAGATTGTCAGAGGACACAACATCTGCAGAACAATCCTGGGTTCCATGAGTCCTCACCTAGAAGTTTTAACGCAAAACCCCCAAGTATTCTGTGAGGAGAAGCTACTGTTTAAGAAGGTGTGACTGTGGAGTTTCTGCATAGAGAGAAATCCTGGCTGTGCTTATCTCCCAACAGAAAACGAAGGCTGAAGCAGGGCGGGGGCTGTGACAGCAGCTGATGTTTCAAGGAGGGTCTATGTATTGGTTTGCTACAGATGGATATTCCTACACTGGGAAATGGAAGGCCAAGTGCGGGAGTGAGAGTCTTCCGACAGCTCTTTTATTTTGTAGAAGGGAATCTCTGAGTTCCCAGGTTGCTTGTTTTTCTAGGGTTGATCATGTTTTTCAGAACAAAATCACCATTATCTGACTCAACTCTAAATGGACATCAGCTGTCTACAAGTTCAGCATCAACACTTAGAAAGAGTAAAATTTGGCCAGGTGTGGTGGTTCTCGACTGTAATACCAACACTTTGGGAGGCCAAGGCGGGTGGATCATGAGGTCAAGAGATCGAGACCTCCTGGCCAACATGGTGAAACCTCGTCTCTACTAAAAATACAAAAACTAGCTGGGTGTGGTGGTGTGTGCCTGTAGTTCCAGCTACTGTGAAGTCTGTGGTAGGAGAATAGCTTGAACCCAGGAGGCAGAGGTTGCAGTGAGCCGAGATTGCGCCACTGCACTCCAGCCTGGCAACAGAGCAAGACTCCATCTCAAAAAAAGAAAAAAAAAGGAAAGAAGGAGTAAAATTGAAGCTCTGGGTTTTCCAGGGCACTGAGCTTCGTTAGACTCAACTGGAGTTTGTGGTAATGCATGTTCACCCTGCTTTTGGCTCAATACACATATGCCAAGGACTTAGCATGTATAGATGCCGGAAGGTGTTCTTTGAACTTTACGTGTATTTTGTCATTTAATCCTCACAACACTTTGTAAAATCAATAGGAACATTATCCCCATTTTCCAAGTCAGCACACAGAGGCACAGGGAAGTTAAGGTCACCAAGCCCGTATGTGCCAGAAGTGGGATTTGAACTCAGGTAATCTGGCTCCAACATCTGTATTCTTAACCACTTATGCTATGCCATCTTGAATTAGATTTATCTCTACAGTGAATACAGACCAGTGTGACCACTGGTAAGTTCAGGACAAGTGGCTGCACCTTCATCTTTGAAGATTGTATTGAGTTTCCTTGATCTTTGAAAAGGACCATGAAAAAGCAATTTCTTTATCTGAGTAATAGAGGGAATTGCTGCATAGCATTTTGAATCCTTCCACCTTGGCAAATAGTTTCTTATTGTTCTCATTCCTGTCCTTCCCCAAACTCTCAAAAGGAGAATCATAGTGGTGTTTGTCCCTCCCACAGAGGAGGAAACTGATATGAGACAGAGGTAGGCAGGGCCAGCAGTGAGGATACAGGTTGCTTGTTTTGACTTTACCATATAACATTTACTTTGCTGTTTAGGAAAGAGCCATCCCAAAGCAAAGCAGTGTATAAGGAAATCCTGCAGCTGCTGCTTCCTTACACCCTCCCACACCACCACACCCCTATTTTAAAATGGAACGAGAAACTAGAGACCATGAAAAGTTGCCATTCCCAGCCTTGGCTGCAGACAGGAATTATCAGGGCAGTTTGAAAAATACGGGAATCCAGTCCTAACCCCTGTAGTGTGGATTGAATTGGTCTGGGTGGGGTCTGGATATTGGTATTTTCAGAAGCGCTCCAAAATCTAAGTCAGCCTCCTCATTTTCTAGATTAAAGACTCCAGTAAGGAGGAAGTCTGGAAGAGAAGAGGAGGCCAAGGCGTCCCATTCAAAAAGCAATTCCTGTCCCAGGAACGTGCCATGTGCTTCTCATGCCCCCGGAACCCATTCCCCACAAAACCCGGTTCTCTTTCTTACTCTTCCCTTTTCACAGTGAACCTGCAGTCTGGGCACGAGAAGTATAACTTAGCATGTATTCTGTAAAGCCCACACCTGTGGTCATTCCCTGTTCTTTCCATTCAACAATTGAGACTTGCCCAAGATTGTAAACTAGTGAGTGACGGCATTTGGGCTTATGATCTTCTCTGCCTGCTAGCTAGACATTCTCTCTGGGCCTAAAAGATAATCCAAAAAGATCCAGCTTCACAATGCTGCCCTGAAGAGTTAATGCATTAGGTGGCCCTGATGCAGCATTCACTGTCTTCCAGGGCAGGCTTGATCCCATGAGTTTGCTTGCTCAGATGATCGCTTAGTAAACACATGCCTTTACTCTCTAGGCCTTTTTTCTAGCTTGCCTTGTATCAGCTGTGCCATGGATCTTTGCTCTCTGACCCCATGCTATGCAGAGTATGGGCTCCAAGCCACGGCTGGCCTGTCAAGTGTGTGTCGCTGGTCCACCATGGGATACATTTAGAAACTTTTATAGCAATTTGACATTTTTGTGATATCCAAGCATGTGATTGTTTTCCTACGGATTTGTCTTATAGTATTTTACCAAAGTTTCCATACAAAAAATATGGATTAAGGACAAAGTATCTGGTCCATCATCAAAGATCATTTGACAAGCTCTGTTCTAGTTAACCAAGACTGAGCTTTCCTAGTTTTAATAAAAGAGTAGGATTTGGACTCCTTATTTGTCATTTTCTTCTTCTACAAGCCTATATGTGAATATTTGTAATAGGAATAATGTTCACCCTCCAAAAAAAATGGTTCCACTCGTAACAGTATCTTTCTTGCAACTTTTAGGATAACTGCACACAATGTGTATCTTTTCTCATAATTCTTAAGGAAACCCATTTAATTATTACCAGACATGTGTGACAATAACAGGGCATTTTTAACAAAAATATTTGCCCACGTGCATACATACACCTCACACTGAAGCCCAAACTGACACTTTTACTCTTCTCACATGAAATCAACAGTTTCCTCCCACAAGTATACATTTTTTGAACTGCTTGCCTTGACCGTGTTTTTAGTGGTTTTTTTTTTTTTTTTTTTTAACCAGTATTGGCATTTGGTCCTGGAGAAAGAAGTTCTCCAGGTGTTTTCCAGAAAGTCTGGCATTTCCGTGGAATATTCTGAAGTCTTAATAAGTTCTCCTGGGATACTAAGTCTCTAGACCTCAGTGAATATTTTGTTTTTTAATTCCAAGACATTCTGACCATCTGAGGGCTGTGTGCAGGTGGGCCTGACTTAAAACAAACCTAATGTGCAGAAGGTCACGTGTGAGAAAATTGATAGACGACAGGTGGGTGTTGGGGGGGAGGTGGTTATTCTTATGCAGAAAATTTTTTCCACTTGATCAAGGAAATCAGTATAAGTCATCCCTGCTAGTATATTCAAATATGATGTCATATTTCAAAATCTGATTTAAACTCAGTTTTTTCAGAACAGAAATATAAACAAAGTGAGGCCAACTGGTTGAATTAACTTTGAATGATACCCTTCGCAACAAGAGAGTAGGAGTAGATGATATCTATGATCCCTGGAGACTCCAAAGATTTCCTTATTCTGTGAATCCTTCCACTGTCTTTACATCTTCAGTTTTTCATTCATGTTTTTTTTTTTGTTTTTTTTTTTTTGTTTGTTTGTTTCTCTTCAATCCTTTTGGTAAAATGGCCTAAAGATGAGCTTCTTAAAACTTCTCCTGTAATTCTGCTCACTTGAGACCTGGGGTTATTGATGTTTTGTACTGTATCTCTAATGTCTGTGTTTATTACTAGATTTAGTTACAGCATCATATTTTCCTGTGTCTAAAATGTTAGTATGATACATGACTGTGTTCTATATATTTTTAGGTCTAGGAATGACTCTTGCATAGTAAATGCAAATTCACAAACCACCTTTAGAGCTTGAGAGGTTTCTTTTTCTTAATTCCTTTATCAGGATAGTTCCAAATCTCCCTCTTCAGGATGGAAGAGGCCCATCTCCACAACAAATAAGCAAGCTCACTTTTTTAGTTCCTTCCAACCCCACTACCTGGCTCCCACTCTAACCTTTTTGTCCTTCCACCTATCTACTCACCCTATTTCCTACCATGTTGTACCAAACAAAAGACATCCATTGAGAGGTGTCAAGAGATCTCCACAAGAGAGGGGCCCTCATAGTGGAACAGCTTGCAGCTCTCACATGGCTTTTTCCAGACATCCACTTGCTTGTGTCTGGAGGCTTGGTTAAGACTGCAGGCAGCCTCCACTGCATTTTTTGGATATTTCCCTGATAGTGGTCATCCTCTTCCACCACCCTCCAGCTCTGCCATGATTTCCTTTGTACATCTCTCACCTTCCTAAAAATATGCACCAGAGTTACTGGCGGAACTCATGTTTCTAATGGGTGACCCAAGCCAATGATGCATGGAGGGGAAAGCTTTGTGTGATGTTGTTGTAATCTTTACAGCTATAAATAGTAAAAATTGATGCTTGTTTAGCAACAAAACATAAATCTCTCCCACTTTGCTGTATCCAGTATCAAGCACAGAGAACATTTTCCATTACTTTATAGTTTGGTAGTTAAGAGCAATGATTTTGGAACCAAACTGATAAGTCTGAATCACAGGTTTGCCTTGTACTAGCTGTACTAGCTGTGTGACCTCTGTAAGTTATTTAACTTTTGTGGCCAGAGTCGTCTTTAGTAGAGGAAGGATACCTACCCCATGGGGTTTTGAACAGGATTGAAAAGATAAGCCCATAGAAAAGTGTCTGGCATCTAGTAAACACTCCATAAATGTGCACTATAATTCTTATTACTCTTATAAATTACATAATTGAAATTGACCTTGGACTGCTGAAGTCAGGGTTAGAGCACAAATGTCAGCTTCCCAAGACTGTATTACTAGAGTTTGGGATTGTCCAACAGAAAAAACAAACAAACAAAATAAAGGAAACCCACAAAACCTAGATTCACCTAACCTTTCACTAGGCTGTTTATGATGCTTGCCATTTTAAGTGAGCAGTGATAAACACTGTAGTCCTGGGAGAATGGCCCTAGGAGAGGAAGGAGGAGGACAGAGACTGATGAGAACAGGCTAAGGGATGCGTAGGGACCATTTGACCAGGAGAAGGGAACACCTCACACTTGCCTTCATTGACTTCTTCCTTCTCTTCCCACCTACAGCACTTTCTGAACTAACATTTTATCTTTCACTCATGGAAGAGGAATAGCCATAAGGTACTAAAAATGATTTTTAATAAATGTATCAGTAGATCATTCAACCACAGAGTATTGCCTCATTTAAGCAACTTTCTCAGGCCCAGTGATCCTCTCCACATATTTCTGGAGGTCCACTTTGGCTCCTACCCTGTGGAAGATTCACAGATGCAGTGATTGATTGCCCAGAAACATCAGTGAGGAACTGGACCAAAGGGCATTTGGATGTTTGGAGAGACTGCACTAGGACTTGGGGATTTTTTAGGATTTTATATGATGACTTTCACACTGCTAAATTCAGTTGCTTCCGTATGAAAAATAAGAGATGATTCAAGAAGCACATGGGTTTTGGATTTAATGGGGCATTGGGTGAGTGAGAGGGCATCTGCAAAAGAGAGCCATCCAGGCTGCAGAACTCTTGTTTCCAGCAAATAGTCCATTGTTGACATGGTGATAGGGCAAGTAGTTTGCTGATGGAAAAAAGAGAGGTCTGTGCCAGGCTTAATTGTATTGTGAGAAAATGCAGCTGGCTAAATTTGGCTTCCCGCCTTTGATATGTGTAGGAACAGAAATCCCAAAGTAGAGAACATGGGGTGAGCATTGTATTAGGCTGTTCTTGTATCATTATAAAGAAATACCTGAGACTGAGTAATTTATTTAAAGAAAAGGTTTAGTTGGCTAATGGTTCTGCAGGTTTTTCAGGAAGCATGGTGCTGGAATCTGCTTGGCATCTGGGGAGGCCTCAGGGAGTTTACAGTCATGGCCGAAGGTAAAGGTGAAACAGGCACATCACAGGGCCAGAGCAGGAGCAAGAGAGTGAGCAGGGGCAGAGGTGTCACATGTTTTAAATGACCAGATCATATGCCAACTCAGAGCTAGAGTACTCTTATCACCAAGAGGACAGCCCAAGTCATTCATGAGGGATCCGCCCCCATGGTCCAAACACCTCCCACAAGGCCCCACCTCCAAGATTGAGAATGACATTTCAACATGAGATTTAGGTGGGGACAAATATCCAAACTATATCAAGCATGGTGTAAATACAGTCTGCGTGCTTCCAGCAAAAAGTAGATGCTCAATCAATATTTGTGGGACCCAATCTAGGGCTGCTTATATACCCAGGGGTCAAAGCAAATCCCTTAACAAAAATTTAGGTATACAAATTCTGACATTTCTGTAATGCTTTCTGGCCTTGGGATCATATAAAAAATGTCTTCTACTACACATTTTATCATTGGAGTTAACAAGTTTTGTGAGCCTATTTTAGGACCATCAAGTTTTGGAGGTTTACTTGCCACTCACCATGATTTTATGGTATAACAGGAATGTTCAGGTACCTCTGGAGGTGGGACCAAAAGTGGGCAGCTTTGAATTAAATCAGCTTGATTCACCCACCTCAAACCCATTGCATTTTTGGTTTATTGGCATCTTGTGAACAGTGACCTAAGGCAGGGGTGGGTAAGAGGAGACGGGAGGGTGTTGGCAAAAAGAAATCTCAGCCTGCAGGCATCTAGAGAGACAGCACATTTCATTCTTGATAAACTCCAGCAGAAAAGAGCAATCAGCTAAACAAGAGCTGGACAAATTAAATGGCTGAGTATTATTTCAAAGGAGAGCTCAGGCAGCATCAGAAATTCCCCATCAGCTGTAATAACGCCAATTACTTTGCCAATTGCAGATTCCATCGTGATGTGTTTAGTGCAATCAGGCGTCGGACTCTTGCAGGGGCCTGATGGGTTTTGTTTACCCTGAATGTACATTTGTAGAGAATCTTTTGCACCTAAAAGCTTAGAGCTCTGAATGTCCTTCGCTCGATCCAGATTCATACACAGCTGAGGGAGATTATCTTTGAGATGGAGGCAGAGGCAGGCTGGACCCAGTGCCCCCACCCCTCACTGGAGAATGCCTGGGATTTAAATATAGAGAGCACAGCTGGGTTTGGTGGTTCTTAGTAAATGTGGCAGTCTCCAGAAAACCTCTCTGTAAATTAACCAACCAGTTAATCAATATATATTTCTGATTATGAGCAAGGCTTCTTGGCATGTTGGAGTGTCGGACAGATAACCATTAAGCAGCAATAACAAACAAGTAGCTCTGGGAGGAGAGACTTGCCAAGAGTTCATTAAGCATTAAATACTGACAAATGAGGGTGCGGGGGTTTTCATTGTCTCCCTTTGAGAATCATTTGGTGGAATGTCAAACATACAGATCATTTCACATATGGAAAGAGATCAGAAAAAAGGGAGACATCTACTGCTGTCCCCAATATTTTAGCAGAGAAAACAAAATTTGGAGAGTATACAGAAACATTCATTTTTTGTTTACGTTTGGCTCCATAGAAATGAATGCGTGTGTGGCTGCCGCTACTTTGAGGAGTGAGCTGCGATTCTCCATTTATACCCTCGGTCCAGGAAGGTGCTAATCATGAGCACTTTGGTCAGGCTGACAGCTCAAGTGGAAGCTATATCTATGACTGCTGAGGGTGCGGACGAAGCGCTAAAGGCTGATTTGATTCCACTTATGCTCAGCTGTCATCTGGGGCCACAGCTTGAAGGAGAATGGGATGTTATTCTCTTCCCTCTGCTGTGTGACAAGCAACCTTTGTGTCTCTTTTTTTTTTTTTTAACCTGCCTCTTTCTCCTTCACACCTATGATAAAGGCCTCTTTGCCTGCAAAGAAAGAATTCTCCAAATTCAAAAGCAGCTGCCATTGCCTCCTAGTGAGTGACTCTTGGACTCCTCAAGCCCTCCTTCCCCCCAGCTGTTGCTGAGGGCTCCCTGTTCACAAGGATGGGTCAGGTCCTATTTTAGATGGGAAGGCAGACATGGGATCAGACAGGAAGAATAGGTCATAGGATATCAGATTAGCATGGCAGGGCTCATGCTATAGGCTTCAGCAACCTTGCAGATCATTTATTCTAGGCGGGGGTGTGTGTGTGCATTCATGTGTATGTTTTCCCTAAAAAGAGGTGCTTCAGCCAGTGCATTTGGTTTGACACCAGTGTTTCTGCAGCGACCTCCTGTTCAGATAATGTTCCTGGCTCTCAGATAAGAGGCAGAGCTTGTCTCCTGCACACACTGGGGATAGGAAAGACTCTCAGAAATCATGAGATAACATATGAAGCAGTGAATGGAGGTGAGGGCATCAAATCTTGCCACATGTACCCAACATCAGTAACTTCACCACCTATGGCAGAGATGGAGCTGCCTCATCCTGCCTTCTCATTAGCATGGAATGGAAAATATTCAGTGATTTATCTCTTTGTCTGTAAGGAGATTCATTTGTTCACATATGAACTCAGAGGACATCTCTGACTTGGTAACATAGCCTCCACCATGAGAAAGATGTTCTGAGATGCAATTTATCAAAAGCAATCTCAGTGGGGTGTGATCCTTTGTCTGCCCTCTTGAGTCTAGGCCAGTTTTAGAGGCTACTAATGTAGCTCAGCCATGAACATAAATTCTGTTCTTGCAACTAATATTCTTCCTCCATCTTTCTCCAAAATGTCTTTAAAATAAGTATATGCTATAAGCATGCCATTTTGAGAAACTTGGCCCTTGTGCTAATCCTAATAACTCCACTTTCCTTAAATATGTATAAGTCTAGATTAGCTAATCAGGTTGTCTGTCACCATATTAATTCATCTCCACTAGGTACAGGACCCTCTACTAAAACTTATGGCCAGAGGGCCTTTCCTTACATACATGGAACAATTAGGGTCCTTCACTAAACTTACTTACAGGATATAAAACAATAAACAGCCTATATTTATGAAGCAATTTTAGGTCCTTTCTTATACTTGGTGAGCACTAGAAATGTGAAATAGGCAAGGATAATTAACTCCATTTTACAAAACAAGACACTGAGGCAGATTAAGGGATTATTTTTTTTTCCAAAATTCTCAGCTGTTAAATGGTGAAATGGCAGAACTGGGGTTAAAATCGAGGCCTTCACACTCTAAGATCTCTTTCCTCTTTTGTTCAGTCATGAGACAACAGGGAAGTGTGTATTATGTACCGATGGTATCTTCATACATTTCTCTTTTATGTGTACAAAAGATTTAACACTTCTGCTAAACTAATTGCTCCCCACAGGAAAACTAGAACCACTGGGAGTTGATTGAAAGAGGCGGATTTTAGTTTATTTAGGAGAAATTTCCTAGCAACGAAATGAGCTCACTCCCATGTGCCTAGTTAGCACCCCATCTCTGGATACTTTAAGTAGCATCCAAAGGCAAGGCAGTAGACTAGAGGATTTTCTGCAGGTATAGGATCAGCGAGAACTGAGGCTGAATCACAACTTCAACACTGGCTATCTCAATGACCTTGTTCAAGGTGGATTACTCCTCTGAGCCTCAGTGTTCTCATGCATACAATGGAGGGAACAATATTCACCTCATTTGGCGTAAGATGGATTAAGTATGCATGTAACGGACAAAGCGCTTTGCCTGGAACAGAGGGCTTTTTCAATAAATGCAATTGTAAAACCCTCTCCAGCCTGGCCTTTCTCCAAGTCAGTGTATCCCATATGTCCTATCTGCCACCCTTCCCAAGGCTTTTGCCACCCTTTGCCTGGGTGAGGAAAGTTGGCCCAGCAGAACCTTCCCATGGCAGCATTGGGAGCCCAGGGGCCATGATTCTCACTTCCAGTTTTGGGTCCAGAACTTTTGTAAACTGACTTTGGATTCAGAAGCCAGAAGAAGGTCATTAGGAAAAATGGAACTAGAATCCCTAGCAACTGAGTAATTCACAAGTATGCCATCAGGGAAATAGTTTTGATGATTGCCAAGAGATGACACATGGCAAATGTGTCAGTGAAAATACTCTTGTTTGAATAAAACTTCTTCTAGCCTATTCTACTGGACCCTGCTGGCACCTCGAAGAGTTTTTTGTTTGTTTGTTTGTTCTCCAAAAATAAATGGCATGGGTAACTGGGTCTCTCAGTTTGTCATGAGTTCAGTGTCTCGGTATGTTACTACAAACATAAAATATGCATCTCTTATTACGTATGTCTGATTACTATGGTAATACATAAGTATTGTAGAAAATTTGGAAAATTAAAATTAAAGAATTTAAAATCGCCTTAAATCCTACCCAGGAATGACCACCAATAACACTTTTAGAATACAGTCTTTAGATTTTATTTGATGTGAACACACATAAAAAGATGGGACCTTGTCACTTTGAGCTAAAGCCGGGCAAAGCTCACCACCTTAGATTTTCATGATATCAGAATGACGTCTAGACCTGAAGTTGTCATTACCTGGCTGACTCTAAGAAATTCCGTTTGCAACCTTAGCTCTCAGTTTTCTTACCTGTGAAATTGCCTTTATCAACATTTTGAAAATCATATTTCCTGGAATGTTATGGATTGTTTCTTGAAAGAATCTGTAATCAAATAGATTTGGCAAAGGCAGAGTTAAAGAAAAAACAACATTGAATATTATCAATATTCTCAGAGCTCTTAACAAGTAAATGAGCACATGAATCCCAAGAAAGGGACTTAATAGGCCATAGAATCCTTTTTTCATGGCACACCTGTTAGTATGTTGTAGCAGTAATATTCTTCAGAATATCTTGGGAAGCACACTGTACCGCAATCACTAAGGTGTTTCTAATTCAATATGTGCTGGATTCCCACTTTTTGGTAACACATGAACATTGAAACTGATCCCCTGGAATGTGAACCTGATAGGATGTTAAAAAGCTAATCCATGTGGCATTGACTCCCATTTATTTGGAGAAATCGAGGAGTTAAAAATTGTTGAACAGCTGTAACCTTAGACCTTGGAAAGTAAACATTTCACAACTGATATCAAGGTCACTGACAACCTGAGTGCAGGTGGACTGGAGATGTTGGCTGAGATTTTGTGGATGCCAGCCCTGGATCGCGTGTAGACAGAGAAAACATGCTCCCAGGCTACGTCCTGAAGCTTCACATGTGCCCATTTCATAAAAAGAAAAAAAAAAAAAACAAGGTGACTTACCCTGTGAGAGTTGCCTCAATTCTGCTATTCCTTGTATCCTCCGTGTTTGAGTCTTATATTCAATGCAGCTTATTTTCCTAAGTTCTCAATGAACTACAGTGGAGTGCCACAAACTATGTTGCATACCTGCTTTACTGGATAGCTAGGCTGCAACATATAGTCGGATGGTTTGGAAAGGACAAAAGTATCATGCATAGGAAAATTAGAAAACAACGTGACCATGTCCCAAAGTATGTTATAAAGTTAATAATAAAAATTCAGGGGGATCAAGAAAAGGACTAAGCTATGTGGCCAGTGTGTCTTTGCTACGGTGTGTCTCAGTTTCTTTATGTAGCACATGGGAGGTGCATACTTGAATGATGCCCCAGAAGCCTTCCAGCTTCTAGCATTTTATTCTTATCCATCCCATTCCTGTAGAGATGAGACCTCCAGAGGCTGTGAAAAGTACAAATGAAAGATTTTCAATATAGGTGTAGCACTTCCAGAGCTTACTACTTGGGACAGTGAGCCGTCTTGATGAACTACTTAAATCTTCACTTTGTCCAAGATGTTCCTCAACTTACTTGGATCAGAGCCTTCCTCTTTCTTGTCTTCTTATTTTTTTGATTAGCATATATTTTTCCTAGTTGGATAGTGTACTTTTATATTTATATGTAAAGGTGGTTTTCATTTAAAGTAAAAAAGCAATGTTTAAAATTTCTAGCCCTTAGGTCCGCACAGGTGATTTCTGTAGGAAAGGCCCTGTCACCTTTTAGATACACCCAATTCCTCTTAAACATGAGCACCTATCAGAAATAATGAAAAACTCACCCTTGGGATTTTCATTAGTTCGGCAATCACTTCTCCTTTTGAAAGATTGGTGGACTGTACATTTTATTATTATTATTATTATTAGTTAAAAGGAAGCCAACTGTTTCATTTGATACCACACATAGATAACAGCGTTGTAAAGTCCCAAAGAGTTTCCCACTGAGTCCCTCCAAAGTGACCTTCTAATTCCTAGCAAAGGGTCTTCTCACACTCAGCTTGTCAGAGACCCTACTTGCAGCAGTGTCTCAGGAACACTTGTTGGCTGAATGAATGAGTGAATGAATTGGTAAATTAGTGAGTAGTGTCACTGTGTGGTATATAAGAAGAACTTCGACTTTGGGATCAGATAGAATTGGTTCTAAAATCATGTGCTTCCTCTTAGTAGATGTATGACCTTCAGAAAATTACTTAACTTCCATTTTCTCATTTGTCAAGTGGGGACATGAACTCCCTTTGAGTGTTACTGGAAGGATTAGAGATGATCAATGTAAAGTGCATGATACAATGTAGGTGCCCAATAAAAGGAGGTTTCCTTTTTCTCTCATTCCTCATGCAGCATCTGGCTCCTAGTGGGCCTTTGGGACATGTTTGATGACTGAAGGGAGCTGAGCGCCGTGCATTTGAAGGCCATGAGTCATTCACACCCAGAAATTACACCTCCTTTATCTACTGGGCTGCTGTTCTCACTGGGGAAGTCCCCAGTTGCCTGATTGGCACATTGTTCCAGCCAACCAGGTATTTACAGCTATCTCTGGCTATTCTGAGCATGAACAAGATTACCTGGGAATTTCCCTCTTGATAGGACTAGAGACTCCTACCCTTAGAGCAGAGAAGGCAGCTCTGATAATGAGATGACAAAACAGAGGGCTTTACTCTGTTCTCAACTAAGTCCTCAGTGGCAGGAAAGCAGACTGTAGTGTGCACAGGCTGAGGCCAAGGGCCACAGAAGATCTTCAGAATAAGAATACAGGAGCAAGGACAAGCTAGGATCGTCAGTGATACCCACTCAGAGTGGATAAAATCCTCAGGCCACAGACAACAGGAAAAGGCAGGCAGAAAGTAGTGAGCAAGTGGCCAATTGTGTCCCAGATGCCCAGGGCTTATTAGAGCAGGGGAAGGCCAGAAGGAGTCAAAAGCCTAGGCAGAGGTGGTCAAACAAAGATCATGTCAAGGAGCAACAGCAGGTTATCCAATTGTAAATACCTGGAACCCAGATTCCAAAATATGAGGGCTCAGTGGGAGGCAGAGAGAACACTGGGGAGCAAGACAGTAGAGCCAAGCTAAAGAATATCTGGACAACCAAGAAAATCATTTTCTGGGTTCAAATAAGAAACTGAAACATTAGAAGAGCAGCAAATCTCCATCCCAGATGACAGGCATTCCAAGTTCCTGCCTGGATGGAGTATTTCAGGATGCTGGTCCTGGTCTCTGCCAGGAGGGGTGATCAATTTCTACACCAGGTTCCCAGTGAGTCAACTTGTATAAGTTGAGCCTAAAGCCATGCACCGCAATTGGTGAGAAATAGAGCTAATAAAACTCAAACCAAGGAATTTGTCCCTTGTGAGTTAGTTAGTTCCTCCTGCCTGAAGATCCCTTCTTAGCAGCTAGCCAAATGTCACTTACAGACCACTTTTAGAGCACACACAGCCAGGGGTTTTGCTCAGGTCAGTGCTTGGAGGAGCGTTTTTTCAGGATCCCAAGAAGTAGTATTTCAAAGCTGATGCTGTTCACTCAATTCTTTAGTTAAAGATGTATCGTCCCTCAAGCCTTATGAATTGAATTGGTACCAAAAGGATGCACTTCCCATTTGGTGCAAAGCAAAAAGTTATATAGCAGATAAGAAAGCTTTGTGCTTTTATTAAAACTGTCACAATCAGCCTGTTCATTTCCCAGACTTACCTTGTCTACTAAGGCCTAATACCTCTCTATTATGTGAATCCTCTGTGTGGCCTTATATGAGCAGTGACTGTCATTGACATGGCCACTGAGATTAATAACATTGATGCTACTGACAGCTTACCCAGGGGTTTAGAGAATGGAAACTGATTGCTAGTAAATTGGAGGTGCAAGAAAAAGTGCAAAGAGGGCCTAGAAAAAGTTGACAACCAGTCTTTTTTGGAAGTCAAGTCAGCTGACTGCTTTAGTTTTAATACCTTCTTGAGGCCTAGAGAGTTGTCTTGATTTATGTTTGAAATGGTGCCCACCTATTTTTTCCCAAACACGTAAAGTGTGGTATCAGATAACAACATACCTGACCACTCCAGCAAGTGGAAGCTTCTCTCTCATTCTGCTTTATTCTGGAAAAATAGCAGCAAATAAATTTTATTTGCTTGTAGGCCTTAATTGACTTGAAAGTTGAATATATTTCCTAACAAACATTTTGTTTTTCTTCCTATTTTTATAGACTCACTCCCCTCCATGGTTTCTTTTTCTTCAGCATTTCAGAACAGAGATAAATAATTTTGCTGATGCTTTTAGTATTTCTCTGATTCCTTCGTTAATCTCCAGGGACAACCATAAGCCTCCGTGGCTTTAAAAACATTCCATTTTTCTTGCCAAACCAGGAGAAGAATCAAAAGAGGAAGTTAGTTATCTTTGTACTAAGTTGCCCACTCTTCCTCTAAAAGTTTGAGAGCTACCATCAGAGCCTTATTTATCATCCCTGCTAAATCCTGTTCTTTGAACCATGAACAACTAAAAGACTTGGATCAGTTAGCTTAGACTGTTTTGATTCCCTGCGGAGTTCAGTTTGGCCCCAGTCATGTGGGGAGTGTAGACTGGAGTCATAAGAAATACTGTCTTTGGATGCTCAAGTCATCTTCTGTTCTAGGAAGCTCAGAGTGTTGCTAAGGGAGTGGTGATGGTGTCTTCTAGCTGTGAGTTGCACTGACTCTCCACCTGAAAGTGTTGACACTGAGGTCCACAATTGTTGCATTCTGCTGCAGAAGTCTTAACAGATAGTTAAATTAAACTGTTGAGATGAGGCCTATTCATATACAATTAACCCAAGACAGTTTTCTTAGGTATATGTGTATATATACATACAAAGAACAGATAAATTTGAATGTTGGTAACCCTTGCCATCTATGTGGGGAAGCCCCAGTGAACAACTTTTACAAATAATTGGCCAATAGAAATTCTTCTGCAATCCCTATTTCTCTAAAAATGTTCTCCCTTTTTATTGGATAGTATATTTTCCCAACATTTAATGAAGGGTTTTTAAATTCAGTCAGCATTTTTGTTTACTTGTTTACTTAATTAACAAATTAAAATTGTACGTATTTATGATATACGACATGATGTTTTGATATATGCATCCATGATAAGGCTGAATCAAGCTAATTAACATTTGCATCACCTAACATATTTTTCATTTTTTTCTCATGAGAATATTTAAAATCTATTTTCAATTTCCAGGTATACAATACCTTGCAAGTTTCAAGGATACCATGCCTTGTTATTAACTATAGTCACTATGTTGTAAAATAGGTTTCCTGAATTTATTCCTCCTAAGTGAAACTTTGAACTCTTTGACCAGCATCTCCTCAAACCCCTCACCCCACCCCCAAGGATGTTTTGTTTTATGTTTTCTTACTGCAGTATCGCCAAATCTTTATGTGAAAAGCAGGGCAAGAACGACATTGTAAAACATAAAGGGGCTGTTAGTTCTGTGTGACAGTAGATTCTTCTGTGTCCTGGGTTTTTCTCCATCTAAGAGATTGTCCTGTTTCTCTTCACCTGATTAGGAAACTCTAGCAGATGGGGAACCCTTTTCCATGGGAATCTTTTTAGAGGTCAAAGATAGAGTATTTGGAGATGTTTGTATAGATCCTATGGACACGATATATCATCAAGTTATTATTAAAACAAATATGCCCTTTTTCTCTATTTTATTTTGAGGATCCCTCAAAATAGCCTCAGCCTACACCTGGAAGAAGGAAAATAAGAGGGTGACCTGTGGGCTATAATTTTTTCACCTAGTCTTACACTTGACAGTGCTTTGTTGCTTAAAAAGTAATTTCCTAATGATTTTTGCATTTTATTTTTGAATAAAACCTGCAGCCTCATGAAGGCAATTACTGTCATCCAAGTTTTTTAACTCTAAGGAACTGAGGATGGAGAGATTAAATGAATTGCCCAAGCTCACAGTGTTAGTAAGTGACCAAACTGGACTGGAATTTACATGGACCTTCTGATTCCAAGTCTAGGGTTCTTGGCAAACACTAAACGCTAAAACATTTGAAAAGAAAGGGGTATTAGTCTGTTTCCATGCTACTGATAAAGACATACTGAAGACTGGGCAATTTACAAAAGAAAGAAAGTTTTAATGGATTTACAGTTCCATGTGGCTGAGGAGGCCTCACAATCATGGCAGAAGGAGCAAGTCATATCTTACATGGACAGCAGCAGATAAAGAGAGATAGCTTGTGCAGAGAAACTCTCCCTAATAGAACCATCAGATCTTGTAAGACTTATTACTATCACAACACCAGCATGAGAAAGGCCTGCCTCCATGATTCAGTTACCTCCCACCAGGTCCCTCCCACAACACATGAGAATTCAAAATGAGATTTGGGTGGGGACACAGCCAAACCATATCAGAGGGGCACATCAATACAAAATGAAATGAAACAGAAGCACTCATATATTTGATCATCTAGGTTTGATCTACGTTTTATTATACACATTCAGTCAGCAAATATTATTAAGTACCTATTGTTTGTAAGGCATTGCTGTGCTTAGATTTTACCTCTGAGTACAGGACAGAGGTGGATTATATTGGGCCTCATTATAACCCAACGTTGGCATGAGTGAAGGTCTTGTAATGGGGCTTTGCACCAGCCACAGCTTCTAAAGTCATCATGGGTGAGTCTGTTCCACAAAAGTGGGCCAAGACTACTGTAACTATGCTGTTAACTCTGGCTGCAAATGTTCTATTCCTGAAAAAAAAAAAATGATGTATTTGAGGCCTGCATGATCTCAACTGGCTGTAAATACCTTTCAGATTTCCTGGGCTATTGCTTAGTCTTCTACTGTTCCTTTCCCTCTTTATCTGACCAATTCAGAGTCCTGCTTCACAAATGCCAAACCATTTTAGTTTCTGTATAATGGAGGCATTTTTTTCCTCTTTAGGTCACATGTCTTTCACAGAGATTTTTGTCATAGATGTCTTGAAATAGGAACTGTAAAAGACATTATTTTTGAACGTTTGAACATTGCTTTTTATTTTCTCAAAGGAGTTTGCACATGATCAACAGATATATTCATCAAACCCACCTACGAGATGAGAAACCCAGACTCAAAAGTTGAGAGGAAGAGAAGTGCTCTACTTTGAGAAGAAACAACAGAAATTAAGCTCAAATGTCTTGTAAAATGAATCCTGAATACTCCTTTTACATTCAAACATTTTGACAGTTTTTAGACATGAGAGGAGGAGTGAGGAGTTTATTTGGAGCCTAAATTATCTCCAAATTGTTTGTTTGCTATTAAAGGGCTGAAAGAGAAGTAAGCAAAACAAAAATAAAATTCCACTGGCTCTCCCCTATGGATGAGAAGTTGCACAAAGGGCTAGCTGTTTCATTGGTGGAGAGCTACATGGCTGCCCAAGTTTTGCAATAGAACTTAGGGAGTGGCCTTATATGGGAATTAAGGATGGGAAGCAAAGTGTGTTTTTGAGGACTTAAACAGACACTCCAGGTGGTGCAGACAGGTGCAGACAGCATTGACATAATGTCACCTGCGTATGTACATGGCTTAGGCCTTTTAAAGCCCATTTACCTGTGCTGTTGTGTTGAATTTTAGCTCTAAAATAGGTTGTGATTTGATCTTGTTACCAATTCAAAAAATCAGTTAGGCATACCTAGTAGGTCATCTTGTCTCTGCTTAAAAGTTTCCAGTGATGGAGAGCTTTCTGTTGGCCAGGTAATATTTTGTGGCTGGACAGCTTTTATTGTTTGGAAATTATTCTGTATATAGAGTTCAAATGTATTTTATTGAAACTTCTATCTACTGGTTTTATTATAACTGCTACACAATAATTTTCCTTCCTCATCCACACAATAACTTCAACCATTTGAAAGAAGTTATCAGAACTCCCTTAAATCTTCGCATCTCCAAGCTAAACACCTCTCATTTTCTCAACCAAGCCTTTATTAATATGGTCTTCATCTCCTCCTAGCTCTGTTCACCTTCTCCTAGAATAGATTTCTGGCATCTCCATGACCGTAAGCGATCAAATCTTCTGGTAGCTCCATGACTTTAAGCACAGCATATTAAATGTTTCCTGACCAATATAGTGTGATTGTTAGCAGCCTCTACTGAGATTTTTTATTTCAATTACTGCCATCTAGGATTATGATGACTATTTTAGCAACCATTGTTAGCTCAAAAAAAGCTTGTGGTCAAATGACATTAACAGTCCCTTTTCCATAACAACTGTGACTCATTTCTCCTCATTTAATTCCTTCTCATCTTCTTAACAACGAGCAACTTATGTGAAAAGTTTCAAGGGTTAGAACAGATCCTGTCACCTCAATTTAAAATAATACTAGATAACATTTACTGGCCACTGACTAAAGGCCAGTCATTAGAACTGTTCTGAGTCATTTTCCTACAATAACTCACTAAATGCTTATAATAACCCTTGGGGGTAGGTTCTATGAACGCTCCATTTGAAAGATGTGCAAATGGAAGCGTGGAGATGTTTGGTAACTTGCTTAAATTCACACAATTTGTAACTGAGAGAGGTGAGATGCAAACACAGCTCTTCAGCCCGTACCCTTCACCCTGCTTTCTAGCTGGTGCACATAGTTAGTAGTCAACAGGAATTGAACCTCGGTCTCCTGGCTAATAGATCAATGTTCTCTCCTCACCCCAGTGTGTCCTTCCTGAAGTGGTAACAAGTCTTTCACTTTTGAACTTCATATAAGCTGTTTTGTTTTGCTTTTATACAAACTGAGATTCATGACCCATTATGAATTCAATTTAGTGGGTCAATACAAGTAAGAGAAAGGAAAAAAGAAAGGAGGGAGGGAGAGAGAGAAATATCAAAAGACATCATACATCGTAAGTGCAAATTTTGTTTCTTTAAACTCTTAATGTGTAAAATGCACACAAAAATACCTATTTGTATGTGTGTGTACAGAATATGATGAAAAGTATATTTCTTATCTCTCTCATATGGTCAAAACAGTTTGAGAGTTGCTGCCTTATCTATTGTATATACCAAACTTTGTCCATTTCTTTATGCTAGGGTTAAACAGGGATTGGAGGGGGACACTTTAGTTTTAAATCTCCACTCTTGATCTGCAGCCAGTAAGAGCACAACTTGCAACTAAGCAGAAAGTTCAAGCAAAGAACCTTAGAGTGAAAAGAGATGATTGAGGGCTGTAATAAAAAACAAAAAGCTGTTCCAATTTCCTTTGAGTTTCCATTCAGCAGCCTCATAGATTTCTAACTCATCACCTCAAGCAGGTCACTTCCTCTCTCTCCAAGTTGTTCGCCAGAACCAGCCAAAGAATGCAGGAAATGGTACTCTCTTTTTCTGTGTGAATCTTGGCAAAATGACTTCAATTTAGCCAGCAGTTTAGGAAGCAATTGTAAATATAAATTTGTTTTATATGCTCCTCCCAAAGGAGACTTGCAGTTTGCCTCCCTAGTAAACAGGGATGTGTATTCCTGATTATCTTACTTGGATCATTTTTTTTTTACCCTTCTATGTAGCAATGTCCTTAATTGAGGTAGTAATATTGGGCTTGTTGGATTGTCATGAAGTTTAATTTGAATGTTAAAGGACCCCCCTTGGTGCTCAGATAAAAATCATTATATAAGGAGGAAAAGAAAATTATGTTGACTAATTATAGGTATATAGAATTCCCATTCATTATGTCCACAATGATATGTATCTGAATATGATACGTTGTAGACTAAAAATAGTAACTCTCCCTAGTTATTTCCACAGTCACTTTAGGCACTTGGGAAAATGCATTCTCCCATTTTATTCAATTAAAGTATGTGTAGGAATGAGGCAAATACAGTACAAAAATCTCCAGGAATCAACAGAGGACCACCAAGAGAATTTAAATGGATTTCAGCCATTGTAAACAGAAGACGATTTAAGTCCAATTCACTGTTGAAAACTTAATTGAGGCTGGGCACCGTGGCTGCTTTGGAAGGCTGATGCAGGAGGATTGCTGAAGGCCAGGAGTTCAAAAGCAGTCTGAGCAACATAGCGAGACCTTATCTCTGCAAAACTTAAAAAAAAAAAAAAAAAAAGTAGCCAGTCACATGTGCCTGTAGTCCCAGCTACTAGGGAGGCTGAGGTGGGAGTACCACTTGAGCCCAGGAATTCAAGGTTGCAGTGAGGTATGATCATTCCACTGCACTCCAGCCTGGGCAACAGAGGAAAATCCTGTCTCAGAAAAGAAAAAGAAAATTAAAGCAGAGAAAAGACAGGAGAAGACGGAAGGGGAGGGGAGGGGAGGGGAGGGGAGGGAAGGGAAGAAGGAGGGAGAGGGAGGGAGGGAGGGGGGAGGGAGGGAGGGAGGAAGGAGGAAGGGGGGAGAGAGGGAGGGAAGGAAGGAAGGAAGGAAAGAAGGAAGGGTGGGTTTGAAAAACTGTGAGTTCACATCAAATACTCAAGTTATTGAGAATTGGGAAAATCTAAGAGCTGTAGAGTACATGCATTTTGAACCCATTTTCCCTGAGTGTGTGTCCTCAAATATAATTGTGTAGTCAAGTGGTATTCAATCTTCTCTGTTGAGTGATTATGGTTGAGTTAGAAAATGGCAGTGACCTTTGACAGCGGAAGTGAAATGGCTGCTCAAGTTACCATAGCAAGTTGTTGGAGCAAGAAGTTGGACTCACAGAGAAGTGCTCTTTCCATTACCCCATGCTGCCTCCCAGTGGGAAGGTGGCAATGGTGTTAGGATGTAATCTCATAAGTTGCTATCTTTTCTTCCCACTGGACAGGTGGCTCAGAATTTTAGGATGACTTATTGACAATGTTGGGTTTAGCATGCAATTTGAGAACTAAATGACTTCTCTTCGGGAAAAATTAAATATTTAGTTTTATTTATTTCAACCAAAGAAAAAAAATAACACTTTTTTTGCATTATGAGCTATTTTATTAACATCGAGAGGCAAATCTGAAACCTTCTTAAAGGGGATTTAGTGTAACAGTGCAATGGCAAAGTAAAAATCATTTCCCCATGCCTGCATGCTCATCCCACCCGCCTTACACACACTCCCTGATAGGAGCATGATCACTCCCTCAGTGAAAATGTTGGAGAGGAATCTAGAGCCACAGCAGCGCTTCCTGGGTATTGCATACCTGTAACATTTGATCCTCTTAATATTGCCGGTTGTCAGTTACTTCATTGCCTACCCCTGACAGGTGGGCTGAAAGGGGTGGCATTGGGAGATGATTAGGGGCAGTGTCTCAGCACACAATCTTTGAATTGGTATTGGAAAGTAGCTTGCAGGTCCACTGTTCTAACTTCCCATATCATAAAGAACTCTCTGACAAAAGGACATTCTGTCTCGTCTTAAATTTCCAGCAGCTTATCTATTTCTGAACATTTTTGAATTTCAGAAAACATTTTTTATTTTGCAGAAATCTGTTTTCCCAGCTACTTTCATCATTAGTCTCTTCCTGGAATTATGCATATTGTACAAGTCTAATTATTCTTCTGTGCCTTGGCCCTTGATATATTTGAAGACAGACATCATCCCTGACCCTCCCCACTCTACATCCAAGTTTTTTTGTTTTGTTTTGTTTGTTTGTTTGTTGGATTTTTTTCGGCTGGAGTGCAGTGGTGCTACCTCGGTTCACTGCAACCTCTGCCTCCTGGGTTCAAGCAATCCTGCCTCAGCCTCCTGAGTAGCTGGGACTACAGGTGCACACCACCACATCCAAGTAATTTTTGTATTTTTAGTAGAGATGGGGTTTCACCATGTTGGTCAGGATGATCTCGATCTGCTGACCTCATGATCCACCCGCCTCGGCCTCCCAAAGTGCTGGGATTACAGGTGTGAGCTACCACACCCAGCCCTACATCCAAATTTTGACTCTTCAGGCTAAATATCCTCATTTTTCCCCTGTGATATCTTTCTTCTTTGATAACCACCATTATTTGTGTTTCTCTTTATCTTCTCCAGTTTGTCAATGTCCTTCTTACTCTGTATTCTTTGGTTACAGATATTTAAGCAGCCATCAATCCACCCAACTGTACCATCACACACACACACAGGGTTCTATCAAAACTACAAGGCTTGATCGGAAATGTTTACCCAGCTGTCGCCCAGAGTGTGTTGACTCACTCCTGTTGAGACTTTGCTTCGCTTCTGGTGGGGCAGCTGTGCACTCCTCACTTTTGATTTTCTGCCTTGTTGCAGAAAAGCACGATAGAGGTTAAGATTGCATTTGCGCTCCATAGTTGCTGAATCTCTCTGCTTTTAAGTTCTGCAGGGTCCTTTGGGGGCCATTTGAAACCCAAATTGGTGAGGTGTGGCCCACAGTCTGTGGCCACATAACTCACTATGGGCTGCTTCCCTATCCCACGCTGTCAGCTGAAGCTTCAGGGCATCCCTATGTTTGAAAAAAAAACAATCTGGATCTTCTGTATATTAGAAAGGGTGAGGATCTGAAGCTTTTGTGAAGACAATATGGTGCTTCTATTGATCCATGTGAGTCGAACATATGGAGGCTCTGCAAAAAAAAAAAAAAAAAAAAAAGTCTGCCCTATTTAGCGACCCGGGGCTGATGAGAAGGTGTGTTACAAATTCGTATTCCTCCCAGCATGTGGTCTGGGACACATTGGGCTCATTTTACTGATGAGTTCCTCGAATCAAGCAGGGGCCATCATCTTTTACCAGTTTATAGCATTAATTGAGTTGTGTGGGAAACACTGCAGGTGCGTCTGTGAGAGGAGAGAAAACTAGGAAATGCTGTTCCAGCTCTCAGAGAATAGGTAAATAGAAAAGAGTGAGCAGCCGTGTAACTGGCAGCATATGAACAAGAGCAGCTGTGCAGGGGCAAAACGAGGCCATCTTTTTAGATGGAGGAAGACAGTTCTAGTGCTAATGGGGGAGGACAATCTGAGCTTTGGGCTGTTCTCTTGGTTATGGTGACCACATTCATCAAGCCAGAAATACAGACCTGTGGTCTGATAGAGGATTTTTAGTGCACTTCTGGGAGTGTTGAGTTGGTAAACCTTGGTTACTGAAGTATTGAGACTTCCAGTATATGAGAGTGTTCAGTAGAGACAGCAAATCAGAATACTGGAAGTATCAGCCATCCTAAAAAGGTAGGTGTGTATGGTAATTGTGGTGATAGTGCCCAGACTTCTGAGGAATGGAAACCCTGACTCTAAACTCATTCAGGGCTCTTTGCTTGTAACTCAGCATACCTTTCCATAGAGAGATGCCTGTTTCATTGTTCCTCCACATTCTTTCTGGATCCCACAGCAGTGACCCATATTGATCAAAGGTCTTTTTAGCCACACCACTACTTGATTCTATATATTTATAACTCATGACCTTTAAATTGAGTTACACTATTAAGCACCAATGGGTTTCCTGGAAGTAATATATTTATACAGTGAATGTACATTGAGGATGTGAATGGCTAGCCACGTCTCAATTTATGGTACATAGGAGAATCACTTGGGACAATTTAAATATAGATAGAGATATATAGATGGATAGGTAAATTTTCTGTCTCCAACTTCTAATTTAGCATGGCTAGAATGGAAGCCACCTAGAAAGTTAGAATTTTAATAAGCCCTGCAGGTAAATCTGATGGAGGGCTTCCAGATGTGTATCTTCAAATACTAGCTGGAAGACAATTCTCTCAAGGGGCCCCAATTTCCTGAGTTTGGGGAAGGAAGCCAGGAAGGCTGCCTCCAGGATTTTCTCTCCCTTCTCCCAGTCTTCATGAAAGGGCTTCGAGTTCTACTGTACAGTCTTGCCAAGCAGAGTTTGGAGCAGAGTAAATTCCTTTTAGGATTAGAGGATTAGGAAGCTGAAAGGTGATTCAAATTCTTGATTAAACAGAAAGAAGGAAACAGGAGGGGACACACCCGAGCACCCACATCACTCCAATGTGTTTTCTCTGTAATTAAAGGAAGTGATTGCAAAATATTTGAGAGGATTAAATGCTCAGAGAATATAGTGATCAAATAACATGAGATGCTGCATTCTTTAAAATGATCTCTGGCTTGGCTTTCCATGTGTTTTTTAACTGCTGTCGTTTACACCTCAACACTGAGGGATTGCCCAAATGGAAATACTCTCTCCTAAGTTTGGAAAACAGCCCTGGGTCTCATATCAGGAGATACTGGGTTCTAGTCTGGGATCCTCCATGAATTTTTGAGTGACAGTGAGATAAGGTATAATGTTTTTATTGCTCGTTTTTTTTTCTTTTTGTAGAGTTAAAACAATAATTCCTTCAATGTCTTTCTACCCTTTTGCCTTTATTAATATCCACTACTCCACCAATGATGTGTTGAAAAGCTATTTTAAATATTCTCTAGAACAAATGATATTCTCTAAATATTATCTAGAACAAAGGAAGTAAATTTTTAAACAAATAGTCACATTTGTCGAGTAATTTCCAGATGCCAAACTTTTTTGGGGAATAGAGAGAGGCATTCCTCCCCAAAGGAGATCATAATCGGGGATTGCAAGAGGTCGCGGTGATTTAATAAGAAAGGAAGGCAATTCTGTCTCCAAAATAAAACTGCGATAGTTCCCCAGGCCAGTGCATGTTGGCCATGCTTTATGGTCAGCCATGTAGGAGAGAGCTCCAAGCCTTGTGACCATACAGCTCAGGACTGGACTCACCACTCAGCTCAGGACTGGCTTCATGGGCATTCCACGCTGGCATTCATGAAGGGCCCACACTTAGAAGATCTCACACTTGGTTTAGTGCTTGGTTTTTGCTATCTGAAATTCTTAATCTTTGAACAAGGGGACTCACAACTTCATTATGCATTGATCTCCACAAACTATGTAGCTGGTCCTGACTCAGATTCTATGTGCCCTTGGACAAATTACTCATCCCTCTAAGGTAGAAGAGACCCAAAATTTGTTTATATGATTGTGATGACAAAATACAAAAATATATATTAAATGCTTTTTAAATATAAGATATTTAATAAATATTATGCTTAAAGGAAAGGAGAAAGACTAGAGCTGAAATTGGCCAACTTTTTCTGTAATGGGCTGAACAGTAAATATTTTAGGCTTTGCAAGCCATACAGTTGCTGGTGCAATGACACAACTCTGCCACTGTAGCTTGAAAGCAGTCATAGATCATACAATAATGAATGGGTGCATCTGTGTTGCAATAAAACTTTATTTAAAAAACAGGTGATACAGTTTGCCAACCCCTGGACTAGAAGGTAGCAAAGCCAAAGAGAAAGAAAGCTGAGATGAATAGATCAGTGGTTTCAAAGTGTGATCTTAGGACAACAGCATCATTAGTACCTGTTAGATATGCAGGTTCTCAGGTCTTTCCCCTGACTTGCTATCTCAGAGATTCTGGGGTTGGGCCCCAGCAATCTGTGTTTAACACATCCTGCCAGTGATTCTGATGCATGGCCCAAGTTTGAGAACCACTGCTCTTAAAACAAAGAAATTCAAGAATGTCAAACTAAATTGGAGAACAAACTTAAGAAGAATCCATCAATTGACTGTTGATCGTTATAGTGATCTTTATGCTGCCTTATAGTTGTGAACACACCTCAAAGCTTTTCTGCTTTTCTCTCCATTAATCCTCATAACCAACCTGTGTTTCATAAGAAAATAGTCTTGCAGAAAATGATTTAAGTGATTTATTTTCTCTGTTCTCCCAAGGAAGATACATAGCTAGTACCTTTCTAGATTCATAGGAGAAAAATTCATTCACAATGAATGCCACAGAACATTAGTTTTCAAAGTGTGCCCCCGAGACCAGCAGCATCAGCATCCTCTGGGGACTTGTTGGAAAGGCAAATTCTCAGGCTGTACTGATTACTCTGGGGATTGGTCCCAGTACTGTTTTAACCAGCCCTCCAGGCGATTCTGAGCACATGCTAGTTGGAGAACCACTGGGTTAGGGAACTAAGGCCTCTCAACTCTGCTTGAGAAGGGCTGCCACAACCACCAGTGAAGGAAATGGGTTGAGTGATTGCCCAAGGGCACTTGGCTGGTACCAGGAAGGGTGTGGATTTGAGTCCAAGCCTTCCAATTCTAATCCCAGGGACTTTTATACTCTGCCAAATAATACTAGAAGCAAATAAAATCTCCTGTCTCCCCCTACCTTTTTAATTTAACATGTGAATTCATTTAACTCCACAAAAACAATAAACTACACATGGGTCTTTAATATATAAAACAGAACAAACTGTTTAACACCCTGAGAAGATTCAGCTTCCTCACTTGGGCTAATATTGTTAATTTAGTTTTGTTGGGGGAATTAGCCACCTCTTGCTTTGATGGGTTCTCTTCTTTCTACCCTACCCTGCCCAGCATGAGGAATAATCTCTAGTCCTGCAGTGGTGTATAGCTCTGTCTATTCTGTGCTCTTCTATCTATTCTGGGATGAGACTGGACTTTCTTGTCCTTTGTTCAGGCAGGAGCAATGGCATTGAAAAGTTGAAAGAAAAATAAAGTCAGCAGGAGATAGACTTTTGAGATTCTAGCTTTTGAAGCCAAACAGATTCATCTAATGAATTCAGTCTTTTTCTGATTCTTTGTATTCTTAACATCATCTTTGCCTGCATGTGAGTGACTTCTGGCCACCGAGGGGCAGCACTTCAGCCTGTGGCCATGTGGGAGGCATTTTCTTCCTTTTGGCTGAAGCTTTGGATATGATGGGAGGTAGGGAAGGTGGGGAATGGGTGGCACAACCCTCTGCCTGTAGCATTTAACCCACACAGTGGGCTTGGTGACATCCTAGTGATTTGATTTATTCCACCCCTAGAATCCAACCTTTCCTGTCATTACAGCCAGACATTATACACTCAAGGCATAAATATGCTGCACATAGAAGCTATAGGGAAAAAATTGATACTGGGGAGAACCATTCTGTAATAATTGTGACTTGACCAGTTAGAAATATTACCCAGGGACAAGCATTCTTAGAAATGTTTGACCATTAAGGTTCTTAAACCATTAAGAATCATTACTTTTTCTTAAATTTCTTTCCCACCAGTACGTATTTTAACACATCTTTTAAATTCCCATAGAAAGTGCTAATTCCCCAGTTACCAACTTACTTTAGAATCTAGTTATTCTGCCTGTCTAGGCTCATGTCTGTCTAGAGCCGCATGCTTTCATGTGGTAGCCACTAGCCACATGTGGCTATTTAAGTTTGAATTAATTAAAATTAAGTACAATTTAAAATTCAGTTCTTGGGTCACACTAGCCACATTTCAAGTACTCAGTAGTTCGATGTGGCTAGTGGCTGGACAGTGCAGGTGTGTAATAGTCCCATCATTTGAACAGCACTGCCCTAGAACTCTGTTCCCACTCACTACATATACCTCTCTCTCTCTCTGTGTGTGTCTCTTACAATTTATAGGGTCTTCTTATGTCCTTTGCTCCTATCAAACCTATCTTAACCAGCACCTGTATTAAATATTTATTTCTACATTATATAGTCTAATTGCTAATATTGTTTCATGTTTGTACCTTTTAATAAGAGTAAAGCTTCCCAGCTAAATTGGGTTGGGGCTCTTGATGGTGGAATTTCAGATATCAGCTAGTACAAGAGAAGGTGGAGCCAGGCAGGGGTGGGTGGGCTGGGAATGGCATTCAACCAGGCCATCCCCAAATCATACACAGTAGATAGGCATTTTCTTGCCAATGTTTACTATGAAAGTGTAAAAAGATACAGAAAATTTGAAAGAATACCAGATTATTATTGGTTCATGATTTTATATGTGAATATATATGTTTTGCAATTTTATAAATGTTCATGTCTTTTTATAAAAAAAGATGCTATTGATATTCTGTCTCTAGCAGGCAAGAATACTTGACTAACTCTTTTTACCTCTTTATGGTTTTTTCAGAATAAATTCTGACTTATGTTATTGGGATTATTAGTGCCTCATTAATTCAGCAATAAATGAAAATATGGATCTCAAAAATTGGTAATAAAAAGTTATTTCATATATATGTGGTAAAGTTTACATGTTGTATATATATGTTGTATTGCCAAATATGGCTATTAAATACTACATAATATTTTTTAAAAAAAGAATACAATGAACATCTATATACCTCTACCTAGATTCAAATATAGCTGAAATTTGCCAAATTTATCAAATTTGTTGGCCCATTTGAAAGGTAGATTGCAGAAAGCATGACCATCCACTGCTACGTACTTCAGTGAGTACTTCTTAATCTTAATTCCCTTACTTAACCACGTCACCATTTTTCACACACACACAAAATAAACACTGATTCCACGTCAGTTAAGCATTTACTGACACTAAACACACCCACCAGTTCTCATTCTATTCCACATAAAAAAATAGGTATTAGGTATAAAATAAAGCTCTTTTTCCCCACTTACTCTGGGCAGTGCCTCTCTGACATGCATACACCTGCTGCCCGCACAAGGAGTTCAGAGCATTTGTCTTCCTTGCTTGCCCTGAGATGTCAGGGAAAAGGTAGAGAAATAGATCATTATCTGATGTTATTGACAACTTAGATCCCTTTCGCTTATCAGCCAACTGAGTAAGAAAACTCTCTTTTGAACAATGCCCAGCCACGCTGTGAGACAGCTTTTAAACCAATCTACAGAGGGTCCAAGAGGACTCTATGGGGATGACATAGATGATGAGAGAGAAAGAAACAAAGAAATGGAAGGCACAGTCCTTGCCCTCAAAAACTTGATAAAGCAGTCAGGGCTTTTGAGCTGGACAAATACAACTGTCATTATTATTGTAACACCTATCACACAATCTCTTTTTCTCTACAGTGAGCTTCTTGCAGGTATCTTCATCCCCAGGGTATAGCACAGACTAGGTACAAAATAAATGCTTATTGAAATTCATCACAGAACAGTCATCAGACCCAGTTCATCTAATTTCACAGAGTAGGTGCTCAATAAATACCACCGTGGTTAAATTGAACTGATTTATTCATCTCCTTTCTGGGAACTCTTTGACACTTAATATCTGTATTGCTCATTTGATACTCTGATATTGTTATTTAATAATTGGCATCTTATTTATTTTTCCTTATATATAGCTTGTCTCCATATTAAATTAAAGGTCTTTTAGGCCAGGAGCTGTATCTTCTAATTCTTATTATCTTACATAAAATCTTCTAGGGTACTGAGTCTACAGCAGGCAACTTATACATATTTGCTTAATGAATGGACACATAGATGAATAAATGAGTGAAATAAACAGAATTGAATTTTGCAAACAGGAAATAGAATTATTTTGGAGACTAGGTTTAGTGTGGATCCATGCTATAAAATCAATGACACTATTGCTTTTTCAAAAATAAGGGCAAAATGAATTACTCCTCTGTGACTAACTTTTTTTGTTTATGCATAAGATTTCTAGGTTTCTGACAATACATACACACAAAACATAACACAAATACAAAGCTATTTGTTGCTCCATGCCTGGGAGTGAGTGCATATTCCTTTTTGTTTCCTGGGCATATGTAACCTCTGTTCATTTTGCTTTGAATTCCCCTGCTCTTGTGAGTATAATGCAGTGGATTTAAATGTACTCTTTATAGTGTTTTTCTCATAGTCAAAGATGTCAATAAAGTTGGTATTACCAATAAGAAAAAAAGAAACCTCCCAAAATGGAAACTCATTTTCACAGACTTAGCAACGCAAAATCCTGTGATTGTATTGAAACTAGCTAATTACAGAGCACAGGTTGTAATGAATCTGACTTGATAACAGCTTATCTTAAAAAGACCTGGTCATCTGTAGTTAGGGTAGGCTAGACTGACTTAACAACTACGTGATGGTTCAGGGCCTGATGTTTCTGGCTCGTAAGCAATACTTCTCCATGCAGTGACGCAGGGACCCAGGCTCCTTCTACCTCATGGTTATGCCATCTGCTAGGTCTAATCTTCTTGCATCAAGTTGGCAAAATAGGAAAATGGGAGCATGATAGAGCACTTTCATTCCTCTAAAGACTTAGGACTTGATTGAAAAAAGGCACATCTCTTCTGCTCACATGCCACTAAAACTATCTCTGGTGGCTACATCTAACTAATGGGAGTTGACAAATATAATCTAGTGGTATACTCCAGAAACAAATGGATTTTTCATGAAGGGCTAGCAACCTCTGACAGGAAGTTTTAGGTGACCTCAAAATGCAACAGATCAAAGGAAAATGTAGACCATGAATAAAAGTATAAGAGTCCACAATTAGAGAGGTGAGTAGCTTTAGGATAACATACTGGTACAACCCAGCTGGAGCAGGTGTCTGGGTACCACATATTAAAGGGAACCTGAATAAAACAAAGCTGGAACAGAAAAGAAGAGACCAAGATCACCGGAGTCCAAGAAGCATGTTCAGGGAAAAAGGATGACTAGCATTGGAGATGTTTATCCTGGGCAAAAAAGATATGGGAATATGCAGTGATTGCTAAAAGCCTTTTAGAAGATGAAGCTGACTTTTTCTGGAGGGTTACAGTTACAGAAGCTTGAATGGTGACTCCCATAGAATTTGGAAGGATACGGAATATGTATATGTTATTTACTTTATACATAGCTCCTAGCACTATGTCTAACACATCTTAGATACTCAGTAACTATGTCTGGATGGAATTAATTAGTAAATTAATTACCAGTACCCAGATGTCAGTTATGGGTGCTAAGAGAATTTCCTGAGAAATAAAAGGGTTCTGATACTAAAGGCACTGAAGAATTGGGTGAACTTGCCAGGAATACTGCAGCCATGACGGAAATGGGGATGTTGCAACAAGTCACAGCATTCACAGCATTCAGTATCCTCTAAGCTAAGGTCGCTTCCACCTCTGATTCAAGAACTCCTCATTACAGGGCAAACTTTTCAGAAGTGACTGTGTCACAGCAAGTTTCAGCATCGAAGCTAACATCAACAGGCGTCACACAAAAATTAATTGACTGGGAGAACTGTCAGAGGAGTTGTTTCCTCATAATTGGAGGAAGCCACCTTTGGAAAACTCTTTCCAGCCCCTTGCCTCCTTGCCAGAAAGTTTTGGTGCTACCATGAGCTTTGGCTCAGGATTTTACCTCCACAACCTTTTAGCCACTCATCCCTTACCGTAGGTGTCCTCATAGCCAACGGTCAGAATCACCTGTTGGACACCCTTTCATTTCCCATGGCCCAGCAGCAGTTCTGATTAGAAAGGTCAGTCGCTTCGTGATAAAACTCCTCAGTCCTATTTTACAGATAGCCAGGCGTTATGTGGATAGGTTCACTAGTACCAAGTAAAGACTCCAGGGGACACTGGAAATCTTTGCATTTTCAGCTAAGTCCAGAAACTGGTCTGATTCTTGGAACTTAAGTGATTAAGAGGAGCCTGAAACACCAGAATTGTGGTATTGTGGACAACTCTGTAGAAAGCTCCAGGAAAGAAACTAGGGGCTATCCTTTTTCTCTTCTGATAGTAGTCCTAGCAGCCACTAAAGTGACTAGCACCTACTCTGTTTGTCCTTAGTGTTTGTGTGTTCTTAGTGCCTTTTAGTGTAGCTAGTTCAAGTGAGAATCAAAGGGAGAAAATATCCAGCAAAGATAAAATTTTAGACAAACCATTCCTCATAGCTCACTTTCATCATGGGAGAAACTGACAAGGCACAGAAAAAAATGTCCTCCTCTCTTTTAAGCAGAAAAACATTCAATATTCAGTAATAGGAACTGTCCTAAATTGAGTCAGGAACTACAATTTGACTAGATTAATTTTATGTGTATTTGTTTATAGCCCTCCCTTGTTCTGGAAGGTATATTAAATGACTTAAAGGACAAAACTCAACAAGGGAGGAGAAATAAAGAAAACACAACAGAAGAAATCAAAGGTGGGGATATAAATGCACTCAAGAAGAGGACTAGACTAGTTTAAGTAATCTTGTTTTGGTGGTCATACTCATAATTGTATGACCTTGATAATGCTCTTAAACCCTTCTTTGTTTGTTTTTACTAGCAGCTTTAAAAAGGTATGACTACATGCCATAATATTCGTCTTTTAAAAAGGTACAAAATAGTGATTTTTAGTATATTTGCAGATTTGTGCAATCAGTATTACTTTCTAATTCCAGATCATTTTCATCATCCCACAAAATAAATCCTGTACCCATTAGCAGTTACCCCCCATTTTCTTTCTATAGTTCCTGGCAACTACTAACTTACTTTCTATTCCCGTACATTTGCCTTTTCTAGATGTAATCAAACAATAGGTGGCTTCTTTTATTTGGCTTCTTTCACTTAGCACAGTATTTTTAAGGTTTAGCCATGCTGTAGGATGTAATGATACTTTGTTCTTTTTATGGCTGAATAATATTCCATCATATGGATATATTCTATTTTGTTTATCCATTCAATAGCTGATAGACATTCTGGTTGGTTCTACTTTATGGCTATTGTAACTAATGCTACTATGACCATTTATGTAGAAGTTTTTGCATGAACATATGTTTTCAGTTCTCTTGGGTATATACTTAGGAGCAGAATTTTTGGGATATGTGGTAATTTTACACTTAACTTTTTGAAAAAATTTCCAAACTGTTTTCCAAAGCAGTTGCACCATTGTATATGCTCAGTAATAATATATGAGGATTCAAATTTCTCTGTGTTCCTACCAACATTTTCTGTCATCCATCTGTTTTATTATGGCCACCCTAGAAGGTATGAAGTGGCATCGCATTGTGGTTTTGATTTGCATTTTCCTAATTGCTAATGATGTTGGTCATCTTTTCCTGTGCTTCTGGCCACATGTATATTTTTTGGAAAAGAAATGTCTATCCAAATCTTAGCCCATTTTTCAACTGGGTTGTCTTTTTATTGTTGTATAGGGCTTCCTTATATGTTCTGGATAGAAGTCTTTATCAGATATGTGACTTGCAAAATTTTCCTTTTATTGTATGAGGTGTCTTTTCACTTTCATGCCAGTGACCTTCGAAGCATAACTTTTTATTAAGTTTAATGTGTTATTTTTCTTGTTCCTCATGCTTTGGTGTCATATCTGGAGAGGGTTTGCCTAACCAAAGGTCAAAAAATATACTCATGTTTTCTTCTAAGAAATTGATAGCTTTAGCTCTTGCCTTTAGGTTTATGATCCACTTTGAATTTATTTGGTGTAATGTAGAAAGCAGGGCTCCAGCTCTTCTTCTTCCTCTTCCTCCTTCTTTTGTATTTTGTATTTTTTATTTTTTTATTTTTTGAGATAGAGTCTTGCTCTGACACCTGGGCTGGAGTGCAGTGGCATGATCTCAGCTTACTGCAACCTCCGCCTCCCGGGTTCAAGTGATTCTCCTGCCTCGGCCTCTTGAGTAGCTGGGATTACAGGCGCCCACCACCATGCTCATCTAATTTTTGTATTTTTAGTGGAGACAGAGTTTCACCATCTTGGCCAGGCTGGTCTTCAACTCCTGACGTCGCCACCTCGGCCTCCCAAAGTGCTGGGATTACAGGCGTGAGCCACCGCACCTGGCCCCTTCTCCTTTTCTTCTTTCTCCTTCTCCTTCTCCTTCTTCTCCACTTTCTTCTTTTGCATGTGTATATCAGCTTTTCCCAGCACTATTTATTTATTGAAAATACTTATTCCCCATTATATTATATTAGCACCCATGTCAAAAGTCAATGAGCAATAAGTATCAGGGTTTATTTCTGGACAATCAGTTCTGTTCTATTGATTTATATGTCTTTTCTTACGGCAGTGTCACACTCTTGACTGCAATAGCTTTGTAGAAATTTTAAAATTGGAAAGTGTGAGTCCTCCAACCTTGTTCTTTTTCAAGATTGTTTTGGCTATTCTAGGTCCATGGCATTTCAATATGAATTTTAGGGTCAACTTCTCAATATCTGTAGAAAGGCTCTCCTAGATTTGTTAATGCTCTCCTAGATTTGCTAAGCCTCAATTTTCTCACGTATTTAAAAAGATTGGTAATTCATGTCCTGTAGAGTACTTGTGAAGCCCCCCAAAATATAACTCTGCTTTAAATGTTTAAAATACTAATTTCAAATCCACATTTTACATTGTTTATCTCATTTTATAAAATTCAACCAATTTTAATCCTCATTTTCAGAAAAATATATTTTTGCCATATTTATTAACCTAGCATTGTCGTCGTCACACCTCTGGACTCACTGAAAACTGTTACCTTTCCCAGCTTACACAAGGACCAGATTGGCGCTACTGCCGGGTACCTGTGTTAGAATTGAAGAATTCCAGATGTGTAAAGGAAAATGGCCTCACCTACCTTAAGGTGGGATGTGGTTACTCTCAGAAAGGTGAGAAGGAAGGAGCAATTGAAAGAAAGGATGAGTAAGGAGAAATGGGGAACTTCTTTAACTGCTGGCAGTGTGTAGAGAATTAGACTGAAAGTGATTTGTCTTCAGAGGCTGGTATCTGGAGGGCAAGGCCGAGGAGAAAATGTGTTCCTGCTTGCTACTCCACCTCTAGCTGGAAAGCCCCATTATTTGAATGGACCAGAATCCAGTAATCCAGTTTGTAGGTGTCTGCTCGGCTGTCATTTGTTCTCCTGGCTGACTCCAAATATAACTCAGAGTGATGAAGATACAAGGAAGAGTGTCTTGGCCAAGGTCCAAGGCTGTGAGGTTTTCTCATTCAGTCTGTCCTCTGAACTTAGGAGGGAGTATCGTACCAATCCTGCTGCTAGGCTCAGAGTGGTCTAAAGCAGAAAGCAATCAAACCACAGCTTTTTCTCTTCTCCTGTCCCAACTATTTATAGTAACTGATGCTACTGTCACAGTTATCTTAGCTCACGTTCACTGAGAGCAAGACCTTATGCTGTGCATTACCTTCATATGAAGTCAGCACAGTTATTATTATCCTGATTCTACAGATGACAAAACCAAGGCACAGACAGGTTATATATTTTGTCAAAATTATAAATATTTAAAGTGGGGTATGTCCAGGATTGATCTGAGATGTACCATGCTATACTATGTCAACCCTCTTTTCTTCTGTTTCTTGTCTCTTTAGCTCAAATAGCATTTTCTCAATTTGGCTATACTTGGAGAATCACAGAATTAGCTTACAACCCTCAGGAATTAAGACTCTTAAGAGCAGTGGCCTAATTTCATTTCTTCAAGGAAGCACCTTCCAAGATTCCATAGATTATACTATGGTTTCTTGTCTATGAATACCTATTGCATTCTTTCAAGAAGTCAGCACCTGAGTCCATAACTATCGGATGGGTGCTTCTGAAGGCTGAGAACTGCCCGCCATCTGGGTTACTGGCATCATTGACAATGCCGAGACATGCCTCTTCCTCTCTGAGATTGTTGTTAACTGGAGCAGGAGGTTCTCACTAAAGACATGCCGACTCCCTCCTATGGCCTTCATGATGTAACCATCATACACATTGCTGCTGTTCTGTAATAATAGGATGCCACTCAGGGACAAACAGCAATGACTGACTCATTCAAGAGATGGTGAAGGGGTGACGGGAGGGATGACCAGGTAAAGCAAGGTGTTTTTTAGCATTTTTCCTTACCTCAGAGCTCTGTTGAAACCAAACCTGGATTGACCTGATTTTCCAAACCTTTATGTCTTTGATGGAGTCAAGAAGATGAAAGAAGCTGTTGTCTGTACAACCTATTTCCCCTTCTGTGAGTTGAACTGAATTGAAACTGCTCCATGTTTATCAAAGATCAGGCAAAGTGATGAGCAATGTCCTGATGTCAGTGATAAGGGCCAGTGTCCTGCCCATGGTCAGCATCCTGGGTCTCCATTATTGGAAGGCCTTAACATCTTCATGAGCAACCCTTTTTTTTTTCTCCCAGAGGAAACTAAATTTCTTGCCCTGTCATACTAAAAAACTAGAAGGGGTTTTGTCTATTTTACTTTGTTTTGTAAGCATACATAAGAACTCCTGATTTCATTTTGTGTTGTTAATAGTGGGTAGGGTTGTTTCTACTTTTAGATCTCTTCTAGTGCCTCCCCACAGGGAAATCAGCCTCTGGTCCCTCTATGTGTTCAAGTGTACAGGCCTCTGGTTGCCCCCTGCCCCTCACACCCTTTTCATCCACCCTACATTATTCTAACTTGCCACTCTCTGAAGTTATGGAAGGTGAAGGCCAGGGAAATTGTGGGTATCAATATAGCACTTTGATTTTCATACACCTTTGTGTATGTACATGCATTAGTGCTGTGTAACACAGGCTGTAATTTTTTTGGGAAAGAAAGGAAAAGTAAGAAACAGTTTCCATAAAATAAATGGCCATTGGACCTGGCTCAAATTTGGAGTGGGGGAGGGAGGATCCCTTACCTGAAAATGTTGTATCTGTGATGAGTCATCTTGATCTAATATGATTACCCTCATTTTCTGTGGTGTATCTTTAGCTCTTTGAGGCTTCTATTACTGAAATACTACTAGCTCCATAAGTGGAACCTGTCTTATATAACTGACAGAGAATTTATATTAGGTTGGTGCAAATGTAATTGTGGGGTCTGTCATTACTTTTCATTGCAAAAACAGTGATTACTTTTGCACCAACCTATACTTGAAAAGATCTTTAGAAATCCACTACTCTGGTTCTTCATCCTGCAAATGATATTCTCCAATAAGAGGAACTGAAATGACCTCCAAAGTCACTCAACAGAGTTCACGTTAGAACTCAAAAAGCCAAAATCCTGATGCCGTGATTCTGCTGCCTACCAGCCACCTGTCTCCAGTTGAATAGCATTTTATCCAACTTATAGAAAAGATGGCCACCCTCTGGGTGTCTCACCATTAGGTGATAATGTTCTCCTCACTCTGCTTCGTCCGCTTAAATTGTACTACAGGTCTAGCCCTGCCAAACCTCACCCAGGGAGCCCTCTGAGCTCTCCAATGAAATCGTTCATCAGAAAGGTCCTGCTCTATATGCTATTCACCACTCCATACCTGTTCCCTAATAGACATTCAACCCATATTTACCAGCGCTTGACTACATGCGAGGGACAGGGACAAACATTGTGGAGGAGGCACAGATGTGTAAGCCTTCATATTTACCATTAAGGAACTTCAACAATAGTGGAAGAGAGAAGGTACAAACATGTGTGCTCCTGCATACACACACACACACACACACACACACACACACAGGCACAAACTTCAAGGCAATAGGTGACAATTAATATATAACAGATATAAAGAAAATGCTAGTGGTTTTGGAGGAGAAGTGAGAACCTCCAGCAGGGGTGAGAAGATGGAGGCTGTTTCTGAAGGAAGTGGCATTGAACTTCCCTTTTAAGTATAGCTCAGGTTTATCATAAGAGCCTTTTTCTAGATGATGTGTTTATTGTTTGATAAATGTTGGGTTTTGACTCGACTAAACATGAAGGTTTTCAAGGAGAAATACCATGTTCAAGGCATGTAATGATAGCTCAATTGATGTTTGTTTTGGAAGTGCTGACTTTTACTTGATTCTCCTAGAACTTGTAGCAATATCATCCAAGGAATGATGAAATTTAAGTTGAGTCTGTAGAGGACCATATATGTTGTGAAATAAATGCTACTGATTGCCTTCCTTCTCAAAGCCCACTTTATTTCTTGATGCTCACTGAGCACACCTGTCTATATATTTTAAGGAAACTTTTTTTTTTTTTTTTGAGACAGAGTCTCGCTGCCTCAGCCTCCCAAGTAGCTGGGACTACAGGCACCCACCACCATACCCGGCTAATTTTTTGTGTTTTTAGTAGAGAAGGGGTTTCATCGTGTTTGTCAGGATGGTCTCCATCTCCTGACCTCATGATCCACCCGCCTCAGCCTCCTAAAGTGCTGGGATTACAGGCGTGAGCCACCGTGCCTGGCCAGAAACTTTTCTTTACAGTAACTTTTCTATGTGCAGAGAATGTTTACCCCTCGTCTGTGCACCATTGTGTACACAAGCAGTCAGTTAGCTGCTCCCTTTTCCACTCTCTGCCTTCCTTCTTTCTTCTCTCATGGTTACTGGCCTTGTCTCTCAAAAATAACCAAGGATGCAGTGGGGACAGGTGGTGCCTGTGTCGTCCCAGTGCTCTTGAGGTCTGGCTCTGGCACCTCTCTTCAGTGTCAGCAACCACAAACCAAAAAGTTCCCTCCCTCCAGCTTTGGCTTTTATCCCAGAGGAACCACAAGTTCTGGAGCTAGGAAACTGAGTGTTTTAAAAGAGGAAGACAATGTCCTTTGAGAAACCCACTGCTCTAAGCCCATTTTGACTCAGTTCTAAGATCTGCCTTTCCTGATCCAGCAGGTCACCAGGGGAATTTTCCTTCATAAATGCACATTGATGGGCTTCTACATCAATGAAGGTTAAGTTCAGCTTCCCATACGCCCGCAGAACAAGTCTCAGGCAAGACAGAAGTTGAGTTTTCTTTTGATTATGGAAGTGCAGGGGCAAGCATGTCAGGACTGGTGAGGCAGTTTCATTACATCACCAGGGACTGAGTCTTCTCCTGTCTGTCCTTCTTCTCTGCCATCCTTAGATCAATGCTTCCACCGTCCTGGCTACCTCTCATGGTTAGATTCAAGTGTAAACTCTCTGCTTCAGGCTGTGCATGCAGTGAGGGTCCTGAGGAAGCAGAGACATGCATAGAGGGTGCAGGGCCAGCTTCACAGAAGGCAGAGACTAGAGGTGAGTCAGGACTTAAAGCTGGGTACAACTTGAACATGTAGGGCAGGAAGGGCCTGGAAAACAGAAGGAGATGTCCTTGGAAAGGGCTAGAGTGGTAACGAAAGTGGTTTCCCTGCACTCTAATCAGGAGCTCACACTGGCTACCATTACTGGTCCAAACTGAAGCCTCCTTGTATTGGTGGAGTAGTGAGAAGTGTGTTCATCTCTGCCTTGGGCAGCTCAGAGCTTTATGTATGTTAGCTTTTCAATGTGGTCTCTCAGGCATCTTTGAATGGCTCACAGTGACTATAGCCAACTGTGGAAAGATCAGGCTGATGCCATAACATGGCTGGGTTCATTCGATTTTTAGTTACTGAAAAGGCTTGGTTCATTGGTTTATTTTTTGTTTTCACTATCCCTCCATTCCTTTCTCAGCCTTTTGCAATACAGAACATGACTGCCATTCTGGTGAGCCAAATAATAATAATAATAATGCAGGGCTCAGGATGAGGCTCAGACCTGGTCTCTCAGTGTCCACAGCTTTTGTCCTTAGCTGGGGGACAGGCCCTAGACTCAGTGTAGAATATCTGGAGCTGCAGAAGGCACTCCCATCGTCTCTACTCCCAGACATGCCTTTCTTTCATACTCTTTGTGTGTGTTTTCCTTTTGCAATTTGTACATTCTTTGCACAGGTGTCAACCCAAAGTAAACTGCAGTGTCGCGAGTTACCTGGGATGGGAATGTGTGTCATTGAGAATGTGGGGATCACCATTAGCTGTTGATTATGAACACACTGGCCTAAGACAGAACTTGACTAATGAGGCTATGCCCTGCCCTCTAGGAAATACTCTACTCTTAGGCAGCACAGAATGTACTTGAGCTATTGGGGAAATTGTGCATTATATTTTGCTTTGCCATGTCAACATCAAAGACTGAAGTTTTATTTTTAGTCTTCTTTAGTTGTTTTCACTGGTCAGGATCAAAGTCACAGTTTCTCTGTATGACAGGCAAAGACTGGAAGTAAACGAATGGATTTGGCATTCTATTCACTTTTTGAGTGACTATCACCTTTTAGATTCTAATAGAAGGAGAGACATTTCATGCAATAGTCTATGTAATCAAATGATGGTGGGAGGTGGTAGGAAGAGGTGAGGATGGATAACACTGGTTACACAGCCTTTAGACTGAGGTGAGATTTTTAGAAGGTTAATGTCTGGAAGGAGCCTAAAAGTTCAAGATGACCCACCCCCTCATGTTATAGATGAAGTACTATAGGAACAGAAATAGGACTTGAACCCAGGACTCCAATTCCCAGACCAGTGCTTTTGGCAGCAAGCTTTCCTGGAGCTCTATCAACCCCAAGACTCCACCCAAGCCAACATCCTGAGGACAGGTGCTTTTCAGCTGGCTGCTGGTGTAAGCTCTGACCTTCAAAATCAATGCTTATTTGAATACTTTCACAGATCATAGACAAGCAGAAGAGTCTATTTAAAAATACTAAAATTTACTAAGTTAATGGTTCAGGTTGCACCTGATGTCATTACTGCATCTTAAATATGTGTTTTATATTGATTTGAATATAACTATGGAAATTCACGATGAAGAAATTTTGCCTACTGTGTGCCCAACTTGGTGATCAAAGATCCCTGATATAATAGGGCATCCTTGGGAGAAATCACAGGGAAACCTTTGCTCACTGCATCTCCCCTCACTTCATTATGCTCCAGGACGCCAGCTCTCCAAGCAGTTCTCCTGACTTCAGAAATGTCATTAAGGACTGATCCCCCAAGGAAGTATGGGGTTTTATTTGGTGGCTCAGGGAAGAATTATGAATCTTTTCTTCCAGGCTAAAGGATCTTGGCAGCAAATGGAGGGTTCAAGTCATTCAACTAATCAGTGATTCAGTTAATAAGTATACACAGGGCACTTAACAATGTGTGCAACCCTATGCTAAACACCACGGGAATATAAGAGCAAACATGATCTCAGCCTTCAAGGAGCTCAGAGCACTGTTTAGAAGAAAAAAGAAAAAAACACATTAAAATAATAGCTAATAACTAAGGACTCAAATGTGCAGTATTGACTGTTAATAGTAATCACATGTCAGATGGTCAAGATGGGAGACAGCTGAGCAATAAAGAATTCAGAGAAGGTTCCAGGCAGGACCAGAGCAGGGCTTTACTTGAACAGAATGTGGTTAAAGCAGTGAAATGAAACGCTTGGAAAGAGGCAAGCACAGGCACCTGCTACGACTTACTGTGTGCCCTAGGCAAAGCATTCCATTTCTCTAATCTTATTCTGTCCCCATGAGATGGCTGTTATAATATGATCCTCATTTTACAGATGAGGAAACAGGGCAGGGGCAAAGAGATTAGATGTTTGTTCCATATCACACACTAGTGGATGTCAGCTAAGCTCCAAATCTAAGACTAGACTCTTCCAAAAAGTTTTGTCTTGGCCCCGCATAGTGACTCAGGCCTGTAATCCTAGCACGTTGGGAGGCCGAGTCAGGCAGATCATTTGAGGTAAGAAGTTTGAGACCAGCCTGGCCAACATGGTGAAACCCCGTCTCTACTAAAAATGCAAAAATTAGCCAGTCATGGTGGCACGCGCCTGTAGTCCCAGCTACTCGGGAGGCTGAGGCACAAGAATCTCTTGAACCTGGCACGAGGAGATTGCAGTGAGCCAAGATCATGCCACTGCACTCCAGCCTGGGTGACAGAGCAAGACTCTGTCTCAAAAAAAGTTTTCTCTTAACTACTCTTTTTCTTTCCAAATCATCCTTCTTATTGATGCTACTCTTAGTCCAAACAAACATCTGTTTCTTTTCTGATTTCCGATTTTCAGGCTGGCTGGAGTTTGTGGGACCAGGAATGCTGCCTGATGAAAGGTTCCTTGGAATTTTCCCATAGAGAACAATCTTTTGCCGGCCACCCATGAATGTTTCTGTCTTTCCTTTTTTTCTTTCTTTCCTTCATTCCACAAATATTTATTAAGTTCTTCTCAAGCTCTCAAATATCCTAAACTTAATTTGTGTAAATATTGCTACAGCCCAGGTCACAATGGAATCTTAGACTGAGACACCACCTTCTGTTTACACAGGCTGCATGAACTGTTGTTGCCCTATTTGGCGAATACGGCATAAAGTATCCAAGAAACAGCCCAGACACAGAGAGAATATTTTCTGAGCAGTCAGCATAATGAGATTGAATGAGTCCAAAACTATGTCAGAAAATCTATATTTAACTCCCAACTTTGCTATTCATTCTGTCAACCTCAGACAAGTCATCTGAACTCTTTCTGCTACAGTGTCTTCAAGTATAAAATGGGACTCATAGTTTCCTCTCTTATGAACTTTACAGGGATGTTGGGTGGTATGAGTGATAACATAAATGAAAATGGTACCAGAAAGTGAAGGCCCCCACCTCCCTGAATCTGGTGACACAGATTTTGCCAAATAAGCCACTTCCCTGGTTTCCCAGACCTCATCAGTGCATGGCTGCTGTCCAGCCTGCCAATTCATTGACTTCACCATGCCCTATTAATTGATTCTGGGGAACCCCATCAGGGAAAGAAATTAATAAGTGTAGCTGTTTGGAGATAGCCCTATTCTCCAGAGAACCTCCTGAATGTCCCTCTGAGTAGATATCAGGGAAAGGACACCCTTCTCAACCTTCTGTGTGGGATAGGAAGAACGTGCACCAGGATGCCTGTGAGACAGGTGAGCTGGAAGCCCTTACTTGCTGGATGTCAGTTTCCTTATTTGTAAAACGAAAAGGTGGTGAGTCTTACTTGGTGGCTTTTGAACAGTGCTTTCCAAGTGCTGTGTAGGGCCCACTCTAGGGTCACTGCCTGGGGAGAGGCAGTTTGGTGCAGGATATTTGGGAGTGTTTCCAGCTCTCTGATCCCAGAGTTACTCAGCTTTTACTTTCTTTATTTGTTTATGCTCCAGCTGTGATTTTATTTCAACCAAGGGTTACAAAGCTTTAAAATTTTTTTAACCCAGGACCAAGTTATATCTAAATGCCTGACTTTGTGGTTCTCTGATACAGTTACTGAGCGAGTTGTCTTTCTTTCATCTTCTTCCCTTGTCTATGTGCAAGGGGTTCAATGCTCTGATCCCTCCCCATCCACCCCCAGCAGGAGGGTTGGAGCTCTGCCTCCTCGAGTTGTTGATTTCTGAGTCCTCAGCATTTCCCTCACCCTCTCCAGCTTGTCCTCAAGCCTGCCAGTGTCTGTTTCGTGCAGCAAAGGCTGTGAGGTGCCCTGGAGCTCTGTGTCCTTGCATGGCAGGGCTCTGGGATACTGGGCTTCAAGGGGATGACTCTACTACTCACCATGACTTTTGGGACTCCCAGGAGCCAGGTTTGGAGAAGGAAATAGAAGGGGAAAGGAAGCCCTGAGCATGTCAGCCCCCACCGCAGTGAGCTTGTGTCTCACCTAAAAAAGCCTCCTAGTGCTCATGTGCCCTTAAATGGACTTGTTCACCATGGCCCTCCCAGAGCATGCCGCCCTTGGTTTGTATTTTGGAGGGCTTAGTAGATTAGATGTTTGAAAGCCAAAATCCTTCCCGGTGCTGCCGAGCCATTCATACTTTCTTCTCAATAAACAGTTGTCAGACAATTTGATTAAATGAACCCCCACATATAGTCTACTTCGAAATAATAATCCTCGGGACAGCCTGTTCCTCTGCATTATCTGTGTTTACATTTGGATCTGGTCACAATGCTCTGGTTATACTTTCTGGCAACATGCACTTATGGGGCAAGGGTCACTGGGGTGGAGCCATCACCTCCTCCTGAGGAAGAGGGGCCCAGTTTCAGCTGTAGTGACCTGGAGCTTAGGTTTCCCCAGGCCAGGCCTTCTCCATGAAAGGCTTCCTTGGCAGTGGCCTTCCAGGAGAGGATCCTAATGAAAAGACTACTTGACTCTGAGCTAGAAAACATGGAATTTATCCTACCTGGCCACTAAGAAGCCATTGGACTATCAAGAAATGGAAGAGATTTCCCTCATAATCATAGGTTTCTTGTCATTAGAGATGTTGAGGCAGAGATGGGTGGCCCTTGCTCCGAAATGCTGAGGACAGGAACCCAGCAGTAGGTAAAAAGTTGGATCAGATATCCTCAAAGGTCCTTTCCAGCTGTGAATGTTTCCAATTCTAGCCTTCTTGTGCAGTTCCACCTGGTGCACAGAATTGCTAGAATGTTTACAAAAGAAGATGTACATAAAAACATTTGACTATATAATATGACAAGAGAATGTGAGAATTTGTGTTCTAGTTATCAACTTTAAATCTGAGGTGATGATCTTATGTGCACTGCCACTGGGATGGACCCCACAAATGACCTCAACAGAACTGTAGGGGAAACTCCCCTTTCCCTGGAGCACTTTGCTGAGATATGTCAACTTCCAGCAGACTCTTCCCCTGGGGCTTAATATCTATACCGGTCCCACTTTGGATTCTGCTGGAGATAAAGAAGTAGCAAAGCCAACATAGCTGGACCCAGTGCCCTTTTCACACTCATGTGGTTAAGGATGCTGGTTCCTGTACTAGACCTTGAGCTCCACGAAAGCATAGCCATGTCCATTCCATTCTCTGCCATGTAGTCATTATCTAGCCCACAGAGTCTGTCACACAGTTTGTGCTCAGTAAATATTTGTTGAATAAAAATATAATACATTAAGAGAATTAAGGAATTAACCATAGGGTTCTGACTCTGCAGGTAGAAACTATTTAGAGATGTGAGAGCTCACTTCACCTAGGTCTCCATTTGCATGTTACTCTATCAGAAAGGGTATCCTTAGCCAGCCTGTCTAAATCAAATCCCCCCATCTTTTTTTTTTTTTTTTTTTGGAGACAGAGTCTTACTCTGTCACCAAGCAGGCTGGAGTGCAATGGCACAATCTCGGCTCACTGCAACCTCCACCTCCCTGGTTCAAGCGATTCTCCTGCCTCAGCTTCCTGAGTAGCTGGGACTACAGGTGCACACCACCACACCCAGCCAATTTTTGTATTTTTAGTAGAGATGGGGTTTCACCATGTTGGCCAGGATGGTCTCGATCTCTTGACCTCGTGATCCACCTGCCTCAGCCTCCCAAAGTGCTGGGATTACAGGTATGAACCATCGTGCCCAACCAGATCCCCCCGTCTTTAAGCTTCGTCCCCATATCCTGTCTGGTTTTTCTTAATAATTAGTGCCATTTGACTAATATATATTTATTATATATAATATATATATACATATGTGTATTGTATATACATATACACCCATACATATGCATATACACACATATGCATATACATACATGAATTTGTATCTAAATATTATGTATAGGTTTGTATGTATGTCAGATATATCTGTGTATGTGTAAACACACACACATATAGATATAAACATAGTTTTTGGATTGTTTGTTTTCCTATCTCCTTTCTCCCTACTAGAATGTAAGATTCATGAGGGCAGGCAGGCTGTTTCGTTCACTAATTGTCTTAGGTCATTTTGTGCTTTTATAAGAGTATACTTCAGACTGGGTAATTTATAAGGAACAGAAATTTATTTCTCATAGTTCTTCAAACTGGAAAGTCCAAGGCCAAGATGCAAGAAAGTTACCTGATCTCTCTGCTGCCAGTATGGTGCCTTGAGTGCTGCAACCCTCAGAAAGGAACATTAAGTCCTCACGTGGCAGAAGAGTAGGAGAGAGTGAACCCACTCTCGCATGCCTGTTATCCATAGGGGTATGAATCCATTTATGAGGGTGAAATGGATTAGTCCCATCTCTAGATACTATTGCATTGGGGATTAAATTTCCAACATCTGGGTTTGGAAGGGAACAAAAGCATTTAAACCACTGCCCTACTCATCCCTGTATCCTAGAATGGGATCTGGCATCTAGTTTTTGCTCAAAAAATATTTGTTGAATGGACAACTAAATAAAAGAATGTTTACTAGAGAAAATGGACTGGAGTTGGGTGTGAGAACTTACAGACTAATTACAATTCAGCTAAGCCCAGCAAGAGAGAAAGAATCCTGCAAGTGAGGGGTGCAGGAAGATCAGACGAGTTAGTAAAAGGGAGAAAAACAAGAGCCCAGTGGTTTAAAAATAATCTCTGTGCTTATCCATCATCATAAGGGTGGCTGTCAGTCATCAGTGGTTGTCCACTGTGGTTTCAGCCTCTGCCAGTAGTGGCCACAACAGTCCCTATCACATGAGTTAGAGCCCTCAAGGACAACAGCTACTTACTGGGAGTCTATGGAAAGTTCCTCCACTCAGGCTTCCCCACAATTTATGCTTTAAGAATATACTGATAGATTAAAAACTAGCTACTGGCATCGGCATAGTCACCTTACTTCTTTGCAAATGACTTGCTTGCCCTGCCATCATTCTTCAATTTTTGCCTTTGTTCTCACATCTACTAAAATATTAGTAATAATTACAGGAATATGGTGTAATTGGAATAGCGCTGAACTGACAAGTCTGAGGCCTGAGTTTCAGTCTTTATCATTAACTACCTGGATGACCTCTCTGGTTCTCAGTTTGTTTATTCATAAAAGGAGGTAATCAGTTTACATCAATTGTAAGCACTTTAATTCTCAAATTAATCTTCAAATTCTACAATAGTTTTGTTCTTCATAAAGTCAACCATTGATTTATAAATGGAGGCAATTCCTAAAGTCTACTGGCAGTTCAGTTGTGAAGAACCTAACTACAGTGTAATAAATGATGCTTAAACTCCCAGACCAGCTAGTACGACTTACAAAGACTATTTGAAGCATAAAGTAGTTGAACTCTCATTCTGATAGTCCAGCAGTCTCCAGAATCACTGACTAGTGGGTGTCAAGTGCTGAATTTCTCTGAGCTTAGCCTTATGAGCCCTGAGCAGGGGGCTGGACACTGCCTGTTGGAACTGGGTTGAGGTTCCAGTGGCAGTGGGTCTTAGATCATCCATGTTAGAGAGGCTAAAGGCAGAGCAGAAGGGAAGCATGGAGTTCTCCCAAACGAAGGTTAGCGCACTGGGGGAGACCCATAATCAAAAGAACAAAAATACTTTGCTTTCAGTAGTGCTTTATACCTTTGGAAATGCCTCTGCAATTTTTTTTTATCATCATAGTCAGTGCAGATGTCATTGCTTGGATCTACGCTAAATGTTGTAAGGGATCTCCTCAAAAGATTTACAGTCCAGGAGGGAGGGCAGCAGCAAGTAACTATACTGTAAGCCTGACTGTGCTAAGCCCTATAGGATATACAGGATGAGTATCATGGGGGCCCAGGGGACAGAGGGATAAATGTCAGCATGAAGCTTTATGAAGGAGGGGGCATTAGAGATGGCTTTTCCCAGATGGAAGCAAGCCAAGCAAGGGTAATACAGCAAATGGCTTTCCAGGGCACAAGGAACTTCACAACTCATGTCACAGGCATGTAGGATCTTTTGTGATGAGAGTGGTTACCATGACCCATGTATTTCCAGACGTCAGATTAGAAGGACCAATTGGCCAAGCTTGAGGAATTTGAAATTTATTCCTGAATCAGAGTGGCCACAAAGACTTATAAGCATAAGAGATACCCAAACATTCCATTTCAGTTACTTTGCATGTAAAAATAAAATAAAGTGGCTTGAAGTGGTTTCCTTATTCTCCAAGTACTTGTAGATTAGGATAGTAAGGAGCGCATGCACAGGAAGAGATGGAAAAAATATGAGTTAGCTCTCCCAGTATCTCATTTCTTTCTCACTGTGTAAGCCATTCTCATGCTCATTTTATATACAGGCAAATAGAGGAGTAGAGACTTTGGTAAGTAAGTTGCCCCAAATCTCACATGTAGTAACCATAGAGCCAGAACAAGAACTTGCACCTGCAAAATTGCAAAACAGATGGTCTTTCTAATAAACTATATTCTGGTCATGTCCATGAACTTCACTGAGGTTCTAGGAAGGGAGATGTGTTCTGCTGCACCCGTTGTGACCATGTGAGCTACAGTCATTGTTGGAATGTAAAGTGTTGATGTTGCAAATTACCTTTATAAAGAGCTGGAGTAATTATCTTCTGCTTCCTGCTCTCCCAAGTCAGTGGGGTTAGAATCTTAGCTTTGTGTGGCCCAGTTAAAAATCTCTTTTCTCCAGTTCTTTGGGGCAGCTGTTGAAAGGACAAAGGCCCCATTTTAATGACAGAGTTTTTCTTGCCTAGCTGAAGTGATCGCTAGTGAGCAGACACACAGCATTGCTAACCTCTCATCTCTGGGTGAAGTGTCTCTCTCCTTTCAAGCTAAAGGGGCACAGCATCTGTAGCAAGGAAATCTAATTACATGGCACAGGTTCTAACTTAAGATGGTGTCAGTTGTAAACTGCTGGAGAAGCAGAAGCATTAGAATAGGCACTTACAGAGACCACGGTATCCTCCAAGGGATGAGAAGAAGAGTGTCAGGGACCACTCTGGGAGATAATTAATGCAGAGCTCAGAGATTCCACAGGTTGGTTCTCAAACCATGGATTAACCTAGCCTTGAAAAGAGCCGCTTGGCTAATTGCATCGGCCAGCTGCCATGTTGGTTACTATGTTGCAAAGAAGGATGGTGTCATGATATTACAGATCTCTAGAACAGCAGTACTGACAGCTTCAGAGATCACCTCATCTGACCATATGGTTTTATATTTGAGGAAACATAGAGAGATGAAGTGACTCACTGAGGGTCAAAAAAATATGACCTTCTGGGCATTTGAAGAACATGGAACTTCCATTGCATAAAAGGTGTGAGTTTCATTCAGCTCAATTCCATTTGTGTAACTTTAACTCCTTTCCTCCTGAGCAACATGACTGACTATTCCATAGGCAGGGGACAGAATTTCCATTTAACTAATGAACAAACTGAAGTCAGGGAGTTTAGACATTATGTCCAGGATCACCCAGAGGTCTAACATTGTATTGCCTGGACAAGCAGGCAAGTCTCCTGATGTTGAGTCTTTGTAGGGCATTGATTCACAAGCATTTGGCCATTTACTTGGGAAAAATTTGTCCTACACCAGCCATGTTCTTTAAATTAATTATCTCCATGGCCAAGAGTATGCATTTGTGAGCCAGCTGACAAGTCAGGGTTATTCCATTTGGGGGAAAAATTAAGTAGAATTAAGCAGTTAATACACCACTGAGCATGGAAGCTTCAGCATTGAACATTAAACGGTTATCTTGATACACTTTGCTTCTCTTCCATCTATGGACATGATTGATTACTTAGCCTCCCCTTATGACTGGTCAAATCTTTGAGAATTGGTTGTTACAGAAAATGAGCTATGCAGTACATTGAAACCCACAACTTTCATAATATTCCTCCTGACGGTGCCCTAATGCTACCTGGAGGAGTATGTGCAGTCTAGAAGACACAAGATAGCAGATGCCCATGAGAAAATGAGCCAGCATGGTGGTGGCTTAAGGGTAAAGAGAATGAGGTGTTGAGGTGCATTTGCAGAAGTCCCATGGCTGCCAGAGAGACCCACACTCCAGTCCATTTTTTTCCTTCTCTTGCCAAATTTTCTGCTTTTCAGAAAAATCCCTACAGTCAGCTTTTTATTTGGCTGTAGACAGACACAAAGAGGAAAACATCAAGATGGCCCAGTTGTATATGTGGGACCCTTGAGACTGTGGCTTCCGTTCAGCTTGCACTAAGAGGGCAACTGCCATCTAGTTAATAAATGATGCCAGGTTGGGGGTTAGGCACTTTTGTGATTCTAGTTCCCCAGGCTCCTGTCACTCTGTCCTTCCTTCTGATAAACAGGCTCTGGGATCAGTGAGTCAGGTGTCATCCACAGCCTAGGGCTTGGTGTAGAGTCATCGCAGGGGAGCTCTAGAAGAGATGGCTAGAGAGGGAAAATGACCTGTACTGTATTTAGAGCTTTGAAGATTGAAGTTTTTACTCCATCTTTAATCCAAAATTAAGAATAGTTGCATTTTAGAATTTATAATGGTAGAGCTGAGTAGAACTATGTACACCCTTTATCATATTAGCCACTTTATTATTTATTATATTAATGGGGAAACTGAGGTTCAGAGGAACAGTGAATGCACTAGAAACCAGGTTTGTTAATATGCTTTTCCTAGCATGCCCCCTGTGCTTTGAGTTGCCTTTGCATTCTAGGAGTCAAAGTTGCTAATATAGCAGAGGATGGGTTTATTCAGAAGAAATCTAGAAATACACCATAGACCCTAGGGTTGTTTCCATGCCTACTCGCCTGATTATTTAGTAACAAATAGACTCCCAAAGTACATTGCTCATCCTCCACCCCCAACCTTGGGGATAATTGATTAATCTAGATACCCCATTAGCAAATCACCTCCTATGTGGCATCAAATGTGTTCCCAGATGATTCAGAAGAGCATAGTCACTTTTCAAGATCAGGGAGAGCAGAGCAGGACAGCAGTTCAGAATAGGCGTGTCCAGCTTAGGCAGCCTCTCTCCATGTTCCAACCATGCTCTTTTTCCTTCTTGAATCTCTGTGAGTTTTTGTTTTGTTTGTTTTGTTTTGTTTTTTTCACGAGAATGAGCTAAATTTTCCAGGGCTCTTTTAATGGCTGGGAAAGTTGCTACAGTTCTGCCTGGATTTTTTTTTTTTTAAAAAAACCACAGCGCTCAAGCTGTTGGGTACATACCCATGAGGCGGTAACCATAAAGCAGGGAGACAACTAAATCTTAGTTCCATCTCCAAAAATGTATGCTTTTTTTCACTCTGAAAATTCACACATAATAAAATACTTAAGAATCGCCTTTCATTTCCCCATATAAATACAGGGCTGCAAGGGAAGGAGACTGGATCCAAGAAGAGAGGACAGGCTGTAGCCTGCACCAGAGCTGGGACCCACTCAACTCACAGACTCACTGCAGAAAAACCAGGCTGGATAGTCAGGCTACTTTTATGATGGGAGAAATGACTGTTTTTATAGCACACTAAATAAAACCTGCTTTTGGAGCTAGAAGTTTACTGCCAGAATGGGGAGGGCTGTTGTTTTTGTTTTCTGTTCTCCTTCCTTTCTCCCAAACCCTCCTCTTCAGGTGAGACAGGAAAGGAAGGTAGTGAGTTTTCAGGAGTCCTTAGAAAGTCCATAGAAATAATATGATTTTAAAGATTATACTAAATATTATCCTAATTTATCCCTGCATCTCATGCTGATTTTACAGGGAGTACATTCAGCATTCTTGGCTTTCCCAAATCATTAGAAGAGTTCTGTCAACCAAGCAATAACAAACAACAGCAATAACCTCCATTTATGTAGTTTTTTATGGTTTCCAAAATGTTTTCACATCCATTAGGACTTCAGGGCAACCTGGAGAAGCAGGGTGATCAATTCTTTATTATAGAAAGAAGGAGTGATACCCAGAGAGGTTAGGTTACTTGCCTAAGGTCATGCCACTAATTAAGGGGTGAGTGAAAAGTAAAAAGCAGATAAATTAAATAAAGAGCAAATAAAATTAAGACCCTCAGCTGGGAAGGGGGAAGTTGTTGGGGACATTACAGTGAGGGTAAGGCAAGGCTGAGGCACCATTCTGAATGTAGATATTACATTTTATTTATTTTTGTTTGTGTTTGAGTGGGGGGTCTCACTCTGTCACCCAGGCCAGAATGCAGTGGCATTGTTATAGCTCACCGCAGCCTTGAACTCTGGGTTCAAGTGATCGCCCCACCTTGGCCTCCAAAAGTGCTGGGATTACAGGCGTGAGCCACTGTTCCTGGCCCTAGTGTCGATATTATAGAAGGTGGTTTCTGTTGACCTGCAGCTGCAACATGCCTTTGTCTTAAAAGCCTTATGCCTGGTGCATAATTATCAAAGGCTGGGAGAAAAAAGGCCTAATACATCTAAAGCTTCCATAAGGCCACAGAAGAAAGCTTTTCCCTGCATGATTTTGTCTGATGGTTAGTGCTGCATCATCAGAAGTGCCGCAGAAAGATGTTTCTGTAACTGGGGATGCAGTGTCCTCGTGGCATGACACAGTGGTCCCTCAGGGGCCCTCCCAGCTTCCTCGTGTCCCATCTCTTCTTGGATTCAGGGAATTTCTGAATGCCATTCCCAGAAGTGCCTATCCCAAAACATGGTTAAGCTAGTGGATCAAGGAAGGAGGTCCTCAGAGCAACTGCCAGTAGAGCAGTGATTAGAAGGGCAGATGTCTGAGAAGGGGCCTGCTTAAGAAGCAACCGAAATCATCCACACCAAGCTGTCTAACCAGAAACGGTCAAGGAACTGATTTAGAAACAAACAAACAAACAACAACAACAACAAAAAAAGCAGAAATTCTGCAGGAGATAATCAAGCCATCAAGCTAAGCAAAAGCTTCAGGTTCAGGTCAGTCTTTGCTTGGAGGTTGGTTCAAGAATCCAGAGCTATTGGGAGAGGTTCTATAGGTAAGAAAGATTCAGCAAAGTGTATGGGCTTGCAGGGTGCCCAGAGGCTTTATGACGGTGGTTTTCACATGTCTCTTGATGGAAGGGCTACTGTCAGGGAAAGTAGGAGGTGTAGCGTGAGATTGGAGACAGGAGACTGTGGCTCAAGTTCTGGCCCTGATTATCCATGTGAGTTTAAGCAATCCATTAGTCTTTTAAGACTTGATCTCTTCATCCGTAAAATAGGGTCTCCAACGTCCTTCACAACTAAGATTTCATATATTTACAAAAGCACCATGTCTTGTCCATAGTGCCACCGAATGTATATGTTTGTTTAATGAATGATTCTCTGATGAAGAGAGTCAGATGCCTCAGGCTATGACCTAATGTAGCTCTGCAGCCCACATTCAACCTTCACTGTCACCATTCCATGACAGCAACTGCCCACAGACAGGCGCCAGTGCTCTTCATTGAAAATATGTGATTCATCTTGTCCCCATGACTTTATAGCATGTCAGCACCCTCACCCCAAAGCACCGCTTCAAGAACTATACAATGTCTAGCTTTTTATATTTTGATAGAGGAAAAGACAAAACTCTCTAAGAAAAGGGGATAAGGTGTGTCCATTTCACAACTCCTGGATAACTGATGAACAATCTTAAGGTATCTATACTCTAGGAAGGCAGAGAAGACTGAGGCTGAGTCATTTGGCCCAGAATAACTGCAGGATCACAGCCAGTGAGTGTGCCCAATCAAAACGTGGCAGTAACCATAGCCAGGTCTGGGCTGGCCTCCTCTTCAAAGTAGTTATTGTCACTGTGGTTATCAGTGACCTCTCCCAGACCTGGCATCTCCGATCAGGAGTTTGAACTAGAACTGTTGCCAAAAGGTATGTGGGGATGACTAGGGTTAAATGATGCAGCATCCTGTACACCTGTTAGTGGGTAACTGCATTTATGATGGGTGTCAATACTAGTAATTAATTTTTAAAAGGAGACTAGTAATACCTGACATTTGTTGAACACTTCCAATGTGTTCTGTGATGACATTATATATATATATATATATACACATATATATATACACATACATATATATACACGTATATAGATATATATACGTGTATATATATATATTTATTATACTTTAAGTTCCAGGGTACATGTGCACAATGTGCAAGTTTGTTACATATGTATACATGTGCCATGTTGGTGTGCCGCATCCATTAACTCGTCATTTACGTTAGGTATATCTCCTAATGCTATCCCTCCCGCCTCCCCCCACCCCACGACAGGCCCTGGTGTGTGATATTCCCACCCTGTGTCCAAGTGTTCTCATTGTTCAATTCCCACCTATGAGAGAGAACATGCGGTGTTTGGTTTTCTGTCCTTGTGGTAGTTTGCTCAGAATGATGGTTTCCAGCTTCATCCATGTCCCTACAAAGGACATGAACTCATCATTTTTTATGGCTGCATAGTATTCCATGGTGTATATGTGCCACATTTTCTTAATCCAGTCTATCATTGATGGACATTTGGCTTGGTTCCAAGCCTTTGCTATTGTGAATAGTGCCACAATAAACATACATGTGCATGTGTCTATATAGCAGCATGATTTATAATCCTTTGGGTATATACCCAGTAATGGGATGGCTAGGTCAAATGGTATTTCTAGTTCTAGATCCTTGAGGAATCACCACACTGTCTTCCACAATGGTTGAAATAGTTTACAGTCCCACCAACAGTGTAAAAGCATTCCTATTTCTCCACATCCTCTCCAGCACCTGTTGTTTCCTGACTTTTTAATGATCACCATTCTAACTGGTGTGAGATGGTATCTCATTGTGGTTTTGATTTGCATTTCTCTGATGGCCAGTGATGATGAGCATGTTTTCATGTGTCTGTTGGCTGCATAAATGTCTTCTTTTGAGAAGTGTCTGTTCATAGCCTTCACCCACTTTTTGATGGGATTGTTTGATTTTTTCTTGTAAATTTGTTTAAGTTCTTTGTAGATTCTAGATATTAGCCCTTTGTCAGATGGGTAGATTGTAAAAATTTTCTCCCATTCTGTAGGTTGCCTGTTCGCTCTGATGGTAGTTTCTTTTGCTGTGCAGAAGCTCTTTAGTTTAATTAGATCCCATTTGTCAATTTTGGCTTTTGTTGCTATTGCTCTTGGTGTTTTAGTCATGAAGTCCTTGCCCATGCCTATGGCCTGAATGGTATTCCCTGGGTTTTCTTCTAGGGTTTTTATGGCGTTAGGTCTAACATTTAAGTCTTTAATCCATCCATCTTGAATTAATTTTTGTATAAGGTGTAAGAGAGGGATGCAGTTTCAGCTTTCTACATATGGCTAGCCAGTTTTCCCAGCACCATTTGTTAAATAGGGAATCCTTTCGCCATTTCTTGTTTTTGTCAGGTTTGTCAAAGATCAGATGGTTGTAGATGTGTGGTACTATTTCTGAGGGCTCTACTCTGTTCCATTGGTCTATATCTCTGTTTTGGTAGCAGTACCATGCTGTTTTGGTTACTGTACCCTCGTAGTATAGTTTGAAGTCAGGTAGCATGATGCCTCCAGCTTTGTTCTTTTGTTAGGATTGTCTTGGTGATGTGGGCTCTTTTTTGGTTCCATATGAACTTTAAAGTAGTTTTTTCCAATTCTGTGAAGAAAGTCATTGGTAGCTTGATGGGGATGGCATTGAATCTATAAATTACCTTGGGCAATATGGCCATCTTCATAATATTGATTCTTCCTACCCATGAGCATGGAATGTTCTTCCATCTGTTTGTATCCTCTTTTATTTCCTTGAGCAGTGGTTTGTAGTTCTCCTTGAAGAGGTCCTTCACATCCCTTGTAAGTTGGATTCCTAGGTATTTTATTCTCTTTGAAGCAATTGTGAATGGGAGTTCACTCATGATTTGGCTCTCTGTTTGTCTGTTATTGTGTATAAGAATGCTTGTGATTTTTGCACATTGATTTTGTATCCTGAGACTTTGCTGAAGTTGCCTATCAGCTTAAGGAGATTTTGGGTTGAGACGATGGGCTTTTCTAGATATACAATCATGTCATCTGCAAACAGGGACAATTTGACTTCCTCTCTTCCTAATCAAATACGCTTTATTTCTTTCTCTTGCCTGATTGTCCTGGCCAGACCTTCCAACACTGTGTTGAATAGGAGTGGTGAGAGAGGGCATCCCTGTCTTGTGCCAGTTTTCAAAGGGAATGCTTCCAGTTTTTGCCCATTCTGTATGATATTGGCTGTGGATTTATTATAAATAGCTCTTATTATTTGGAGATACGTCCCATCAATACCTAGTCTATTAAGAGTTTTTAGCATGAAGCGCTGTTGAATTTTGTCAAAGGCCTTTTCTGCATCTATTGAGATATTCATGTGGTTTTTGTCTTTGGTTCTGTTTATATGATGGATTACATTTATTGATTTGCATATCTTGAACCAGCCTTGCATCCCAGGGATGATGAAGCCCACTTGATCATGGTGGATAAGCTTTTTGATGTGCTTCTGGATTCGGTTTGCCAGTATTTTTTTGAGGATATTTGCATCGATGTTCATCAGGGATATTGGTCTAAAGTTCTCTTTTTTTGTTGTGTCTCTGCCAGGCTTTGGTATCAGGATGAAGTTGGCCTCATAAAATGAATTAGGGAGGATTCACTCTTTTTCTATTGATTGGAATAGTTTCAGAAGGAATGGTACCAGTTCCTCTTTGTACCTCTGGTAGAATTCAGCTGTGAATCCATCTGGTCCTAGACTTTTTTTGGTTGGTAGGCTATTAATTATTTCCTCAATTTCAGAACCTGTTATTGGTCTATTCAGGGATTCAACTTCTTCCTGGTTTAGTCTTGGGAGGGTGTATGTGTCCAGGAATTTATCCATTTCTTCTAGATTTTCTAGTTTATTTTCATAGAGGTGTTTATAGTATTCTCTGATGGTAGTTTGTAATTCTGTGAGATTGGTGGTGATGTCCCCTTTATCATTTTTTATTGTGTCTATTTGATTCTTCTCTCTTTTGTTCTTTATTAGTCTTGCTAGCAGTCTATCAATTTTGTTGATCTTTTTTAAAAGAAAAAGCTCCTGGATTCATTGATTTTTTGAAGAGTTTTTTGTGTCTCTGTCTCCTTCATTTCTGCTCTGATCTTAGTTATTTCTTGCCTTCTGCTATCTTTTGAATGTATTTGCTCTTGCTTATCTAGTTCTTTTAATTGTGATGTTAGGGTGTCAATTTTAGATCTTTCCTGCTTTCTCTTGTGGGCATTTAGTGCTATAAATTTCTCTCTGCACACTGCTTTAAATGTGTCCCAGAGATTCTGGTATGTTGTGTCTTTGTTCTCATTGGTTTCAAAGAACATCTTTATTTCTGCTTTCATTTCATTACGTACCCAGTAGTCATTCAGGAGCAGGTTATTCAGTTTCCATGTAGTTGAGCGGTTTTGAGTGAGTTTCTTAATCCTGAGTTCTAGTTTGATTGCACTGTAGTCTGAGAGACAGTTTGTTATGATTTCTGTTCTTTTACATTTGCTGAGGAGTGCTTTACTTCCAACTGTGTGGTCAATTTTAGAATAAGTGTGATGTGGTGCTGAGAAAAATGTATATTCTGTTGATTTGGGGTGGAGACTTCTGTACATGTCTATGAGGTCCACTTGGTGCAGAGCTGAGTTCAATTCCTGGATATCCTTGTTAACTTTTTGTCTCGTTGATCTGTCTAATGTTGACAGTGGGGTGTTAAAGTCTCCTATTTTTATTCTGTAGGAGTCTAAGTCTCTTTGTAGGTCTCTAAGGACTTGCTTTATGAATCTGGGTGCTCCTGTATTGGGTGCATGTATATTTAGGATAGTTAGCTCTTCTTGTTGAATTGATCCCTTTACCATTATGTAATGGCCTTCTTTGTCTCTTTTGATCTTTGTTGGTTTAAACTCTGTTTTATCAGAGACTAGGATTGCAACCCCTGCTTTTTTTTGTTTTCCATTTGCTTGGTAGATCTTCCTCGATCCCTTCATTTTGAGCCTATATGTGTCTCTGCACGTGAGATGGGTCTCCTGAATATAGCACACTGATGGGTCTTGACTCTTTATCCAATTTGCCAGTCTGTGTCTTTTAATTGGAGCATTTAGCCCATTTACATTTAAGGTTAATATTGTTATGTGTGAATTTGATCCTGTCATTATGATGTTAGCTGCTTGTTTTGCTCGTTAGTTGGTGCAGTTTCTTCCTAGCATTGATGGGCTTTACAATTTGGCATGTTTTTGCAGTGACTGGTACCAGTTGTTCCTTTCTATGTTTAGTGCTTCCTTCAGGAGCTCTTGTAAGGCAGGCCTGGTGGTGACAAAATCTCTCAGCATTTGTTTATTGTAAAGGATTTTATTTCTCCTTCACTTATGAAGCTTAGTTTGGCTGGATATGAAATTCTGGATTGAAAATTCTTTTCTTTAAGAATGTTGAATATTGACCCCCACTCTCTTCTGGCTTGTAGAGTTTCTGTAGAGAGATCCGCTGTTAGTCTGATGGGCTTCTCTTTGTGGGTAACCCGACCTTTATCTCTAGCTGCCCTTAACATTATTTCCTTCATTTCAACTTTGGTGAATCTGACAATTATGTGTCTTGGAGTTGCTCTTCTCGAGGGGTATCTTGTGGCATTCTCTGTATTTCCTGAATTTGAATGTTGGCCTCCCTCACTAGGTTGGGGAAGTTCTTCTGGATAATATCCTGAAGAGTGTTTTCCAACTTTGTTCCATTCTCCCTGTCACTTTCAGGTACACCAGTCAGATGCAGATTTGGTCTTTTCACATAGTCCCATATTTCTTGGAGGCTTTGTTCGTTTCTTTTTACTCTTTTTTTCTCTAAACTTCTCTTCTCACTTCATTTCTTTCATTTGATCTTCCATCACTGATACCCTTTCTTCCACTTGATCAAATTGGCTCCTGAAGCTTGTGCATGCATCACATAGTTCTCGTGCCATGGTTTTCAGCTCCATCAGTTCATTTAAGGACTTCTCTACACTGTTTATTCTAGTTAGCCATTTGTCTAATCTTTTTTCAAGGTTTTTAGCTTCTTTGCGTTGGGTTTGAACATCCTCCTTTAGCTCAGAGAAGTTTGTTATTACCGATCATTTGAAGCCTTCTTCTCTCAACTCGTCAAAGTCATTCTCTGTCCGGCTTTGTTCCATTGCTCACAAGGAGCTGCATTCCTTTGGAGGAGAAGAGGCGCTCTGATTTTTAGAATTTTCAGCTTTTCAGCTGTGGTTTCTCCCCATATTTGTGGTTTTATCTACCTTTGGTCTTTGATGATGGTGACGTACAGTTGGGGTTTTGGTGTGGGTGTCCTTTCTGTTTGTTAGTTTTCCTTCTAACAGTCAGGACCCTCAGCTGCAGGTCTGTTGGAGTTTGCTGAGGTCCACTCCAGACCCTGTTTGCCTGGGTATCACCAGCGTAGGCTGCAGAACAGCAAATATTGCACAACGGCAGATGTTGCTGCCTGATCCTTCCTCTGGAAGCTTCATCTCAGAGGGGCACCCGGCCGTATGAGGTGTCAGTCGGCCCCTACTGGGAGGTGTCTCCCAGTTAGGCTACTCGGGGGTCAGGGACCCACCTGCGGAGGCAGTCTGTTCATTCTCAGTTCTCAAACTCCATGCTGGAAGAACCACTACTCTCTTCAAAGCTGTCAGACGGGAAGTTTAAGTCTGCAGAAGTTTCTGCTGCCTTTTGTTCAGCTATGCCCTGCCCTCAGAGGTGGAGTCTACTGAGGCAGGCAGGCGTCCTTGAGCTTGGTGGGCTCCACCCAGTTCGAGCTTCCTGGAAGCTTTGTTTACCTACTCAAGCCTCAGCAATGGCAGACACCCCTCCCCCAGCCTTGCTGCAGCCTTGCAGTTTGATCTCAGACTGTTGTGCTAGCAGTGAGTGAGGCTCCGTGGGCATGGAAGCCTCCGAGCCAGGCACGGGATATAATCTCCTGGTGTGCCATTTCCTAAGGCTATTAGAAAAGCACAGTATTAGGGTGGGAGTGTCCCGATTTTCCAGGTACCGTCTGTCATGGCTTCCCTTTGCTAGGAAAGGGAATTCCCCAACCCCTTATGCCTCCTGGGTGAGGTGATGCCCTGCCCTGCTCCGTGGGCTGCACCCACTGTCTGACAAGGCCCAGTGAGATGAACCTGGTACCTCAGTTGGAAATGCAGAAATCACCCGTCTTCTGTGTCACTCATGCTTGGAGCTATAGACTGGAGCTGTTCCTATTCGGCCATCTTGGAACCTCCTGGGATAACATTTTTACCAACCTTGTCTTGTTTAATTCTTAACACAACCCCATCAGGTAGGTCTAGGTGCTGTTGTTTTCCCTTTTTTTTTTCAGACTGAGTCTTGCTCTGTTGCCCAGGGTGGAGTGCAGTGGTGCAATCTCAGCTCACCGCAACCTCCGCCTCCTGGGTTCAAGCGATTCTCCTGCCTCAGCCTCCCAAGTAGCTGAGATTACAGGTGCACATCAGCACGCTCAGCTAATTTTTGAATTTTTAATAGAGACGGGGTTTTGCCATGTTGACCAGGCTGGTCTTGAACTCCTGACCTCAAGTGATCTGCCCTCCTCAGCCTCCTGAAGTGCTGGGATTACAGGTGTGAGCCACTGCGCCCAGCCTGTTTTCTCCATTTTTAAAGTAGAGAAGATAAGTGACGAGTCTCAGTTATCATAGGTAGTAAGAGGCAAAGCTGGGATTCGAACTTGTTTTTCTGATTCCAGAGTTTCAATGTACTCCCAAGATTTCCCACTGTGTAGGAAACTCTAGTGTAACCCTGACCAGGCACCAGGCACTGGTCAAAGTGCTTTACATAGACTATTTGATTCACTTGTTCACCTCATCTTAAGGGTAACTATATTATGTTTCCCGTTTTACAGATAGGGAAAGTGGGACACAGAGAGGTAAAGCAACTTGCCCAAGGTCACACAGCTAGTAATATTTGGACTCAGCTCAGATTTGACCCCATTTGTGCTGGCTCAAGAGTCTGTGCTCCTAACTGCTATACACTCCTGCCCCATTTCCTCTCAGAATAAAGAGAAGACAGTCCACAAGTGAGAAATGCCACACTATCTTCAGCAGGAAGCCTAGAGAAAGTTCAGGAGCACATATAGGAGATTCCAAAGGCAGCGGCCATGGGTTGACATGGGGACCCACATGACCACTGCACCCGAGGCATTGTGATGGGAAGCCATCAGGACATGAACTTGTTCTTGCAGCACTACAGGGAGGAGCAGGAATGAATCCAAGGCTCAGACTCCACCCACAAGGCCAGCCTGTCATCCTGGCTCTGCCCACCAGCCTCTGTGAGGTCACTTCTTTCAGAGGGGACTTACGCTAAATGAGTGAGGCACCAAATGCTTGCAGTTTGCAGTGTTCATGGGAAGCTTAAAAGCTGGAATTTTAGATGAATTCAGCATTTTCTTGACATTTTAAACTTGATTTATAATCAACGGTTATTTTAGCCCTAATGGCAAAAAACACCAGTTTGGCCGTAAAAAGCATTAATATAAAGGAAAAAAGGAAACATGCGGTAAAAAGGAAAAGGATGCTTCTTTTCCTCTGCTCTTTCTTATCTATTTTTTTCTTTTTCCTCTAATACCCACAGGCTAGGTATAATCTTGGTGCATAATCTTGGAACCGTCTCCTGCTTCTGCCTGCATGACTGTCTCTCACTGGTCTCCCTGCACCCACCCCACCCTGAGACAAAGCTGAACAATTTCAAACCTTCTCCCATGTAGAAACCCTTGCATTACAGTGTTGACCAAACTTGACTGAAGTAAGAGGCTCTCTAGAAGTACCTGTTAAAAACGCCAGAGTCCTGGACCCCAACCCAGAACAATGACTCCACATGTGCAGAAGGGGAGCCTCGTGAGCTGTGTATTTAGCAGAAGCCACTGGTGATTCTTAACCATAAACAAGCATGGGAAATGACTTTTGGCCAGGTTAATGATCCTCTCTCCTCATTCATTTAACTTTCTCTAGGAGGCAGGCTTCTCAAATCCCTTGCCATGCATGCCCTGCCTCTCAAGGGGCTACAGGTTTTTGCAGGTAGGACATTCACACGTGAATGTTCCACCACACTAATTTTGCCCCTTCATTGTAAGCTACCAATTCTCAAAGAGGAGACAAGAATGTGTTATGTTTATTTCTTTTTTGAGAGGAGTAGGATGGAGAACAAAGCCCCAGTGAAGAATAGCTAAAACATTTTTAAAACTGAAACGTTGCTCCATGTAATTCTTCTCCGTCAGGATGAGCCTGCAGTTGTCCCCTCAATGCCTTCCTACTGCAGAATGTATCTGAATCAGGACTGCACCCTAATTTCGGCTTCATCCCTCAGAAGCCCAGCCCAGGGCTCCCAGGACCCCACTGGAGACCTTCAGATGCCTGAGCAGGGAGGGCAGAGGCTGCTGCTGGAAAAGACAGAGTCGTGGTGCTGTAGTGGGATCCCGGGGCAGCGGGTCCTCGGCACCTGAACAGTGAAATCTGGAGGCCACCAGGTCCCTTCTGGAAGGATGCAGCAGTGCCACTGCATTCCAATTAGCCCCTCCAAGCCTGCCCCATGGCTGTCTCTGAAGTGGTTGCCTTGCAGCTCCACACTAATTTACCTCTCTCTTTCAGTAAGTGTTCTGAAGTTGGCTTGCAGCTCTACTGCTGAGAGGCTGATTTTTTTATTTGTAAGTCACATGATTGAAAATCCAGTTTTTATAATGTTTTCCCCTACCAGTACACATTTCTCGACCACGGGGAAGCCCCTGGAAGCCTGCTAAAAACAGCCATAGGAGGGGGTGCTGGGAAGTCTCTTCTGGGGGCACGTTTGCTCTCAGTTGCAGTGACCTGGTCCTCGGATGTCAGCCAACACAGAAAGGGATGCCTGTCTCCTCTGCTTGCCAGAGCTATCCAAGGACACGCAGATAGACTCCATCTCTAAACAGGAAAGTGATATCCAAGAGGTAGAACAAGGTAATCTGTGCACAAGTGAGCTCTCTCTGACTGCATATTGTCAGGTAGCCCCGAGGGAAGCTGTACAGGAAGATCTCGAGCTCTGAACATTAGGCTAGGTTGAAAGCAGAAAGTGGTGAGAGACAGCAGCCAAGTGGGTGACCAGGATGAATGATTTCTAGAAATGCCCAGCTGAGTTTAAATGAGGCACTCCCTGGTTAATGTCTCCACCCTAGACCCTATTTCTGCTGGATGTTGTTTTCAGAAAAGCAGTTCACTGAAAAGTATGGGAATAAAATAGCTATATTTATATAATGCCTACTATGGGCCAAGCACTGTGTTAAATACTTGATACTCTTCAACTTCTAATGCTTTCAACTCCCCCTTTAAGGTAGGCACTACTGCTAGTTTCTAGACAAGGAAGCTCAGGTATAAGAGGTCAGGTGACGTGTCTAGTGAATGGTGTGTAGAGCTGAGATTCCACCCCAGGCACAGAACCTGAGCCTCCCCACCACACTGCAGCCTTTCAGCTACTCCTTAGAGCCCAGGCACAGAACCTGAGCCTCCCCGCTACACTGCAACCTTTCAGCTACTCCTTAGAGCCCAGGAACAGTGAGTCTGGTCAAGGTCTTAGGAGAAGACTGGCACATCTCAGATGCTAGTCCTTGAGCTCCACCTGGGAGCTTGTTAGAAATGCACGCTTGCAGCCCCGTCTCAGACTTCCAAAATCAATCTGCGTTTCAGCAGATTCCCCAGGTGACTCTTGTGCACTCTGAATGTAAGCAGTGCTGGGTTCCAATTCTCACTCTATGGTTTGGTCTGGCTTTTTCCTCTACACTCCAACCTTCCTCTCTTTCTCCCCCGTCCCATGGTTGAAGTGTGGAGGGGGAAGAGAACAATGAAAAGACTTTAAAATATAAAATGATCTCTCATGTTCTTATCGCTTCGACACATTCTCTCACCTCCAGATATTCTGGTTCGTCTTCAGCAAAGTTCTGATCTGTGCTGACAGGGAAAGGGACTCCACTAATTGGAAGCAGGGAGTGGGGGAGCAGGGGAGGGAGGTGAGGGGGCAGACACCATGGTCAGAACCACTCTGCAGCAAGCCACGTCCTGGGTCCCTGCGTTCCTCTGTGCCACCACTCCCTGCTGTCTGGCCCCACAACCCTTTTGGCTTCCCTCCTCTGGGGAGGATAACAAAGGCTTGCTCCCCCACCAGGAGCGTCCTGAGACGTCCCTGAACGTGACAGTCCCTCCAGCCACTGCCGATGTTATTAATTTTTAAAACAAACTTCCTGATTGAGGTTCTGGCTGCCTCTAAATTGTCTCTACAAGGAGACTGTGTACTAATTAACCCATAGAAACAATCAATGATGTACCTTTTTCAAGTTTCAGGGTGATTAGAATATGAAAATGAAGAGCACAATGGTGCAGATGTTTTAAAATCACAGCAGACAGCAATTAGTGACACGGAAACCAGCTGCTTATCTCTCCAGATAAAGCCTCTTAATAGGGAATTACACTGGAGGAGCCATTACCCAGATGGATCTCACATGATTTACAGAGGAGGCGGGGCAGTGTTAACTTTGATTTGTGAGCCAGGTTCTTGTCAAGCTTCCTTCCTTACCTCGGAGGAAGGTGAATTTGTGGCTGGGGTGGAGACACGGGCTTCACCTTTCTACCTGGTGCCCAGGTTAGGGACACCACCAGGACGAGGAGAGGAGAGAACAATGGTGTTTATAGAAGCCATCAGCACCTGTCTTCTTGATTTGGGCTCTATTGTTTTGAGATCAACTCAGTCAGCTATCTCTGTGCAGAGGGAAGAGTGAGGATCTGGGAAGGGGAAACAGTGAGTGGCTTGCAGGCCGCCCTACGTTTCACTGGAAAGAAAAGGCCCCTGCTTTCTGCTGCTTGGCTTTGGAGTGTGTGCATGTGTGTGTGTGTGTGTCTGTGTGTCTCTGTGCCTGTGTGTGTGTGTGATATAGGGAGTTCGTAGTCATCATTTTTGAATGGATTTCTCTTTTTTTTTTTTTTTTAACATGATTGAGGTTAAATGTACATATACTGAAATGTACAGATCTTAAGTATGCAGTTCAAAGAGTATCAACAAATGTACACAGCTGTGTGACTCACACTCCTATCAAGACACAAAGTACATCCATAACTCCCTGGAAACTCCCTCATGCCCAAGCCAGCCCTTCCCAGCCCCCGTCCCACCACACTCTACCCTGGAAGCAACCACTGTTCTGACACCTATCATAATAGATTTGTTTTGCCTGATCTACACCTTTATATAAACAGAATGGTACGGTGTGGATCTTGGTGTCTGGCTTCTTTGGCTCAGCATGATTATGTGTATGTGTGTGGCTTATCCATGTGGTGGGGTGTGTCCATGCTTTGTTCCTTTTATAGATGAGTTTGTCTGTTCTCCCTTTGATCGGCACCTGAACCGCTTCAAGGTGCTAACGACTCTGAATAAGCTGCTATGAAGTTTTTATAAAAGTCTAATTGTGGATATATGTTTTCTTTTCTCTTGGGTAAATATATAAGAGTGGAATTGCTGGGTCTCAGGATTAACTTTAAAAGACATGCCGAGAGATCTTCCAAAGTGATTTTTACTGTTTTATGCTCCCTCCAACAACGTATGATAGTGTCAGTTGTTCCAGATCCTTGTCAACGTTTGTTATTTTCAGTCTCTTTCATTTTAGCCATCCCAGTGAATGTGCAGTGGTATCTGATTGTGGTTTTAATTGACATTTCTTTGATGGCAAGTAATGTTTGAAGACATTGATATGTGTTCACTGGTCATTCCTACTTGTTACCGGCACAGCATATTTTGACAAACGTATTTTGCAGTTGTTGGGTGAGGGTAAGTTGGTTGATAGTATAGATGAAACCTCTGGTGGGTTTTTTCTGATTTTTTAGGAAATTTGTTCAGCAATTACTAAGAGAGGAGTGTTAAAATACCTTTAATTGTGGAATCATCTGTTTCAATTCTCTTAGTTTTTGTTTTATATATTTGAAGTTCTATGGTGAGGGACAAACAAATTTAGGGTGATTGTCTCTTCTTGGTAAATTGACTGTATATCATTTTGAAATGTCCATAATTATCTCTGGGAATGCTTTTTACTCGGAAGCCTATTTTTCCTTATATTAATGTAATCATTACAGCATTCTTATGTTTAGTGTTTGTGTGGTATGTCTTGTTCCCTCCTTTTAGTTTTAAGCTGTCTTTATATTTAAAATGTATCTCCTATAAGCTGCATATAGTTCAGTTTTTCTTATTTATTCACTCTGATAAGCTGCCTTTTATTTTCTTGCAGTGTATAATTTTTGGTATCTCTAGAGTTAATATAATTACTGATACTGTTGAATTTAAGTTTACTATGTTGCTTGTATTTTCTGTTTTTCCCATTTTCATTCTTTCTTTTTTTCTGCTCTCTTTTAGAGTCATCAAGCATTTTTGTAGTAATCCATGTTTCCTTTTATTAACATTTTAGATATGCAACTTTTTTTAATACTGATTGCTGTAGAGATTACAGTGCGTACCCTTAAAATATTACAGTCTACTTTGAACTAATATTACATCCCTTCACATATAAGATTACAAATGTATATTTCTATATGTACACTCTTATTCTTTGTTTTATTGTTGTTGTAGAGTTAATTTCTACAAATGTCATAAATCCTAAAATGCATTGTTATTATTTCCGCTTTAAGAAGTAACTTGTCTTTTAACAATCTTAACAAGAATAGAATATTTGTATACACCAATATATTTACCATTTTCAGCACTTTTCATTCATTCATGTAGATCTCAGTTCCCATCTGGTATCATTTCCTTTTGGCCTAAAGAACTTTCTTTTACATATCTTGTAATTCAGGTCTGCAAGAAATGAATTCCCTCGGTTTTTATTTATCTGAAGATATCTTTATTTTGTCATCATTTTTAAAGAATATTTTTGCTGGATATATAAATTGGACTGTTTTGTTTTCATTTCAGTACTTTAAAGATGTTGGCTCATTGTCTTCTCATTTATATTCTAATTAATGAGAAGTCAGACTTTTTTTTTTTTTTTTTTGAGATGGAGTCGTACTTTGTTGCCAGGCTGGAGTGCAGTGGCGCGATCTCACCTCACTGCAACCTCCACTTCCTGGTTTCAAGCAATTCTCGTGCCTCACCCTCCAAAGTAGCTGGGATTACAGGCGTGCACCACAACACCCTACTAAATTTTTTTTGTATTTTTAGTAGAGACGGGGTTTTGCCATGTTGGGCCAGGCTGGTCTTGAACTCCTGACCACCTCAAGTGATCCATCCCTCGGCTTCCCAAAGTGCTGGGATTACAGGTGTGATCATACATTATTTTTGCACCCCTATAAATAATCTCTTTCTTCTCTGATGGCTTTTGAATTTTTTCTCTTTATTTTTGGTTTTGATCAATTTGTCTACAGTGTGCTTAGATGTGGTTTTCATGGGTGTTTTTATTCTGCTTGGGATTCGTTGAGCTTCTTAGCTATGAGAATATGTATACACTAATCTTTTGGTATTCTCATTATCAGTATGTTAGACCTCTTGATATTGCTCCATAGATCAGTGAGGTACTGTTTTTCCATTATTATAATTAATTATTGTTATTATTTTCCCTTCTGTATTTCAGTTTGAATAGTTTCTACTGCTTTCTCTTCATGTTTACTCAACTTCTCTTTTGCAATGTCCTAGAATCTGTTAAGCAACTCCAGTGAGTTTTTTTTTTTGTTTGAGATATTGTATTTTTCAGATTTAGAATTTTCATTTTATTATTTTAGTGTAGTCGTTGCTATCCTGAGACTTCCCGTATGTTCATCAATTATGTGTATCTTTTCTTTTAAATACTTGCACATTTTCATAGTAGCTGTTTGGAGAGCCTTGGATTGGGTTTTACCCTCCTGATTGTGGGTCCCATTTGCCTGCGTCTTTGCCTGTCTAGTAAGCTTTTTATTGTGTTCTGGATATTGTTGATGCTATATAAACTGATTTTGTTGTTTTCCTTTAAAGAGTTTTGACTTTTGTTCTGATAAGCAGTTAATTTATTGGCAGATCAGCTTTATGCTATCGAGAGTTCTTTTCAGAATTTGTTAGTGAGGGGCTCGAGTAGCTTTTATTCTAGAGCTGGAATAATTCTGCTCTTAAGGAGTACCATTTCTGAGATCTCAGCTGAATGCCTGGGATATTCATTGAAGCCTCCCCACTCTGTCTGGTGAGAAATCCAAGCTTGCTCAATACTATATGACCTAAGGACTCTATGTTTAGCTGATAGCCCCCAGTAGCTAATCTCTGCTAGGCTTTGTGAAGTCTTACCTTCAAGTGAAGACTAAAATTTTTCCAGATACTTAAGATAATCCCTATGAAGGTTTCTAGAGTTCCTTTCTACATAGCTCCCCCTTCTCAGGTATCCTAACCTGCAAATTCCATTTCCCTCAGGAGCTCCAAACTCTGATCTTGGTTTTGTCTTCCCAGTGAAGTCACAGCTATCTGGGCTTTTCTTCCCTATGCCCAGATTTAGAAAGTACTCCCAGGCAGAAAACTAGGGCTACTCTGGAACCTCGTGAGTTTCCCTTCTCTAGAATCTCAGCCTGTGTTGTCTATTGTCTAGTGCCTGAAAACAATTATTTCATATATTTTGTTTAGTTAGTTTTATATTTATCTCCATGGAAAGGTTACGTCTACTACCTATTACTCTATCATGGCTGAAATCAAGTCAGTGATTATTTTGAGTTATGCAGAATTATTTACTACTCAAAGAGGTATATGATAGGGCCCTCTGTTGTGTATGAGCTGTTACCACCTTCAGTAAAAGAAGTGCTCTAGTATCATCCACAGCCCCTAAATAGCAAATAAGAATGAATTTTATGGGAATAACATCCAGGTGAATTCCCAGGGTGACAGGATATGAGGATGGGTTCAGTTTACATATTTAATTGGAAACTTCATATTCGTTTAGGAGCTGGATAGCTTCTCTGTGTCCATTGGAATCAAAGAATCATAAGACCATGGTACTGAAAAGATATGTAGTGACATTCTTCTCACAAGTACCAGTAGCAAATGCAGGAATGAACTGGGCTAAGGAGAGATAAGCTTTGGGACAATTTCAGTGGAAGTTGGAATGTGCATTCCTCCTGTTCACGAGCGTAAATGGTAATTTTTCAGTTTTGTTTTAAATTAAATGACAGACTGTTTTACTCTCTCTATCTCTGTCTCTCAAATGAAATCCCTTGCTAGGCTGGTCTGTTCCATTGGGGGTTTAGGGTTAAAAGGAAGGTCTGAAACATTTTTCTTGCCCCATTCACTGGCTACAGTTCAGAAATGTCTTTGCAAAATCCTAGGACTTTGTGAAACACATTTGAAAGCCACTGAGCTGGAACATCTCTTGATAATATCAGAGCCTCTCTAGTCTTTAACCCAGACCCTGTCTTTGATATAATCCAGTGGTTCTCAACTCTGTCTGCTCATTGGGATCACCTGAGAGCTTTGAAAAAGTACTACTGTTCAGGTTCCACCTCCAGAATGTTGATTTAATCACGCTGGGTCAGATCTCAGGTATGTTGATCTTTACAAAACTTCCTAGCTGATTCTAACATACAGCCAGAGTTGGGAACTTTTAATCTAGTCACACAGCTTGTGGTTGCATTCTTTGTCTCCCATACTCAGCTCCTGCTGAGGCCTGAGCACTTGCTTCTAGCTTCAGTGATGGCCTGCCAGGATTCCCCAGGGGTTTGGAATCCCACAGTGGGAGGTCATGAACACCAACATTCCTGGTCCTTTATTTTTTCTTTTTTTTTTTTTTCTTTTTTTTGAGACAGAGTCTCTCTCTGTTGCCCAGGCTGCAGTACAGTGGTGCGATCTCAGCTCATGGCAACCTCCACTTCCTGGGTTCAAGTGATTCTCCTGCCTCAGCCTCCCAAGTAGCTGAGATTACAGGTGCACGCCATGATACCCATCTAATTTTTGTATTTTTAGTAGAGACAGGGTTTTGCCTTGTTGGCCGGGCTGGTCTTGAATTCCTGACCTCAAGTGATCCACTCATCTCAGCCTCCCAAAGTGCTGGGATTACATGCGTGAGCCACCGCGCCTGGCCTGTCTGGTCCTTTCTTATCCACTCAAATAATTGGTTCTTCAGTCCACCTCACCTTCACTTGGAATACCTACACAGGGAATTATGTTAGAGTTTCATACTGTGTAAATTACAGAGAGTTCAGAGAGCAAAACGGAAATGCTCGGTGTTGCTAACTTGCATATCCTAACAGGCCTATGGTGGTTGGTTCTGCATGTTTATCACCAAAAATTGCTGTGAATGTTATAGCAACCACAGAAGGGCCCTACCCCAGAGAAGAAATGTGGTGTTAAAACATTAGATTAGTGGTTTTAAAACTTGGTTGTCCATTAGAATTCTCCTGAGGAGCATGTTAAAATGCATATGCCTCATTCTCTCCCTGAGAGATGGTGAGTTTGTAGGTCTACAGTGGGCCCCGGTATCTGTATTTATAACTGGCTCCTTCAGCGATTCTGATACAGTAATCTAGGACCACATCTTGAGAAGTGCCAAGTTCCAAATTAAGAGATGAGGCCTCCCTCATTGCTCCATACCCAGGCATATTTTCCTGCTCATGTAACCCAAAATATCTTACAAACAGTAAATTTAAATTATTGGTATCAGCAGAAAGTAGCACAGACATAGCTAACCCAAAAGAGTAGTTTATCTTCCACAAAGTCAGGCTTCTTTTTTTTTAATGAGTTATGTGATTTTTCTTAGATTCAAATCACCAGCTTCTCATCTCCTTGCAATAAACTTTGCTTTAGGTAAGCCTGAGATAAGGCTAGGTCACTCATTTGCTTCCCATTTTTTGGATTTTTAAGATTTTACTCAGTGATCTAATTTTGTTTTGAAAAATAAACTAAAAAGTGCTTTTTAAAAAGAAACCTGACTTGCACACACTTTATTTTTTTATATTTTTTTATACTTTAAGTTCTAGGGTACATGTGCACAACATGCAGGTTTGTTACATATGTGTACATGTGCCATGTTGGTGTGCTGCATCCATTAACTCGTCATTTACATTAGGTATATCTCCTAATGCTATCCCTCCCCTCCCCCCTGCCAAAAGAAACTACCATCAGAGTGAACAGGCAACCTACAGAATGGGAGAAAATTTTTGCAATCTACTCAACTGACAAAGGGCTAATATCTAGAATCTACAAAGAACTCAAACAAATTTACAAGAAAGAAAAACCCCATCAAAAAGTGGGCACACACTTTAAATGTATATTATTTAGTTAACTTATAGGAGAGAGAATAGCTATCTACTTTACAAAAGAATTCTTTACATTACAGAAGGACTTGCTTCCATGAAGAAATACTGTAAGCACAAATCTGCCTAGTGTTTTCAGAGTTTCACTGAAGCATTCGACCTAGGCTTAATGTGCATGGAAAACATTTTTCTTATAAAAGTGAGCCACACCTTTGAAACTGCCATGAATTTCACAAACAATCAACTCTTGGGAATGGGGAGAGAGGTGGGAGGCAGCCAGGCAGCCATGAAGCGTGCTAAGCTAAGTTTGTTGTCGAAAGTTTTCCACCAGAATTGTGTGCCCAATATGGAATGTCATTGACTGTTTCCTCACATGTTAGCTGTTTTGGGAGATAGTTCTGCTGAGGGCTGAGGGTGGTATAAAGGCTTAAAAAGACTCAGACCTTATCAAAAAGACAAAAACAAACCCCAAAACTCTCAATCTAAAGAGAAAAAGGAGATGTGGTGCATAGGTTAATAAAGACCTGAGTCAAAGAGCCCAATAAGATATCATCTCCCCAGACCGCTAGGATGGGAGGCAGAGGCTGTGATGTGTGCTTCCCCTGTCTTGCGGCTTGCCTTGTCCATCTCTGTCTGGATGGAGTAAGTGCTCAGTTCTCAGCAAAGGACATATTGGAACTGACAGCCTCACTATTGTGTATATAATATGTCATGGCTGACAGATGAAGCGCATTGCAATGGGATATAGCCATCAGCCAAGGCTGGAGGAGGCCTTGTTCTCTGGACCTCTTAGAAAGCACTCCTTCTGGGTCCTCCCTGCCCCTTCTCTGCAGCCCAGCTGAGTGAAGATCTTAAAGCACCATTCCCCCCATTACTCCTGATCCTTTGTTGTGCTTCCCTTTTGTCCACCCTGCACTTTGATTGCTGAGCACTCCCAGCAGGGCAGACTGCAGCTGAAATGGTAGGAACAATGGGATCAGGCAGTGGTCCAGGGAAGCACTAGGGACCGGGCATGCTCAACTGTATTACTCTCAGCTGGTCTGCCCTGGGTGTAAGTGAGCAGGCCCCACCTTTCAACTGCTAGGGTGAAATCCACCCTTCTGAGAGTCTCATGGCCTTCTCCAAAGGCAGAGTTAATTGAAAAGTGAAACAATTAGGAGATGGGGAGAACTAACAGTAAAAATTGCATTGAAGGGGAGTTACCTTATAAGCTCCTTTCATCTCTAAGTATTTGGGGAGGATTTCTTGTTTAGCACGTAAGGCATTTCAGTGTTCCAGTTTCATTAGGAGCCATCATCAAATGATAGATTAGTAGTATATTGTCTTTTGTGTGCAGCTGTATATTTTGCCATGGTAATAGGCACCTCATCCATTTATTTATTTAACACGCATTTATCAAGAGCTTTCTGGGTGCTTGGCTTTGTAGTAGGCCTTGGGGATAAGATGATAAGTCTCTGACCTCAAAGTACTTATAGTCTAGGAAAAGGAGACAGAAAAGTACACAAATAAATGCCACCTAGCAGTATAAAGACTGTGATAGATGTCTTTATGGGAGACAGTGGCAAATACAGGAGGTATACAGAGAATAAGAAATTAGGCTGAAGGCAGTGACTGTGTTTGCAGACATGTTGCAATATATAGATCATTGATCTCACTATTGACAAAATGAAATACCTGTAGTAAAATGTATGCTTCTTTATTCATTCAGTGGATGTTTATTGAGTGCCTACTGTGTGCCAGGTGCTCTGCCTAGTACCTCTGTGATGGTGTATACAAGCAAGAAGGGGAGACAGGCATTTAATTCAGTTAGCACACAAATCAAATGTAAAACTAAAACTATGGTATGTGCAACAAAGATAAGTTACATGGTTTCATGAAAACTTATAATAAGGGTATTTCCATAAGGTAGGGTGTCTCCCCAGGATTGAGCTGAAGCCAGAACATGAAAAAAACATTAATTAGGGGCTCTGCTAGGTACCAAGAATAAGATAATGGAATAGCAGAGAAAAAAACGGTAGGAGTTAGGGCCCAAGATCCTGGCCTAGCGTCACCATGGAGCCTCTCTGTGGACTTTGGTGCCCAGAAGTAGAAAAGTGATGGTGGTAGAGGTGGGAAAAAAAGAAGGCCACTGCAAGTCCTGTTTTACCCAGGTCCAAAACAATCACACCGTTTGTCCCACTTTTTTTTTGAAACGGAGTTTCGCTCTTATTGCCCAGGCTTGAGTGCAATGGCGCGATCTCAGCTAACCACACCCTCTACTTCCCGGGTTCAAGTGATTCTCCTGCCTCAGCCTCCCAGGTAGCTGGGATAACAGGCATGCGCCACCACGCCTGGCTAATTTTCTATTTTTAGTAGGGATGAGGTTTTTCCATGTTGGTCATGCTGGTTTCGAACTCCCGACCTCAGGTGATCCACCTGCCTCGGCCTCCCAAGTACTGGAACTACAGGTGTGAGCCACCACACCCAGCCATCCCACTGTTATTTTTAATAATCACCCCCACTAACCTTCAAGGTGCCCCAGTATGAGTAATCATACACTGATACCCTAAGGAGCAGAAAACTTAGCCTCCAAGAGCTCCTCTAGACCTGTGATCCTGTTAGTAAACACAGAGTGCCAGCTAATTTCCAAAGCATAAATAGAAACTAGCAATGCCCTGATTCATAAAAGATAAGTAAGTGGCACTTAATATTTTATGCCATGAATAAGATTTCTATGTTTTTGCATAAAATGGAATAGCAGCCTATGTCCACAGCAGTAATGCCAGTAAACACCCTCAAGTGGTCGGATTAATTCTCTATATGTTGATGATGGTGGTGTTTCTACTATAAGTTGCAAGATGAATTAAAAAATTAAATTGTTTTCTTAATTTTCTCCTGGGTATTTACAGGCTTCACTTGAGGAAACTATCTCATGATGCTTACAAAATATTGTAAGTATAAACAGGATTTCACAAAATCAGGGAGGCAGGAAATAACCCTAGGGATTCCAGAAACTAGTGTGAAGGAAATCCTAGTTTCATGACTACATTGAATTGTCCCTGTAATGCTTTATGCCATCTGTGTTTTGACTCTTAACAGGGGCTGTAAGACATGTTTTCCTGTAAAGCATAAGTTCTATAGCTTCAATGAAAAATAGAGATAAAATGAGATATACAAAGATAGATGATAGATAGATAGATAGATAGATGATAGATAGATATTACCAGCTAAAATGTTCTAAATTCATGAAGCCAGTCATCATATACTTCCTGGAGGGGTTCTTCAGTTTACTAATATTTTCTCTTTTTAACAGTCCTTAGGCTAATGCATCCTGTAAGTTTACTACTCTATGTATAAATTGGGCTTATAATAAACCTTAAGGAATGCTTCTTTGAACTAGTATCATGGCTTAAAATTCATCTGGAACAGTGAAAGCATATTTTTATTAAAAATAGTTTTAATATCTCCAAACAATGTGTTCACTATCCAGTCTCATTGTGGTTTTGTAGACACTGATTATGTTGTGCCTCCAGCAACAGGTTCGGCTTTTTATTTTAGCTGGAGAGCGTCAGTCCTGAGAAAGATTCTGGAGACATTCCTTTAGAATCAATGTAGGGGAAACACAGTTCACAAAGTTCAGAGGAGTGATCTTGAATGACAACTATTTTTTTTTTCCTGACACATTTGTCTAGCAGACTCAAGGTTCCTTTTGAGACTATTCAAGAGTTTCCTCAAGAAAGCAGTAAGTGCGTAATACAAAGTATAAGGATTTCTTTGCATGCTAACCCCCAAACAGAGCAACATTCCTAGAGTCCACAAGGATTTGAAGGCTTAGGACAATTCTTGTGTGTTTCTTTTTTTCTATTTCTTCTCCATGCCCTTGATTGGCCCACTTTTTCCCATGCAGGCTTCATACTTCTCCCCTTAATTCCTCAACCTGCGCTGTTTTTACTGGTTACAGTGGTTCCTGATGAGCTACTTGTACAGAGATGTTGAGCTCTAAGACAAAGTACAAGATGAAATGGACTGGAACAGGAGGAAGCGAGGAAAGACATACATTTGAAGAGAAGCAGGGACAGAAATAAGAGGCTGTTCGAGTTAGGTGAAAGAACACTGGGAGTCGGGAATTTCAGATTCTCTCCTGGGATTTGCCATCTTTGGCAGGACTCTCCATTGTTCAGGTCTCAGCTTCTTCACTTGTAGAATAGCATGTAAAAATGCAAAAAGGCACTGAGCTAAGTGACCTTTATGTCCCCTCCCTCCTGTCTCTAAAGATTGCATTAAATCAAGGTAGGTCAAGATTTCTGTTATTTAGGGAGAAAAGACAGCAATTAAAGTGTGCTTACTGGTGTTCAAAATCAGTGCAATACATCTTTACTACTGCAATTGAGAAAACCTCTGTAAAACATTCTAAAATTAAAGGTGGCTGTTCATTTCAGTATTTATTTCCAATTTTCAGATAATTGAGACTTTTGATGTCAAATATTAAGTAGCTTCAACATGCTCATCTTTGTTTCTCTCTCTCTTTCTCTCTCTCTCTCCCTCTCCAATCTGCCCACCCTTAGGCTTACGAGAGGCCCCAGAAACATTCAACTCTCCATTATGACACGGGCCTCCCACAGGACTTCACCGGTGACACCTTAAAACCAAAGCACCAGCAAAAAAGCAGCAGCCAGAACCACATGGACTGGTCCACCAACTCTGACAGTGGACCCGTCACTCAGAATTGCTTCATCAGTCCAGAGTCTGGCAGAGAAACTGCAAGCACCAGCAAGATTCCAGCTCTTGAGCCTGTGGCTTCCTTTGCAAAGGCCCAGGGTAAGAAAGGCAGTGCAGGGAACACGTGGAGTCAGTTGTCTAACAACAACAAAGATCTGCTCTTGGGAGGTGTGGCTCCATCCCCAAGCAGCCACAGCTCACCAGCCCCACCCAGCAGTTCTGCTGAGTGCAACGGGCTTCAGCCCTTGGTGGATCAAGATGGAGGAGGTACAAAGGAGCCCCCAGAACCACCTACTGTGGGCAGCAAGAAAAAGTCCAGTAAGAAAGATGTGATAAGTCAGACCATACCAAACCCAGACCTGGATTGGGTCAAGAATGCCCAGAAAGCATTTGACAATACAGAAGGGAAAAGGGAAGGTTATTCCGCAGATAGTGCCCAAGAGGCATCACCAGCCAGGCAGAACGTGAGTTCTGCCAGTAATCCTGAAAATGACTCAAGTCATGTCCGGATTACTATCCCCATCAAGGCACCCTCTCTGGATCCAACCAACCATAAGAGGAAAAAGAGACAGTCCATTAAAGCGGTGGTGGAAAAGATCATGCCAGAGAAAGCCCTGGCTTCTGGAATCACCATGAGCAGTGAAGTAGTTAACAGGATACTTTCCAACTCTGAGGGGAATAAGAAGGATCCCCGTGTCCCTAAGTTGGGTAAAATGATAGAGAATGAGTCCCCCTCAGTTGGCCTTGAAACTGGTGGAAATGCTGAGAAAGTTATCCCAGGAGGTGTGTCTAAGCCGCGGAAGCCACCCATGGTCATGACACCTCCAACGTGCACAGATCACTCTCCATCCAGAAAGCTGCCGGAAATCCAGCATCCAAAATTTGCTGCAAAACGAAGGTGGACTTGCAGCAAACCAAAACCTAGCACCATACTTCGAGAGGCAGTTATGGCCACCTCTGATAAACTGATGCTGGAGCCCCCGTCTGCATATCCCATCACCCCATCCAGCCCTCTCTACACCAACACAGACAGTCTTACTGTGATCACTCCAGTCAAAAAGAAGCGGGGACGACCAAAGAAGCAGCCTTTGCTCACAGTCGAGACGATTCATGAGGGAACTTCCACCAGCCCCGTCAGTCCCATCAGCCGAGAGTTTCCTGGCACTAAGAAAAGAAAGCGACGACGCAATTTAGCGAAGTTGGCCCAGCTAGTGCCAGGAGAGGACAAACCCATGAGCGAGATGAAATTTCACAAGAAAGTTGGAAAGCTCGGCGTGTTGGATAAGAAGACCATCAAAACTATCAATAAGATGAAGACACTCAAGAGGAAAAACATCTTGAATCAGATCTTGTCCTGTTCCAGCAGTGTTGCTCTGAAGGCAAAAGCTCCCCCAGAGACCAGCCCTGGGGCAGCAGCCATTGAAAGCAAACTGGGCAAGCAGATTAATGTCAGCAAGAGGGGAACCATCTACATTGGCAAGAAGCGGGGCAGAAAGCCAAGAGCAGAGCTGCCACCCCCATCCGAAGAACCCAAAACAGCCATCAAGCACCCCAGGCCTGTTTCTAGCCAGCCGGATGTTCCAGCCGTGCCTTCCAACTTTCAGTCACTTGTGGCGTCTTCACCAGCAGCTATGCACCCACTTTCAACACAGTTAGGTGGGTCCAATGGCAACCTGAGCCCTGCCAGCACTGAAACCAATTTTTCAGAGTTGAAAACTATGCCAAATCTCCAGCCCATCAGTGCTCTTCCAACCAAAACCCAAAAGGGAATACACAGTGGAACCTGGAAGCTGTCTCCACCCAGACTGATGGCCAACTCCCCTTCACATCTGTGTGAGATTGGCTCCCTAAAGGAAATCACGCTGTCCCCTGTGAGCGAGTCCCACAGTGAGGAGACCATCCCCAGCGACAGTGGCATTGGGACAGACAACAACAGCACTTCTGACCAAGCGGAGAAGAGCTCAGAATCCCGAAGGAGGTACTCTTTTGATTTCTGCTCCCTGGACAACCCGGAGGCCATTCCGTCCGACACCAGCACAAAGAACCGGCATGGCCACCGGCAAAAGCATCTCATTGTGGACAACTTCCTGGCCCACGAAAGCCTCAAGAAGCCAAAGCACAAGAGGAAACGGAAAAGCCTGCAAAACCGCGATGACCTCCAGTTTCTGGCAGACCTGGAGGAGCTAATCACCAAGTTCCAAGTGTTCAGAATCTCCCACCGGAGTTACACCTTCTACCATGAGAATCCATATCCCAGCATTTTTCGGATTAATTTTGATCACTATTACCCGGTGCCATATATCCAGTATGACCCGTTGCTCTATCTTCGTAGGACTTCAGACTTGAAGTCAAAGAAGAAGCGTGGTAGGCCTGCAAAAACCAATGACACCATGACAAAGGTGCCTTTTTTACAAGGGTTCAGCTACCCTATTCCCAGTGGAAGTTACTATGCACCCTATGGAATGCCTTACACATCAATGCCTATGATGAACCTTGGTTATTACGGTCAGTACCCAGCTCCTTTGTACCTATCGCACACGCTTGGAGCAGCTTCCCCATTCATGAGGCCAACAGTGCCACCACCTCAGTTCCACACAAACTCCCACGTAAAGATGTCCGGTGCAGCTAAGCATAAAGCCAAGCATGGAGTACACCTGCAGGGACCTGTTAGCATGGGCCTTGGTGACATGCAGCCTTCTCTGAACCCTCCCAAGGTAGGCAGTGCCAGTCTGTCCAGTGGTCGGCTCCATAAGAGAAAACACAAACACAAGCATAAGCACAAGGAAGACCGGATCCTAGGGACCCATGACAACCTGAGTGGTCTCTTTGCAGGCAAAGCCACAGGCTTCTCCAGCCACATCTTGAGCGAGCGGCTGAGTAGCACAGACAAAGAGCTCCCGCTGGTGAGTGAGAACAAGAAGCATAAGGAGAAACAGAAGCACCAGCACAGCGAAGCCGGCCACAAAGCTTCTAAGAACAACTTTGAGGTGGACACCCTGTCTACACTGTCACTTTCCGACGCCCAGCACTGGACACAGGCCAAGGAAAAAGGAGACTTGAGCAGTGAGCCCGTGGACTCATGCACGAAAAGATACTCTGGCAGTGGCGGGGATGGTGGCAGCACGAGATCGGAGAACCTGGACGTGTTCAGTGAAATGAACCCTTCGAATGACAAGTGGGACAGTGACGTGAGTGGGAGTAAAAGGAGGAGCTATGAAGGCTTTGGAACGTACAGGGAAAAGGACATCCAAGCCTTCAAGATGAACCGCAAGGAGAGAAGTTCTTATGACTCCTCCATGTCTCCAGGTAAGGCTGTTTTTCTTCAGACTTGGATTGTCTAGTTATTTCATTGCTGGGCTTTGCACCTCAGACACATCTGTGGCACATTGTGTTCACTAGTTTGCAAAGAGGTGGGAATCAAATTAAAATGGGTCTCCTTGCACATTTGAGTTTGCTGCACATTTTGTACATTGTTTACTTGGTATTTACTATCTTCCTTCTCTCCTGGAGCCATTGTTTGAGAAACTGTGAAGCCATAACCCTAATAGCTGCCTAGGCTGCAGTCGTGCCCACTATGGTTATGCTTTTTATTAAAGATGCTGTTCTTAGGTCTTCATCTGATCTAATGGTACAGTTTGCTGTTTGGATACAGCCTCTAAAACTCATTAAGAATCCAAGAATGCCAAGCCTGGAAGGAAATGACTAGCTAGTTTGTCTGGCATGCCAGCTCCAGAAGTCACACATCTAATGTGAGAAGTCTACTGCAGAGCCATTAGAAGCTGATGACCAGTAAATCCTGAAGTCTAACTGATCAGGTAGCCACAGCCTTGGGCCATATTGTTTCCATTTTTTTCCATGGGCATTTGATAAGCTGTCCTGGGCAGATCCCTAAAATGAAAACTTGACTACATTCAGATACTTGTCATTTTCGTGCACTAAGTGGAAGGAGGCAGGCTGGAAGGTGGTATGTGCCTCCTGCTTCCAGCAGACCTTATAACTGTGTCTCATTGCATGCCCACTAGAAAGGGATTTTGCTCACTAATTTAAACTGAAATGCTGGTTGCTACTAGAAGGACCCTATTCCTTGTCAGTTGTTGGCAGAATTCCTTTGCTAACCTCCCCAACCACACAAAATCCTTCCCTGCTGTTAGGGCCTCACATTTCTGCAAAAGTATCCCTTTGACCCTGGCCTTACATCATATATGATAAGACTCCTGTAAAGACGAGAGCAGTTAGTTATTAGGAAAATAGTAGAAACTTCTTACCTAGGAGTTGCAGAAGCTAAAAAAAAAAAAGTTCTTATGTTCCCCCTGTTCCCAAGTAGTATAAAACCCTCCGACCAAAGCCTGGCTTTAAAAACCCAATCATCCATGTTTAAGGTTTGGTGTAGCATTTCACTTCTGTTTATGATGTGTACCACTCACTTGTCCTCTCCCTTCCCAGGGAGCCCATATTTCCTGAAGGCAAGAATAGTCTATTCATGAAGAATTAGAGACATTTTCTAGGCCAGCAGATTTCAGGAAGAAATATGATTATGAGGTAGAAACCAATTAAAGATCGCCCCAGATTGCCACTAGCTTGTGAGTTGTAGTGGTAGATGTTCTCCTTGCTTAATGAAGAGACCAATTAGCAGTCACATCTCCTGCGTTTACTAAAGGTAATAAATGACCTACACTTTGTGTCTACCCAAAGTGGATGTGCTCATCTGGGCTTCATCATTTCTCATCATCAGACTTTGTTGAAGGTGCTTGGTTTTATGCAGAGTGCAGGCTAAGCCCGCCTGGGCAGGAGGTACTACCTTGACCTTGCATGACATGTGAGAAACTGATCTCTTTCAGCATGATGAAACTGATTCATGGGACCTACACTAGCTGTGGACAGAAGATGTTCTTATTTTTGTAATTTTATGAGCCTTATTTAGCTAGAAAATAATGGTGAGGGGTAATTGTTAAGAACCTACAAGCAAAAATCCTAACTTAACAGACCCAAGGAGCAAGATCTCAAGAAGCTAAAACCAGACGTTGTTGCATGTTAGGTTTCTCAATGATTTTACGAGGATTTGTCTGTGGCCAGGCTGTGTTGCTGAGTGCTGGTTGACTTCATAAAATTTCCCAGCTGGGGTTCACGTCCAGTCACTGTGTGCCCCCACTCTAGTTATATTGCTTTTCATGTGCTTGCATTTATATCGCATTCATCACTTTATTAAAACTCCTCCTCATCCCTGTTCCATCTCATCTGATCTTCAGCCAGCCACTTGAGATGGGAAGAAATAGGTATCATGACAATGTCATGAAAGAAAGCTGGATTCAACCTGAAGAACTGGATACAAGGCCCAACTCTGTTACTAATTCTCTGTGTGGCCTTAGGCATGGGATTCCACTTCTTTGGGGTACTGTCTGCCCATCTGTAACTCATGGGGTTGGGCCAGACCTCTTGTGTATAGTGTGCTTCCATTCTTAAAGCCATTTCACATAAATTTTTGTGTAATACCCTTTGTGCAATCTTATTAGGTACTTTTATTCCTATATTACAGATCAGGATACTGAGGCTCAAAGAGATCAAGAGAACTGTCCAGGTTCAAAAAGCTTTTGGTTTTGATTCTAAGCCCAAAACTTTGCCTGCTGCATTGAACCTTGACTGCCTGCCTGCCACCGAGCTAGTGAAAGCTGTGTTTAGAACACAGCTCTTGGTGCCCAGTCCAGTGCTCCTCTATGTCACCTCTGCCCTTGCTTTCAGAATCCCATTCATCCTCATATCACATGCCCTTCCCTAAGGCATCTGCACAGTGATTATGTGATGATTGCAGAAGAGAATAGTTAAGGAAAGAAGACACTCGTTTATTCAATTCCTGACCAATGTAGAAGGAATCCTTGTGGCCTTACCTTTTCTGAATATCAGCCTGGAGACAACATGGACAGATCTTCCACCTCTGTCCTTACTGAAATCCAGCACTCTGAGTTATTTTTGCCACTGCTTTGTTTCTATCTCTGTCCTCTATGAGGTTATTTTTTCCCAGAACTTTAATGAATCATAATTGTTGGTGGCTGCTACATCTATATGAGCTATGCCTGATGTTCCTGAATATCTTGTTAAGTTTCTTACTGAGACAGACCAGATTCCCTCTTATTCCCCTCCCTTCCAAGCCTTAGCCTCTCATTGCCTGTATCTCGAATGTCTCCTCCATGGCTATGCCCCCAAAGCATGAGAGAAAAATATCTTTAGCATCACATAGAATCCAATGTCAGAGTTTGTCAAGACTCCCTGAAGAGCATTCACCTTAATGTGATAGACTCTGAAGAGTGCCAAGTTCCATGAAAAGACAGGAGGCAGATGAGATGAAGCTGAGCTTACTAGATGCATTAAGAGCTTTCAGTGACTTTATCTGAGTGGAGGTGTCTGTTCAGCTGGGTGGTTCTGAGGGTCATGATTGGAAATAGGCATCTGCACTTTCTACAACTTCTCTCCCTCCACCTTTTCCTTAGTCATGCTTGATTCATTTCCTTAGCATCCAAATGTCCTATTTCACATGAACTATTCTTCTCTAAAATAGATACAGTATAAATATAGATGTCATCCTTTAGCCTGTTGAGGATGAGATTTAGAAGCAGAGTCAAGAGAAGGCTTTGAGTGCTCCCTGAGATCAGAGCTGATGAAAGATACCATCTAAATGTAAGTCATTACCATTATGGAGAGAGGAATTAGAGACCCTATTTAGCAATAGCAGCAGTTGCACACTCCATTTCCTTTTTCTTGCTTGGAAAATCTTTCATTCTTTGTCTCCCTGCCCAGCAGATGGTTGCATTGTCTTGTTAGCCCATTTCTAACATACCTAGGGCTAGGATGCAGTACAGACTCCTGACCATTTTTCTGTATTTTGCGCCTCCTTTTTTTGGTTTCAGAATGCAGCAGCTCTTTTGGCCTGTTTTCTAAATGCATACCATCTGCTAAATGTCCATTTATAAAAATGCTTGCCTGGGACCAGAAAATGGATAAATAGTGAGAAGGTGCAATCTCAGAATTGGTATAAGCCTTACCAGCTCCTATTTGGGCCTGTCTGTCGGCAGGCATTGCCTTCTCTTGCACACTAACATGCAGCAGAGGGCCAGAAGAGCAAATGCATACTCCAGGGGTGACAATGCATAGTCAGAATGATGCCATGTGCCCTCAAAGCCAAGTTTTCACAAGGTGGTGGAAGAGTGATGAGTGACATTTTCTATTCAGACCACTTGGAAACAATCTCTGCGTACTTTGACCTAAACTTATGCCAGATACTGAGACCTCATGACAACTGCTGTTCAAGCTCCTATCAGATAATTAAAAAAAAAAAAAAAATGAGAAGAGTGAATCTACATGTGTTACCTCTTAGTTTAGTGCCATTGTTAAGAAGGTAGCCATCCCAAGTCCCCGAATGTTGAGTACTGTCCTCATGATGAGTGGATTCTGAGAACTGATTCTCAGAGCACATTTCAGATATCCAAATTCTGCCACGTAGGTAGCTGGATTCCCTGGCACCTGGCCCCCTCCACCTCTCCTTGTAGCTTCTTTCTTGCCGTTTGCCAACTCCTCTTATCAGCACTGTGGAAATTTGAGGAGGCAGTCTCTGCTGTCACTCACTGGCAGGATATGAATGCCTAAGCGGAAAATAATACAAAAACCTCCTCCAAGCAGTCATCCAGATGAGGGAATTAGCCACATGGATGAAATGTCATGAAAACTATACAAAAGAAACATTTCAGGATCATTTCCTTAAAATGGAATAAAAGGAAGAAGAGGACTAATGGGAGGAGAAAATTAAGACCAGGAATAAAGAGAGTAAAACCTGGGAAGCTGACGAAATATAGTCTTTTTAACCTTAATCCAAGTCCAATTCTCAGTCCTCTTGTGGGAGGAAATGAAAGATTAATTAGCTAATGGCTGTTGTGCAGTTCAAGTAGGGTTAGGAAGACCTGTCCAAGTCTTATCTCTCACACTAACCAGCTGAAAGACCTCTTCTGTTTTTTGACTTTCAGTTTTCCAAAATGGGACTATGACCATAAAGGTTCTGACCAGACCTGATAGTTGAAGATTCTAAAAGACTCAAATTTATACAATGGAATTTCAATATCTACAGCACTCCCCCGCACACATGTACAGGCAGTAGTTACAAAGTAAATATCCAAGTTATTGACCATGTTGACCAAATAATTAGTTGTTCAATGAAGTTTGAAAACAGGTACCACTGGTTGTATATTAATCTATGAGACTCATCCCATTCATCTTTAGCTCCAGCCATTGCACTTAGCCATTGGATTTCTCCTTTGCAAAAGGTGGAACTCCTAGTGCTTGAGTCCCACCGGCTGAAACCATAGTCACTATCTGAGACACAAATAGGTTAGAACACAAATATGAACATTTTTATGTGAACAGACAGAGCACACTTGGATTTGTATTTAGACTCAGCATTAAATAAATCTTAATAATGTAGTACAAACATCTCATTTTGCTGAAGAGCACACTGAGGCTTAAGAAGATCAAGTGACTCATCTAATGATACATATTTAATTGGGTGAAGAGCTCAGACTGGGAAGCTTCACATCAAGGAGAAGGGCAGGGAAAGGGAGAGAGAGAGTGAATACAAGAAAAAAACAGAAAGGTGAGTCATGGGAGAGATGTTAAGCTATATGTTTTCCTTTGCTGTGAGCTGTTGTAAAAGGTAAGCATCTCTTTGACAATCATTTGGTTTCCAGGCTGTCTCTGGGGACCCATGTCTGAGACTGGAAACGATCTTTGTGGGCTCTGATGGAAGTCATTTTTTTTTTCCTTTCCTGTCTTAACAATTGCACATACTTATTTTATTGAGCCTCCCAAGTTTCCTCCTAAGGTTTCCTTTTGGAAACCAAGAATTAATCAAATTAAATGATATAACCCATAACTTTGTAGCAATGAAACAAACAAAAAAAAATAACTGAGACTCACAGCATCTCTTTTGCTACATTGAAATCAGAAATGGAGCAATTCTGCCTTTGGAGCTTGAAGTCCCCAAGCCATTTATCTTCCCACAGTTGGCAAATGTTCTCCTGTCCTGGTGAAAGTTTTTATTTATACCTCTGTGGGATTGGGAAATTATGCAGATTCAGGTGTGGGTGCAGAGAAGTTACAATTTTGACAGACTTGGCTTTGCTATAATATGGATCTTTTCTTGGCTGGAGAAATCAGGAAGCATGCCTTTGGAAGGCTGTCACTGGGCAGAGATAAGCAAGGCACCTTTGGAAGGAAACTCCAGAAAACCATCTCCTCACTCTATAAAAAGAACAAGTGGTGAATACTTTTAAAATTGTGGCCTAGGCTTGAGCCAGTATAGCACTTAATCCAAGTTGACTGAATTCAGGGGAAAATGATAAGGGCAAGACAACATTTTTTAATGATTTATTTAATGCCTAGTATGTATAAGGCTTGTTGCAATCCCAGGAAGAAATCAAAGATGAATAACTCAATGCTTTTGCCTTCAAAGAGGCTACAATCCAGGAGGACCTCTATAATTTAGGGGAAGAAACCAGCAAGCACCTCCTCATGTTTCAAAGCCGACTGCAAGAGCCATCAGAAAGCCATAGAGAAAGAGCAAGGGCTGTCCAACTGACTTGTGAGCCACCGCTGTGTTCTCAGTGGGGGAGGAGAGGTGGGACCTGGAAATATTCTTCATAGCAGTCACCATGTGAGATGGGTCTTGAATGATACAAGACACTTTCGGAGAGTGGAGATGGTAAGGGTGGTGACGAGAGATGGGGTAGGAAGCATGACCTAGAACAGGAGCCATGCAAACAAAGGTATGTAGGTGGAAACACCCAAGAAATATTTGGGAAAACATGCATAGTGCAGTGTTTTTGTTTTTGTTTTTGTTTTTGTGTTTGTTTTTGAGACAGAGTCTTACTCCGTCACCCAGGCTGGAGTGCAGTGGTACGATCTCACCTCACTGCAACCTTCACCTCCTGGGTTCAAGTGATTCTCTTGCCTCAGCCTCCCAAGTAACCGGGACTACAGGTGCAAGCCCAGCTAATTTTTGTATTTTTAGTAGAGACAGGGTCTCACCGTGTTGGCCAGGCTGGTCTTGAACTCCTGACCTCAAGTGATCCCCCCGCCTCAGCCTCCTAAAGTGCTGGGATTACAGGCATGAGCCACCGCAACCAGCCCATAGTGCCGTTTTATTGGGGTTTGGATCTGTAGTTGGGGAACGTTGGCAGATAAAGTGAGGAAAGAACGTTGTGGTCAGGGGCTAGAGGGTCTTTTTCCCATACTCTGAGGCTTGTGCTTAATCAAGCGAGTCGTGGCAAGCCACTTTTTATTTTATTGTATTCCATTTTATTTTTAGAGACAGAATATCTGTCACCCAGGATCCTAGCTCACTAAAACCTCCAACTTCTGGGCTCAAGCAATCCTCCCACCTCAGGCCCCCAAGTAGCTAGGACTACAGGTGTATGCCACCATACCCTGTTAATTTTTGTTTTAATTTTTAATTTTGTAGAGACAAGGTCTCGCTGTGTTCCCCAGACTGGTCTTGAACTCTTGGGCTCAAGTGATCCTCCCTCCTCCACCTCCCAAAGCGCTGGAATTATAGCTGTGAGCCAGCGTGCCTAGCCAGAAGCTACTTTTTAAACAAGTGAAAGTCATAAAATGACCAGATTACACTTTATCTTTCTTCCCTGACCACTCCCTTTCCCTAACCTCAATTGGGCAAACTTACCTCATCTCTGTTCTCTTCATGCTATGTTGTAATTATTCACTTACTTGTTTAGGTTGTACCTACCTGCCCTTCCTCCTCCACCCTCCACCCCCAGATTATAACTAATCATAAAGGCATCATTAGCTACACAGATGCTCAAGCAAAAAATATATTTAAAAAGAGCCATCCTTGATTTCATCTCTTTCCCTCTCTAGCTAAAGTCAAAGGTGATTCCAATGTGTTGCCTCCAGGCGCTGAGAGGGTGGGAGTACAGAATCCTAGAAATCAGAGCGGAAACCCAGCTGGTGTCCAGAATGATGAGGGGCTTAGGCAGCAGTTGCCAGTGCTGTGCAGAGCTAGACCTAAAGATTCAGCAAGGAGAGAGTCAGAGGGATTGAAGGAAGGAGGGTGGAAGAGATGACCTTGCAACCCACCTTAAACACAGAGGCAGAGGAAGCGGGGACCAGGAAGGATGCAGAGAAGGAATGCAAGAAATGCTGGCAAATGAATTTAAGAAGAAAGAAGTGATCAGCAGAGCCAGAAGATGCAGAGTTTATGGAGGATGAAAACAAATGAAAATATGCATGAACATATTGGTGACCCTGAAGACAACAGAAATGTTAAACATTATGTATTTGATGTCTCATATGTTTGGAGCCTCATGGACTGTGTGCCTAGGCTGAATGGCAAGGAGTTAATGAATAAGTGGATGATGAGAGAATGGGGGCTGCAGGTGTAGAAAATGAAAACGTTGCTGTGGTTCTAGCAGTGCCCCAGCTTCTAAGAAGACTACATTTGTGAAGTCAGCCCTTGATGAGAAGTGATACTCGCATTCTCAATAGGCCTTAAGTCTAAGTTTCTCCAATTCTAGGAGCAGAAACACAATGCCAGATTCCCTTATACTATGTCATTCCACATCTCATAGTATAAGGCCAAAAAGGCCATGAATAGAAAAGGTAAAGGTTATAGTATTTGAAAAGAGGTAAGAGATTTCAGGTCAGCTCCCCCTTCCCTGCCTCACAGACACACAGGCACATAACTTTTGATCATATGATGACTATTTGAAAATTCCTTTCTGTGGTACCTTGGGTGTTTGCTGTGCATCTGTGAATGTATGGAAGAATGAACAAGTTATCACGAGTTCTAATAAATGGTTCTGTTACTGAGCTATGTACAAAGGATTATAGATGAAAGCCTGTCAGTCTTACAGAGCTTTTTACTATTTTGGAATAAAATATATATGCTGGTACATAAAAAGCTTGCACTCTTAAAAATGATTGAGAGGTCTTTGGTCACCCAACATATAGCATAGTGCCAGGGACAATTAGGGAGACCAGAAGGAAAGAAAAAGCAAGAAAGAGACTAAGTTAGCATTCGTAAAGCAACCAGAGAATAAATGCAGACCAAGTTTAATCCATGCTAACTCATTGGCCAACAATGGGAGCTGCAGGGACCCAGGATCAGGAAGGATAACAGTGTTCAGTGAAAGACAAAGTCTTGCGGCGGAAGCTTGGAGAGTAGGTTCACGGTGAGTGCTCCAGCAGCATGAGTGAAGATATTTAGGGGGTACAGGAAGGCACTTGGCTAGATGGAAGTTAGCAGTTGAGTGGGGATGGATTTTTAAGAGGCACAGCTGCCATGAAGAGGGGATTGAACTGCCTTCCAGAGGAAGGGAAGATACAATTGATGCTCAGGGGTGCTGAGTGTGAGATGTTTTGAGCTTGGTGCTAGGTGCTGAGTGGAATGATGAAGTACCAAGAAACATGCCTGTCCTCAAAGACCTTATACAGCCATCAGGAGACAAGAGATGGATATAGACATGTACACAAAGCAATCAGCGAGAATAATGGGAGTTATGCACTTAATGACTAGAAATAAAAACCCATTCCACAAAAAAAGAAACCCGAAAAATAACTATCAGTGAAATAAGCTGCATGTTGTAAATGCGAGTTGGTACTGGTATTTGTCCTGTTACAGAGAGATTCAGAACAAGCTGGATAAGAAGGAGGCATTAAGTGAGGTCAACAGAGTAGAGTAGGCAAGTCCCAAGAGCTGCCTCTGCTGTGGTTCCCATGATCTTCAGTGCAGGGGCTGGGGAGAAAGGTGGGCAGTGAGTCAATAAGAAGATGGGGCTCACCTTGTTGGTGGAGGATCTGAGGACCCAGAGATAAAAAGCTTTCCCTGAGGCTACATCACAGTCATCCCATACATCTGAACAGGGTGTTATGCTTTTCAAAGCGCACTCCCTTACTTTCGTTTGATCTTCAAAATCCAGTGAGGTCTGCAGATACGTGTTGCTTTTCCACTTGACAGCCAAGGAAATCAAAACTCAACGTGACCAAGCCATTTTTTGTTCAGAAAAAGTGCTAGATCCCAAGTCTCCTGGGATTTTCCCAGCATCCCCCCAACCCCCACTGCCATTTTTCCCACTATATTTCTTAAGTATTTGATCGGGCCAGTAGTATGACTTACCTTCCAAGTTATCCCTAAAGAACCCTTGCCAGTGGGTTAAATAGAGGAGCCCAGAATAAGGCACTAACTAATAGGCAATTTAGTCTTTGCTAAAAATAGGATATTTTACATACAAAGGGAGCTCTTTGGAACTGGGCTTAGCCAAGCCCAGGGTCTGATGCCAATTCTGTGCGCAAAGCCTTTAGTTCACTTGGGGAAAGAGAACTTGAATGGAGCATGAATGTCCTGAAAATCACAAGGAAGACACAAATGGTGCACAAGAATATTCTTACTTGCTAAATTACAAAGCACTAAAATTAACATTTAAATCTTTGTTTTTTTAAATTTCAATTTAAGGGGCTTTACCCACCTACTAGTAAACATACAAAAATTTGCATTTTAAAAATGCTATGCGCTGACTGGGCACAGTGGCTCACACCTGTAATCCCAGCACTTTGGGAGACCAAAGCAGGCGAATTGCCTGGGCCCAGGAGTTCAAAACCAGCCTGGGCAACATAGGCAGACCCCCGTCTCTACAAAAAAAATGCAAAAATTAGCCTGGTGTGGTGGTGCGCACCTATAGTCCCAGCTACTTGGGAGGCTGAGGTGGGAGGACTGCTTGAGCCCAGGAGTTCAAGGCTGCAGGAAACCACGATTGTGCCACTACATGACACTGAACTCCAGCCTGGGTAACAGAGCAAGACCCCATCTCAAAAAAAAAAAAAAAAAAAAAAGAGTGATATACACTAAAAGTAAAACCGGAATGGAGCAGCAAGTCATTAAGAGATCCATGAAAAAAAAAAAAAGAGAGATCCATGAGTTTGGGCTACACTTCGGAAGTTTGGAAAGTTGTTAGAGTGGATACTTCATCTCAGTTTCAGTGTCCACAAGGAACTGGGATGTAGGCTGGAGAAACTGTGGTTCAAAGCCTATCTGAAGCCTATCTGTCACGTCTTATATTGCAAGTAAGGCCAATAGGCAAAAAAGGTTTCTCTTATAAGATATGCTTCTTTGTGCTGTTATATTTTTACTTTATTCTAATCACAGTTTTAAAATTATTGGGTGCCTAATATTTGTAAAACATGGTCCTGGGCAAAGTGGCTCACACCTGTAATCCCAGCACTTTGGGAGACCAAACTGGGCCCAGGAGTTCAAAACCAGCCTGGGCAACAGGAGTTTGAAACCAGCCTGGGCAGCTCTAAATATGTAAGGGATACTTTGTCATCCTTTAGTAGATGTGTCATAGTCCTACAAGTCTGTGTCAGTATATCCACCACTAAATAATTCACCTTTTTAGTGCTAAATACTGTTTTTCTATGTGAGGTCCCAATGACAAGGACAATAAAAATGGATTCCCCATCTATAAACCTATAGCATGGGATTATTTGAAAACGTTTTTATTATCTTACAAAAAAAAAACCCCTGTTAATAAAGAAAATTTGAAAAATTCAGAAAAAAATAAAGTCACCTACAATCCCACTGCCCAGAAATAGCCACCATGATAATGTAAACACACAGGTCTCCAGCTGATGGTAAGCACTCACCTGGCTTCCTCTTCCAATCTGCCCTTTCTCCAACCTAACTTAGGAAAACCAACTCATGCTCCCCCCAGGCCACACCCTGTCCTTTGCCTCCTCTTTTCTCCACCACCACTATGGTTGCCAGGTCTTTTCAGTTTTCTCTTAAGAGTTTTCCCAGATTTGCTCATGATAACCTTTCCTTCTGCATGTTGTGTCATTACCCAACCAGGGGAATACATTTTAAAAATAAATGCAGGAGGAATTGGGTGTGAAAACCATACAGATTTCTAGATTGTCCTATTTAACTAAAATCTCCACCAGATTTCAAGTGTCAGGACATTAACTGAGAAGGAGACAAATTAGGGCTGAAGACAATTGCCAGATATCTTTCTTGAGTGTCACTGAGTGTTGAATGTTTCTTCTCAGATCAGAATTGGACAAGGGGGAAGGCAATACATTTTTCAAAGTTTGAAATTCCAACTTCACCTCAGCAATGTAAAATGTAATCAGCCAGTTTCTTTTACAATTACCACTCTCACTTCACACACATACAACAGAGACACACACACACAAACATACACACTCACACACACACACAGATCACTCAGAACAAACCAAGTTAGGGATACTCTCATTGGTCAGTGTTGCCATCACTCATACCAAGAGCATTTAGAGAGAAGGCACTTGCTATTAATTTTAGGCTTATCACCAGAGAACTTCCTTATGCTTGCTTATTATATAAATATCTTAGTATATCTATGAAAATTCCTAAGATAAAATCGTAAAGCCAATAGTTTCCATTTCAAAAAGCACCTCCCCTGTTTGTTTTTTCTTCCATTGCTCCTCAACCAGTAAGTCCACATCTATATATCCTCCAAGTTGAACTTTTGCACAAGGGATCAGGCAAAGGAGAAAACAAAATTTTCCAGGAGATTTCTTAAATCTCCATGGGCAATGCAAGCATCACAAAGAGTTTGCTCACATTGCTGAAATAGCTTTTTTCTTTCAGTCTTCCTCCATTATTTTTGAATTTCAACTGTGATAGAGGTAAGTCTACTGCAGTATCTGTCTTATAGAGGAGAATTCTGTTTCTGAATGTCTTCCCTGGTGATGAGATCTCTAACAGTGGCTCCCTCGACTCCCCAGCCTGGAATGTCAGCTCCACCTACAGTGTCCCTGGGACCCCAGAAACACTTCATTCACATGAGCTTACCTTCCACCATGCCAGGGTTGCAACTTCTTGGTCCAGAGCAATGACTCTGTGCTTCATTTTTCATTTCAGTGATCCTTTGGGCAATAATCAAACAAAACTCGATTGCATCTGTCTCTCCTTACAGCTCTAACTAAATAAATACATTAATTATTGGAACAGAAAAAGAAGAATGTAATATTTTTTCATGGAACACTTATGAAGGCAGCCATAAGTAAATGAATAATTGATGTCAGATGCAGAAATATCAATTCCTATTGCATTAAGTCTAAAACTATCTGGCTTAAAAGACCCTCCATTATCCACTCTTGCTGGTCTCACCTTGTTTCCTGATCATCTTCAGGTATTTCCTCACTATGAGTCCTGCTAAATATCCTCCTTATCCTATAGAAAATGTCATAGTGAGCCCCTTACCTGAGTGTAGAACTCAGCTTCTTCATGTAGAACTTCCACATGGCTTCTTCATGTAGAACTTCCTCTCCTTTTCCATCTGGCTTGCAAATCTCACCTACTAATTTTCTTACCCATTCTGGCATCCCCTGCTTCTCTGATATAGCTAATATTTTCACTTTCATTTCAGTGCTTATTTTTATATGGCCTTATATTGTTTACCTTTATATTAGGTAGGGATGTCTTATTCACCCAAATCAAATTTGAGTTGTAGGAGAATCGCAGTCACGTCATACCCTTTTAATAGCTTATGCAATCCTTAGGATGGTGCTGAGCACAGATATTACTGACCAACTGACTGTGTTGATCTTTGCAGACCACCATCATTTCCTGACTCATGCTTTAAGAAGCACTAACTTAAGAATAAATTGAACAATTTCTAATGCAACTTAGTAGAGCAAAGAAAGCCCAGGAGTTAAAGACTCAGATCTAGATTTGGATGCTAAATATCCCACTTGCTCATAGTACAACCTTGGGCAACTTAGGCTTTTAGATATCCCTTTCCTAGCCCGAAAAATGAAGCTGTTATTACCCACCACACAGAGTTTTATGAGAGCCAAAGAAGGGTAAAATATACACAGGAGCATCCCGCACACCACTTACCATATAGTTGTCAATAATGTTCATTTCCTTTCACTTCCACTTTAGATAATATATTCAAACAGAAAATACAAAACAACAGATTGCTATAGAAGTCTTTAAACAGCAGGCTTTCCTGCCCAATTACACTCTTACTGGGATGAAGTTAAATCCAACTCTGAATCACACAGGGAAAGGCAGAAATTAGCTGGACCACAGTTGTAGTTCACAATGAAGATAAGGTGTCAGGATTATACCGTTATGGTGGATAAGTAATAAAATACACGTTTCACCCAAAGATAACGGAAAGCTCACTGAGTAGGCATTATCCATAGAACTTGGGAATTCTCTGGAAAGGGCAGTCATCACCATCCCTTAGCATCAGGACTGTCACGGCAAGAATTTGTATGACTATTCAGTAGCACTTGTTTTGTAGACCAATCTATCTGCTAACCCCAGCCATAAAAATGCAGTGATAAGAAAAATAATGAAATGTGGATTGGTACTCTATCGTTGTTGTAACAAACCACAGATTTAGCAGCTTAAAACAATGCAAATGTGTTATTTCACTATTTCTTACATCACAAGTGAAGTGGGCACAGGTGGGTCCTCTGTTTAAGGTCTTATGGAGCTGAAATCGGGTGTGGTCAGGGTTGTGTTCCTCACTAGGGACCCTGGAGAAGGACCCACCTCAGAGGTCAGTCTAATTGTTGATCCACTCAGTTCCCTGTGGTTTTAGGTCTGAGGCCTTTTGCTGGCCTTTGCTTCTAGGGGCTGCCCACATTACTTCTAATTTTTTCCATGTGGCCCGTCCAGCAACAGAGTCAAATCGCTATGAGTCTTAGACACTCCTCCTCCACCACACCGCAGCCCCTGGGAACTTCTTGCTCTTCTCTGAATGCAAGTACCACATTCTCCCACACCTTCTGGCTTTGCACATGCCATTTCTCTCTCTCAGAACACCTTTCAGAGAGGAAGATCCTAGCATTTTGCCTCATGACTAAGTACCTGTGTTCTTTGTATATTTCTCCTTGTGATCTGGTAGATGGAGGTCTACCGTGTGGATAAGATTGAAAATGCAGTGAAAGAAACATCAATTCTAGAACTGCAAATTGCTCAGCAGGATGATAAAGAAGGACAGTTCATTTTTAGACTAGCATATGGAATGCTCCATGAAGGAGGTGGTACCATGCCTGGTCCTAAAGAATTGGTTGATTTAGGTACACTGGGAATAAAGAGGAACCATTGAGGGAAAATATGAATATATATGTGTAGTGTTCTTTGAGAAATATTGCATTTATTCGTTCATCATACACACACAATTCCTGGGAATACAAGAATGAACAAGAAAGGTAGAAGATAGGGCTCCTGTACTCATGGAGTTTATAGTCTATTAGTAGATGTACAAGAAGAAGAAAAAGCAAATATAATAATTAAATGGTTCGATGTGATAAGTTTTGGGAAAGGAAAGCTGGATAGTGGGCATGATCTGCTGTACTTCAGTGGTAAATTCATCTATGTAGACGACCTGGGTGGAAGCCAGCTAAGTAAGGCATGGCCTTATCAGACAGCCTGGACTGCCAAGTAGTAGGCGTTGAGAGGGCGCTGCCAGCAAGAGGAGACCAGTAGGAGCAAAGGAATGGCATAGTGATCACTGTGTCTTATGCAGATTAGAATGGCCATACTGTTACTGACCTTGATGGTTTAAGTAGTTCCAGACCATCTTTCAATTTTGATGTAAGTCTCAATGGCTTCATAAATTCTTTCTTCCCAAGTAGGCAACAGTGAGTTTTTCTCAAATACCTGCCTGAATGATTGAGTTCCAACGACTTGCTCCCTGAGAGTGCACTGGCGAGACACACCAGCAACCAAAACCTGTTTGTCATCCAGGAATAGCCTGCATGCTAGGAGGAGGTGGCTTTGAACACGTGTAAAATCAAAACATTTCTCACTGTTAATTTCTTTTCACAGTTCAGAATCTCTGTTCTATTCCATGTGAAAAGTAAAATAACTCCTTTGCTCGGATTTCTTGCTGACATTTCTTTTTGGTGGGAGTCGGGGTGGAAGTTCACTCTGAATGCTTACTATACCTCCTGCTACAGCTCTGTGGCATTTTCATAAAATACCAACCACCAAAATTCTAGTAATCACAAAAACATGTGCTTTCTCCTCATAGCCACTGAAATTCTTTCTCTCATTAAAAAATAGAAGTCTCAGAAATGTAATTAGAAAGCTAAACTCGATATCTTTACATTCTTTTGGTTTCAAGGCGGGGGAAGAAAGCTGCAGTTTTTCTAATTTCCCTTCAGTTCAATGCTACTCTTGAATGGGGAAAATGATACAAAACGTCTGAAGAATTGAGACTCTGACAAGATGGGAGGATTTGTATTTCCTTGTTATTAAAAAAGAAGAAAAAGCCCTCAGTTATGTCTAATCTTTAGGAACGCAGTGCCCTGTCCAACCCGCGAACTGTTGGCAGCATCATAACTCTACACAGAATGTTCTTTTAAGCTTTTCCCTCCTTCCCAAGCCTTTCCTGTGAAGTTGTAAATCTCAGCATTTAGAGACGTTCTTATGCAAATACAGGAGGGACTTTAGGTTGGGCCCTTTCGTGTTGATTCTGCTGAGGGCATGCTAGAGAAACAGCCCCAAGAAAAGCAGGCGTACTTCCATGTATAGGTTCTAGGTTTGACTTTATTTGTGAAACCCCATTTGTCCCTCCTACACCAAGTACCAACTCCAGGAAGCTGTGATTTAATAGCTCTGTGCCTAGAGGAAGTTTTACCCAACCCGTCACAACATCCTCCTGATGGTTTGGAAAGTGAAATGATTCTGAAGATCAAACTCTACCGCTTCTTGCACTGCCTCCTCTTCTGTTTATAGCTGACCTCCTCATTCCACCTACACAACACTCCCCTTAAACTTTGTTGCAGCAGGCAGAGCAGTGTGGCCTTAGGTGTAGCTGCACCTGGAAAAACCCCAAATAATGTCCACTTGAGGTCACATAGGCAAGCAGATGTCCTGAACCTATTGCTGCCCTTGAGTCAAAGAATCCTAATTCTCCATATCTGGTTATTTTGGCTGCTCCGTGATAGTGACATATTTTTCAAAATACATTCATGTGCATTTTCTCATTTGACCATCATAGCCCCATGAGCTGAACACTCATATAACGTCCTCAGGGAGCATCCCCAGTGGCTTTGCTCAGGGACTCAAGCCAAAAAGGTGATGATGGGCTCTGACTTAGTACAGTGAGTTATCACCGAAAGGAAATGGGAAAAGAAAGAGACTGACCAAAGAGATCCAGCCAAGCAGCCTTGTACAAGTGATTTAAACAACCTCTGCCTGTGTTTGCAAATCCAAAATAGGAATAACAGTAGTTATCACCTCACGGGGTGTGTCTGCTTATAAAGTTGTAGCATATGTACCTATGTAGCATAATGCCTGACTCATAGGAAATATACCATAAATGTTAGTGGTTATTAATGATTATTATTAATGTATTGAACACCTATAGTATACCAACCTTTATTTCATATTTTGTTTACAATGATTCTAGTTGGTTTTCAATATAATACATCACTGTTGGTATAATTACAAATGCACAGGCCTTTTTTTTTTTTTTTTTTTTTTGGAAACAGAGTTTTGCTCTTGTTCCCCAGGCTGCAGTGAAATGGGGCGATCTCGGCTCACTGCAACCTCCACCTCCTGGGTTCAAACGGTTCTCCTGCCTCAGCCTTCCAAGTAGCTGGGATTACAGGCATGTGCCACCACACCCAGCTAATTTTGTATTTTTACTAGAGACAGGGTTTCACCTTGTTGGTCAGGCTGGTCTCGAAGTCCTGAACTCAGGTGATCCACCTGCCTCGGCCTCCCAAAGTGCTGGGAATACAGACATGAGCGACCGCACCTGGCTGGGCTTATTTTCTTTTCTTTTTTTTTTTTTTTTAATTATTATTACACTTTTAAGTTTTAGGGTACGTGTGCACAACATGCAGGTTTGTTACATATGTATACATGTGCCATGTTGGTGTGCTGCACCCATTAACTCTTCATTTAATATTGGGTATATTTCCTAATGCTATCCCTCCCCCCTCCTCCCTCCCCCCACCCCACAACAGGCCCCAGTGTGTGATGTTCCCCTTCCTGTGTCCGTGTATTCTCATTGTTCAATTCCCACCTATGAGTGAGAACATGCGGTGTTTGCTTTTTCATCCTTGTGATAGTTTGCTCAGAATAATTGTTTCCAGCTTCATCCATGTCCCTACAAAGGACATGAACTCATCATTTTTTATGGCTACATAGTATTCCATGGTGTATATGTGCCACATTTTCTTAATCCAGTCTATCATTGTTGGACATTTGGGTTGGTTCCAAGTCTTTGCTATTGTGAGTGGTGCCGCAATAAACATACGTGTGTGTGTGTCTTTATAGCAACATGTTTTATAATCCTTTGGGTATATACCCAGTAATGGGATGGCTGGGTCAAATGGTATTTCTAGTTCTAGATCCCTGAGGAATCGCCATACTGACTTCCACTGTGGTTAAACTAGTTTACAGTCCCACCAACAGTGTAAAAGTGTTCCTATTTCTCCACATCCTCTCCAGCACCTGTTGTTTCCTGACTTTTTAATGATTGCCATTCTAACTGGTGTGAGATGGTATCTTATTGTGGTTTTGATTTGCATTTCTCTGATGGCCAGTGATGATGAGCATTTTTTCATGTGTCTTTTGCCTGCATAAATGTCTTCTTTTGAGAAGTGTCTGTTCATATCCTTCGCCCACTTTTTGATGGGGTTGTTTGTTTTTTTCTTGTAAATTTGTTTGAGTTCATTGTAGATTCTGGATATTAGCCCTTCGTCAGATGAGTAGATTGCAAACATTTTCTCCCATTCTGTAGGTTGCCTGTTCACTCTGATGGTAGTTTCTTTTGCTGTGCAGAGCTCTTTAGTTTAATTAGATCCCATTTGTCAATTTTGGCTTTTGTTGCCATTGCTTTTGGTGTTTTAGACATGAAGTCCTTGCCCATGCCTATGTCCTGAATGGTATTGCCTAGGTTTTCTTCTAGGGTTTTTATGGTTTTAGGTCTAACATGTAAGTCTTTAATCCATCTTGAATTAATTTTTCTATAAGGTGTAAGGAAGGGATCCCGTTTCAGCTTTCTTCATATGGCTAGCCACTTTTCCCAGCACCATTTATTAAATAGGGAATCCTTTCCCCATTTCTTCTTTCTGTCAGGTTTGTCAAAGATCAGATGGTTGTAGATGTGTGGTATTATTTCTGAGGGCTCTGTTCTGTTCCATTGGTCTATATCTCTGTTTTGGTACCAGTACCATGCTGTTTTGGTTACTGTAGCCTTGCAGTATAGTTTGAAGTCAGGTAGCATGATGCCTCCAGCTTTGTTCTTTTGGCTTAGGATTGTCTTGGCAATGTGGGCTCTTTTTTGGTTCCATATGAACTTTAAAGTAGTTTTTTCCAATTCTGTGAAGAAAGTCACTGGTAGCTTGATGGGGATGGCATTGAATCTATAAATTACTTTGGGCAATATGGCCATCTTCACAATATTGATTCTTCCTACCCATGAGCATGGAATGTTCTGCCATTTGTTTGTATCCTCTTTTATTTCATTGAGCAGTGGTTTGTAGTTCTCCTTGAAGAGGTCCTTCACATCCCTTGTAAGTTGGATTCCTAGGCATTTTATTCTCTTTGAAGCAATTGTGAATGGGAGTTCACTCATGATTTGGCTCTCTGTTTGTCTGTTATTGGTGTATAAGAATGCTTGTGATTTTTGCCATTGATTTTGTATCCTGAGACTTTGCTGAAGTTGCCTGTCAGCTTAAGGAGATTTTGGGCTGAGACGATGGGGTTTTCTAGATATACAATCATGTCATCTGCAAACAGGGACAATTTGACTTCCTCTTTTCCTACTTGAATACCCTTTATTTCCTTCTCCTGCCTAATTGCCCTGGCCAGAACTTCCAACACTATGTCAAATAGGAGTGGTGAGAGAGGGCATGCCTGTCTTGTGCCAGTTTTCAAAGGGAGTGCTTCCAGTTTTTGCCCATTCAGTATGATATTTGCTGTGGGTTTGTCATAGATAGCTCTTATTATTTTGAGATACATCCCATCAATACCTAATTTATTGAGAGTTTTTAGCATGAAGCATTGTTGAATTTTGTCAAAGGCCTTTTCTGCATCTATTGAGATAATCGTGTGTTTTTTGTCTTTGGTTCTGTTTATATGCTGGATTACATTTATTGATTTGCGTATGTTGAACCAGCCTTGCATCCCAGGGATGAAGCCCACTTGATCATGGTGGATAAGCTTTTTGATGTGCTGCTGGATTTGGTTGGCCAGTATTTTATTGAGGATTTTTGCATCGATGTTCATCAGGGACATTGATCTAAAACTCTCTTTTTTTGTTGTGTTTCTGCCAGGCTTTGGTATCACGATAATGCTGGCTCAAACAAATGTGTATTAAGCAGCTACTTATTTTGTGTCAAGGAATCTAATACACGGAGACCCAAATGATGCAGTTGCTGCCCTCTGGAGGCTGCCATTCCAAGTGAGAGAGATGCTCTTAGAGACAGAGAAGGGCACTGTGATGTCTTTGGTGCTGAGACAGTGTGGGGCCATTGGGGGCAAATGGATAGAGTCGTCAATGCTGCCTGGAGGGCTAGAAAAGGCAGCATTTCATTAAGTTTTGAGGGCCCAGTGGCTAGACATAGAAAAAGAGCTGATAAAGTCAGAGCAGCAGTAAGAAGAAAGACAGGAACCCTGAGGCAAACAGCTCTGAAAGAGGCAAGAAAATGCTGGTGGGGCTGCCTCATGGGGCGTGATGTGCAGGGATAGCCGCGGTAAGTGGAGAAGCAGACAGAGGAGGGGCAGACACACCACACAGAGGAGTTGGTAATGTTAAGACTGCACTTTAGGATACCACACAATGGTTTTAAGCTGGCAGAGGTGGGAGTGGGGGATAATATTTTCCGAGTCGTGCCTTAGGACAGGGCATGTCAGACTGTAGTCCAGAACCATTTTGTTGTTGTTGTTGTTCTTCCATTCCTTAATTCATTGCTGGTGAATACCTATGTAAAATTTAATTAAAAGGACATTTTTTAAAAATGAAGTAAAAATAAAGTGCAGTGGCTTACAAAATACAATTCAAATTTGCTTATTATTAGATTGTATGAATATAAAATTATTTGATCACTTTGTTATGAAAGTTTCCAAATGTTTCCACTCAATTTCCATAATTATCATAGGCCAATAACAGCCTGTGTATGGGCCCTGGTCATGGGCCTCATTTAAGTGGCATTGCTTTAGAACCATGGCTCTACCAGAAGAATAAAGAATATATCTCAGAGGGAAGAGGGAGGCAGGAAGGCCACCTGGGAAGCAACTACAATAATCCAGGTGAAAGATTCAGAAGCTTAAAACCAAGGTAGCTAAGTAAGGTTGGCAAGGAGGGGAGGGAGAGGAGAGTAGCTGAGGATAGAGACTGCAGGACTTCAGAAAGGCAGAGAGGAGGGAGTTGGAGGGAGGAGTCTAGGATTATTCACCCTTGCCTGCTATGGTGTTTTCATTGCATAAAAGGATTTGAGGTTCTAAACTAAAAGCCAAAGAGGCTCCCTGCTTCAGATCCAGTAGACCTGCCCAAATGACTGATGTGGACTCGTGTGCACAGGTGGGTGACTAGATTTACCAAAGCCTGGTAACACAAAACCCAAACAAACCGCAAATATATATTTGTATGTATTTAAAAGAGGAGAAAGGCAGTATATCTTTTTAAAACAAAATAAGAACATCCCAAATTCTCATGATATTAAGAGCAAGACGAGTCAAAAGCAGACCAGTTTTACCCAGAAAACACAGTCACTGTATGAATTTCACTTTCCATTTATATATAAAATATGCTACATTGAGAAAAGGGAAAGCAACAAAACAAAGACACCAAAGTAAAAATAGGATACATTTTTACTAAATTGGCCTGTGAGTGATTCTTTTTAAACACTGGGTTATTGTTCTTTTGCCCTTTGTGAACATGTAGACCTCACCAAGGCAGTTTTTGAAATCTGATTTGACCAACACCTGTTTATTAACTTCTATACACGTGGCCCTCTTATCAATGCCACACAAGGTGTGTAAAGATCAGTAAGGGGTACAAAGATATGATTGGAAATTTTCAGATCCAAGAAGAGAGGCTCTCTTCCATTTTAATGTTTGCACTTCTCTGGCCTTAAGAGTCTTTCCGCACTGAGAAAGAAATTTATCATTAAGAACCTGTGAATAGGGTATAATAAACCCTGTCTGCATCTACAGTTCTGCTAGATGCAGGGCACTGTTAACAGTCTTACCTGTGGGGAACATTCATTGACCATTTACCATTCACTACTTACATAGCGATGGAATTTAGGCTTTAATTCCACTGTCTTGTCAATTAATTGCCCTACACTAAAATAAATTCACTTTTAATGCCAGTTATAGTTTTTCTCACGTTAGCAATTCCATCATTTAATAAATGGAGTAACCATTGAGTTACTGAGGTTCGAATGTGAAGATACTGTACCTGGGACAGCTTGATATCCTAAAACTAATTCAGCATTATCCAGCACCCCAAGAGGCATTGTTAAGTGTTCTGTGAAAAAAAATAGAGTTTGATTATCAAATTATTAAATACTAGAATAAGCAAAAATACATGATTACTACATAACATCACATAGCTTTCAACATAATGAGGAGTGATATGGATCTATCTACAAAGGAAAAGTCATCTTTTCCCAATTTATCTGACTGCACAACTCTTGTTTCTCCAAATCTACCCATTAAGCTATCAAAGGATACTAACATTCTGCAGAAGATGGTTTGGGAAATGCTAAGCTAGTTTAATCCCCTAAAATTAAAAATGCCAAAATCAAGGCTCAGAGGGTTAAGTGTCCTTGCTGACATGAAGCAGTAGTGGCCAAGCCTGGATCAGAATACAGGTCTGCAAGCCTGGGGCTCTTTCTACTTTCTGTCTACCTTAAGGAATTATTTCTCAAATACCTACTGCCACCTTCAGTAGACTATGCATGTATATTCAGTGTTTAATAAGTTGAGCTTTTGGGGAAGGATACACACACACACACACACACTCATACTCCTATGCACATAGACACCAGAGCTTCTCGATGGTATTAAGTCCCCTTTTGCACAAGGCCCAGGAAATGTGCTGGAGCAGGAAGCAGGCGGCAGGTGCTGAGGAACAGCAGAGGAGAGCCGCCATGGGTTTTGGAGGCTCCTTGTTTACAGTCTGTATTAACCCTGGGCTGTTGCAAAGGCCAAAGCTTGGCTCGCATTTGAGATATGAAGCTCTGACATTCAAGAAGCTCCAAAGCAAATGAACCTGAGTGAGTAAATAAATAAACCACAAAGAAAAAGCCAGTATTAAAAAAGATTTGCATGGTCTGGTGTAAACTCAGGAAAGGCAGGCTGCTGGGAAGTAAACTGGCCCTCATCCGCCCTGCTGTGCCTAGTCTGGGCACCAGAACTCAGAAGCACGTGACTGAGCCATCCCGTGTTTGGGGCCTTAGAATGGTGACCCAGGTACATGTCCTCAGGGCGAAGATACTGCTCAGGGCAAGGAGGGAAATAATTGATCATGGTTATAGTTAGTAGCTATTAGAGTCACAGGCTTCCAAATGCCCAGACTTGGATCCCAGCTCTGTCACTCACTAGCTGGATGATATGGGTAAGTTATTTACTTCTCTATGCCCCAGCCCTTTTGTCTATAATATATGAATAATTATATAGAGAGGCATAGATGTGTTATGAGAATTAAAGGAGTGACTTCATAGAAGATGCTTAGAACATAGCCTGGCATATAGGAAGTGCTCAAAAAGTATTCATGTATTTATATTTTATTATTGTTGGTAAGTCATAGAGTCATAATTTAAGAACTATGAGCTTCAGTTTCTGTATCTCTAAAATGGGGGAAAATTGTGTCTATTCTGGGACTTCTTGTCAGGATTGAAAGAGTTGATATATGTAAAGAACATATAGAATTTCTAACCTGTAGTAAATCATCAATATATGGCAACTCTTACTACCTCTGAGGATTCCTCCATTTCCAGCCCTGAAATGGTTCCTTAACCTTCACTATGGGGCCAACCCCCATGGCATTGAAAAGGTTTCCTTCTGTACTCACCAGATGTATTCTTTCTGATCCCAGATAAAGCCCATGGAAATGTCTTTTGGGCATGCTGTGGTCTACTTTGGATAGATATCAAAAAAGAAATGAGGAAACTATGTGTGGACAACTGATATATTCTAGGGAAAGGGGGAAAAAAGGAGCAAAGAAGGGAGAGAGGGCAGATAAGCCTGATCTAACTTTGGTTATAAACCCTGGCCAATGTACAATCAAGAAGGAGCACCTGCCAGAAAAGCTGGATGTGGCTGGCAAATGTCCCAAATCATTCTGTAGAATGAGGGACCATGAGTGGGGAAATGCTTTTTGATGTATTAATTGGATTGTGAATAAAATGCTGGCTTCCAGGCACTAGCCTTGGAATTACCCTGTTATGTTGGTTTAATTCAGAACTCAGTGTTTCCTGAACATTGACTTTCTAACCTTAATTGTCTTCTGATTTATTAGTAGATCGCTGTGCTTCTTATGTTTCCTCGGTAGAAGTTACAATCTTGTTTCCCAGAATAATCCCATAGCCTGGGACAGATTTTAGGGATGACAGGCTCAATTCACAGAGGCCAATGTGACCGATAAACATGCGTGTTTCTGAAGTTGCTGCCCAGAGTCTGACCCAGCTGAGAGGAGAGAACACCTTTCACTTTGCCCTCCAGCCTTTTCATCTCCCCCTTATATCTGTTCAGGAGTGACTGATCTTTGCTTGCTACTGATATAAGGAGAGCTGGTGAATTAGTAAAATCTTTCCCAACTTCCCCAACAGTTTTCATCTATCAGAAAGTTCAGCAGCATGGTGCATTTTTCAGCTCTGGGGCCTGTGCTCTTTCTATTCTTGAATCTGAGATAACTACACAGCATCATAAAACTTTCCATATTCCGAAAACAGATCCATCCTCCCACCTCAGCCAGCCAGGGCTGCAACCAGCCCACAGGCCAACATTAGGTTGGAAAGAGCAAGGAAAAAACATAGCTCCATTATTCCTCAGCTTGCAAAGGAGACTGATAGTCACAACTGATGACATAAAACACTAGGACAGGCTCATATTTTAAGAGTGCCAATACAGAGTTCACCATCATAGACCCCGATTTCCGAGATGCCCCTCGCCACATTTATTTCCTGCCATTTTCTTTTTTTGTTCCCACTGCAGAGTGATCAAGGAGAGAAACTGGAAGCCGGGCCCAGGGATAAGTTGTCTGCCCGTGCAGGGGAAACCATAACATTTTACGTGGTATCTTGTAGTGATACTAATCACAAAGCCCAAATAAACTGAAGCCCAAATGAGTGAGCAATAGGAATCTAATCCTGATAGTATTATACTACCTGGTATTAATTTATACTCACCTGCTTTATCTGCCTTGATTCTTATGATATCTGCCTCTGCCCAAGGTGTACTGGGTTAAATGTGATTAGCTCCATTTAACAGATTTAACAGATGAGGAGACAACATTTCAAACGAGGGCTCTTACTGAATGTCAAAATGGAAGCTTGCGTTACTGTCATTCTTAACAAAGTCACCAACACCAACCATAGTGAGTCTTTTATAGATGGACATAGAGACATATGTTTCCCAAGCCCTGTTCTGTTTCCTGAACTGCAGACATGGGGTGGCTGCCCATGATGGCCTGCAGTGAGTTAGAGCTATTGACTGATAAGTTTTAAAAGCTACAGGACATGATGCCATTTGACATTAAAAAAAAATCTTTAATTATCCCGGATGTCTTAAAGATTGTGCAGACACAATTATCCCAATTTTAAGATGAGGATATTGAGCCTCAAGAAGTGAATAAATTGTCTAAAATCATGTGTCTCACAGGGGCTGATCCAGAATTCGAACTCAAATCTGGCTGACTTCAGAGTTGGGGCTTTTTCTCCTCTACCAAGCTGCTGATTTAAACAACTCACTTATTTTACAGATATTGAGTAGGAGACCTCTGAGAGCCCAGGGAGGGTTTTCCTCTCCTGTCTGGTGACTGCTACCACAACACCATGAGAGGACTTCCACGGGCTTTTTGGCCATTAGGGGCCCAACCCACCGAATCTGTATTTGCTTCCCTTTGCAATCTGAGAGGTCAACTCCACTATGTTTAAAAGTTTTGTGCTTTAAAACTGTATTCCTGGAAACAGTCTGTTTTAACTTTGCCCCTAAGCCTTTCATATTTGCCTGGCCCTTTGTTCTAGGATAACTTCAAAGGAGCTGCCTTAATTTAATGAAATTCAGTGTACTACTGGCCGTATCCATATAACATTTGGTTCAGTTTGATGCTCAATCCACAATCTTGAAATAAAATGGTAGTCAATGAAATTTTCTGTATAGTATTATCCTCCATAAGTTCAAAGATAATTTAGTAAAGCTTGGCTCATGAAAGTGATCACAAAGCTGTATGATTCTACTAGGGATAGAGGGGTAATATATTTGTGTGTTGAATGAATCTGAAATTTTGAGTCATTGATTGAGCTGGTCATTTTGATTTAAGAATTTGAGAAGGAAGTATTCCAGACCTAAGTGCTAACCAATGGTCCACACTGATATAAAAATCACAAATAACTCTTACATATGGAGGCTCTCAGAGAAATGAAATATGGTCAAGGCTCAAGAAAACTCACTCTATGCAACTGAATATTCCTTATTTTTTCTTAACACCGTGTGTTGCACATATTGGATCACAGAGCAGAAATATGACTGTCTTGGTTCTTCATTCATGTTCCTCATTTAATACATTTACAAAAAGCAGTTCCTTCTTAATAACTAAGTTCATGTGTTTGAAAACTTATGTGGATGTAAATTTGGAGGTATGGAAATTTCGGAGTCAACTCAGCAAATGTTGATCCAGTGCCACTGTGTGCCCAGCACTGTCTGAATGTTGTGGTTAGAGCAGTGACCACGAGAAGTGATGCTTTGTTCTCTATTCTTGTTTCTGTGGAACCGGATAATAAGCAAAGCCAGGAGCCTATAATATGATCTCAGATATTGATAAGTACTGAGTATACAATGAAGCAGATTGAGAAGATGTAGAGTGATTGGGTGAGCTGGGAATATTTTGATAGTGGTGTCAGGATATGTATTTTATAAATTGATTGCTGAAATAAGACTGGAAATAGCTAGTTGGCACAGTAAACTGTTTTCAGGGCTCAGCATTATTTGATTACAACTTGCGTCTCGTCACAAACCATGGTTTAGTAGGGCTGGAAATGAGGAAATTTTACTACAATATGTATTAGAAGATCCAATTTCATAGATCATAGAATCTCAAAGTTAGAGGAAAGCTTAGAGGTCATCCAGCCCCAAGTAGTTTCTCTGATTCGCACATTCTTCTGCTTTAAAAAAAAAAAAAAAAAAAAAAAAATCTAGTCTCTAGAAACTCATTGCTTTATAATACAACCAAGTTCAGTTCTGAATAGCCCCAACCTCCCCTGCCTCTCCCTTCTCTGACAAACGGAAACCTTGTCAGAGGAGGGAGAGGCAGGGAGGTTGAGGAGCCTTGAAAGGCTTTTTCCTTTTTCTCAAGCATTGGGGCTGCTCACCTTCACTGAAGGCACAGAAGGTGCAGGCCTCCAGCAGGAAGACAAGAGCCCATCCCTGCTGCTAGTTTCAGAAACAGTTTCCACAGCTCTAGGTTAAGGTTGTGGTCATGTGTAGCAGGGTAAGAGGTTGCAAATCATGGTCCTAGGGAAGCAGTAGGAGCCCAGGTTTGAAAGCAAGAAATATGGGTCTTCTAGACCTAGCTCTCATGGACAGGCTGTTGGTTGTGGCCTTCGCAGATCAGTACTTCTGTCTGGGCCTCAGTTTATGCATCTGTAAAAAGAAAGAATTGCATTAAATCAGTGGTTCCCAAAGTTAAAGTGGTCCCCAGACCAATAGCACCTGCCTCATTTGGGAACTTGTTTGAAATGCAAATTCCCAAGCCTCATCTCAGACCTATTAAATGAGAACCTCTGAAGCAGGACAACAATAATCTGTTAAAAACCAATGCACCCTCCAGTTTGAGAAACATAATTCTGCGTGATCTTCAAGGCCCTCAATTCCAGCCGTAACATCCTGTGAATCCCTGAGGCAGAGGCCCAAAAACTGCAGCCAGCTCACTTGCCCCTGCTCTCACCGTAATCTCTCAGGTTCCAGCAGTTTCCTTCTGTCTCTCCATGGATCCCTGAGCCAAGCTACAGAGCCAGTTGGCTTCAGGAGGTGACTCTAACTCCCAGAACATGTACCTCCCTTAAAAAATCTATATCCAGGCTTACATGGAATCAATGCTTACAGTCACCTTGTATCTAAGCAAACTGAATAAAGCTAGAAGCACCAGCAAACTTGCTTATTTATTTCATGACAAGGGAAACAACTTTCAGTTCTGTGGGACTTGACACCTTTGTCAATAAAATCTGCAGATTGCTCAATATAGAGTTGTTTTAGAATTCATCTTTCTGACAATAACAGGACTTTGCAAGAGAAGAGCATCCAGGGGTTATTATGGCAGCCACATCTTTGCCCTGAAACTACTGGCTGCCTTGCCCACGTTTACATTTTACATCAGAACCACTCAGTGAATCTACATTGGCATAGGGAAGAATAAGGGAAGAATTTTAAAGCATGTGCCCCCTTTTGGTTGCTTTTTTTTGTTTTTCCTTTTTCGTATGTCTAAAGAAGGCAACCAGATTTGATTTTTAAGAAGCACTTAGTTGTAATAGCTGATTAGCCTACAATAAGGTCGAACTTGTGTTTTGTTTCTAATTAGCAATAAAAACAACAGGGTATTAGGTTTGCAGTTGCTTCACTGTAGCATCTTTCCAAGATTTTCTATTCACGCTGTTCAAAAGTGCCATATACATTGGAAATGTGCATTTATATTCAGAGCAAGCTTATTGTAGGAAGCATAAAAAAACACCCCATAAAGCGAAAGTTTGGGGAAGGTGGGGTGGAGTTGAAGGTAGTAAAAGCTTCTCAATTGCTTGATTGTGTGAACTGAAGTTGCTGTAGAGTAAATCACCATTTGTGGTTTCACAGCTCTGGAATAAATGACACTTCCAATAACATTATCCTATACAGGTGTAAAATATACAAATTGGGTGAGGAAAATGGTAGCATCATTGAAATGCGCACAAGCAAAAAGCCTGGGAAGCAAGCATATGGCAGAGTGCCGGGCTGGGGAGGCAGGGGCCGCCGGCTGGAAGATCCACACACCTTGGCTTCCTGGAGCAGTCGCCTCAGGGGGCCAGAGCCAGAGCTCCATGCTTCCACATCTAATTTGGATGATTCTGTGATTATTATATCATTTAGGGTATTCCCTGCCTAAACTCTTTTTAAATTTATGGCTCTGGTTCGACTTGCATTTTTTTCCCTCCTCTTCTGAGTTTGTCATGAGTTGTTGAAAAGCATATTCAATCAAGCAAGAGCATAGCTTTTTGAGTTTATCCATACAAGTAAAATAACAGATTTGGTGAGTGATAAGCGAAGTAGTCATCAACATAGATAAATATAGAGACTGAAAGCTCTATCATTTATGTATTTCTTCTGCAGCAGAATATATGACGCTTCCTCTTATTTTATTTCTGTTCCCAGTGGGTCGTATAATCTCTGCTGGTTTATGAAGGCTAATCTTAAAACCCTTTTTGACTTCTACTTTTAAAGGCTTGGAAGCAAGTATGACATCATGGGGGACACTCCAAGCTTTAGTGAGGAGTCATGGGTTTCAGTACTAGTTTCCTCTGCTAAACCCAGTCCATGGCCTGAGGGCAGCTGTGTTTCTATGCTGATTTTATAGATGGTGACACCAAGGCCTAGAACAATTAAGGGACTTGACAAGGTCATGGGATGCTTAACTTCAGCCCTGATTATAACTGCAATTATGGTATGTGGGCCCCCTGAGAAGTCACCAAAAACCCCTGTCTAATATTTCCAGACCACCAGGCCTTGTAGGGAACTTATTCAGTGGAAGCCAGGCCAATTGAGTAAATCATGATTATGAACATTGAAAAATGAGAGGAGAGAGAACATGAACAGAAGCATTTTAGTTTATAGAATCATAGGGTTGGATGCATTTCTTCAAGCAGACAGATTTTGTGCGTATCAAAACATGATTGGGGAAAAACAGGTACACATAGCCTCCTTCGGATGCATTTTCTGTTATGGTCAAGTTCATTCCAATAATAATTAATTTGAGGGCTTGTGAAATGTTAGGTGCTATTCTAAGTGTTTCGTATGCATAACTTTATTTTTCTACCAACCAGCTCTAAGAATTAGGCACACTCTTACCCCTATTATACAAATCAGGGGCATGAGGCACAGAGTGAGGAAGTAGCTTTCCAAGGTCATAGAGCCCACAGGGAGTAGAGCCAAGATTTGCCCCAGGCCAGCCCAATTCCAGAGCCCATACTCCTAACCACTGTCCCATTGCCCTTCTTGTAGGAGCAGATTTTCAAGTCTCATTTTCAGTCCCTCCTGCTGCAGCAGCAGGCCTTATTTTTCTTGCCGAGTAACACCAGAAATGGTAATCAGCTCATGCCAGCTGAGTGCTTTCTTCTAGGCTTGGCAACAGCCATGAGCCATCAGCTGGTTAAATAACCCCCTGCTTGACACTCCATTCCTTTGGTCTGTGATGGTATGGAACTTTGGGAAGAACCCAGAGACTAAATATCTGTTTGCTGTCTGTCATTGAAAAAGTGACTCACCTTTTCTCAACTTCAATTTTGCCATTTGTCAAAAGATTGTTGTTCCTGACCTGGCCATCTTAGAAAAGGTACAGAATCAAAATACCATATAGGCCAGGCGCGGTGGCTCACGCCTGTAATCCCAGCACTTTGGGAGGCTGAGGCGGGCAGATCACAGGTCAGGAGTTCGAGACCACCCCGGCTAACATGGTGAAACCCCGTCTCTACTAAAAATACAAAAATTAGCCGGGCGTGGTTGCATGAGCCTGTAATCCCAGCTAGTCAGGAGGCTGAGGCAGGAGAATTGCTTACACCTGGGAGGTGGAGGTTGCAGTGAGCCGAGGTTGCACTCTAGCCTGGGAGACAGAGCAAGACTCCGTCTTGGGAAAAACAAAAACAAAAACCATGTATCAGTGGTCCTCAACTTTTTTAGTGCTAGGGACTGGTTTTGTGGAAGACAATTTCTTCACAGACAGGCAGGGCAGGGGAGTGGGGTGTGGAGAAGGGAGGATAATTTCAGGAAGAAACTGTTCCACCTCAGATCATCAGACATTAGATTCTGATTAGGAATATGCAAGCTAGATCCCTCACATGTGCAGTTCACAATAGGGTTCAGGCTCCTATGAGAATCTAATGCCGCTGTTGATCTGACAGGAGGCGGAGCTCAGGCAGTAATGCCCACTCCTCCTGCACATGCCGCTTACCTCCTGCTGTCCAGCCCAGGTCCTAACAGCATACCAGTCCATGGCCTTGGGTTTGGGGACCCCTGCCATATATGCTATAACTACAGAATGATGTACAATGATAAAGTGATGTTGGCATTGTTATTATATGTCATTAGGATGTGGTGTAGATTAAATGAGGTCACACATCTAAAGCATTTTTCTGTCATGGTGTCTGACACGTAAGAGGCACTATGAGTTGGTTGGTTATCATGCTACTAATTATTATCATTGCTAATGTACCTTGCAGTGATTTAAAGTTTACATGCTTAATTTGCAGAGAAGACACGAATTTTAAGTTTACATAATTTGAAGTTTACGTGCTTAGGCCGGACGCAGTGGTTCACATCTGTAATCTCAGCACTTTGGGAGGCCAAGGCGGGCAGATCACCTGAGGTCAGGAGTTAGAGACCAGCCTGGCTAACATGGTGAAACCCTATCTCTACTAAAAATACAAAAACTAGCCAGTCGTGGTGGCGTGTGCCTATAATCCCAGCTACTCGGGAGGCTGAAGCAGGAGAATCACTTGAAACCAGGAGGTGGAGGTTGCAGTGAGCAGAGATCATGCCATTGCACTCCAGACTGGGCAACAGAGACTGTCGCCTTTTAAACATAAAATGTTTAAAAGCTGAATGAGGTGTAAGGGATCTGTTTACATGTACTTTCAGGTTACAAATGTGGGTAGGGGTTCTGAGATGCTAAAATTGACAAGAAAGTCTTAAAAAAAAAAAAGTTTACTTGCTTAATTTGCCAAAAATGGGCAATGCCTCAGAGCTAAGCAGTAGGTACTATTGTTTCCATTTTCAGATAACTTGTAACTTGTTCAGAGTCTAGTTTTGTTCAGATTTTATTTCTCTAGAGCTATGCTATTCCTCTGTCTCTGTCTTAAGTGGCCCAGACAACTGTACATGTGATAATATAATAGTAATAATAATTCTGGCTTAGGCTTAATACACTTATTAATGTTGAACTATTTTAAGCTGTGGAATCAATCAAGGAGCACAGTCTTATTTATTTCGTATGAATCTCACGCAAGGGCACAGTTACTTGAGTAACGATTCTTTTTCTTCTTTTAAATGTTAACTTAAATCTACAGTACAACTGTTTAGTTTTTACAGTGTCTAGGTGCCAGTCTATCAATTTGTCAGTAATCACTCTGTAATCCACCATTTAGTATCTGCAGGATTACTTGTAATCAGCTTTTAGGGCTATGAATTCTCCATTGTTCATTTTCACTGTTCAACCTTTAGCCAGCTACATTGCCAAAAGTACCATGATTTCCTCACAGATTTACAACGAAGGCCACAGAGATCCTGCAGGGGAAGCTAATGTAAGACTTTTTGATTTAGAAACAATATTTGGAGCCAAGAACCAGAGTATTCAATACTCCACTAGAGTCTTGTTCCCAGAGGGAAAGAGCAACCAATTTATAGATTTTTAGTTTTAAAGTGAGTTAGAAAAATATACATTATGACAGAGAGTAGCTGAGGAACAACTACAAAATGATGTTGCTTCTTCTGGTGTGCGTAACCAGACCTCTCCATCCCAGTGCGAACATCATAGTGTACTTAGTCAAACCTAGATAGCATAGCCTGCTACACACCTAAGCTATATGGTGTAGCCTTTTGCTCCTAGGATACAAACCTGCCCAGCATGTTAGAGTACTGAATACTTTAGATAACTGTAACACAATGGTAAGCATTTGAGTATCTAAACATAGAAAAGGTACAGCAAAAATACGGTGTCAAGGATAAATAATGGTATGCCTCTCTAGGGCACTTATTGTGAATGGAGATCATAGGACTGGAAGTTGCTCTGAGTGAATCAGTGAGTGAGTGGTGAGTGATCGTGAAGGCCTAGGACATTACCATATACTATTATAGATTTTATAAATGCTCTACACTAAATGTATAAAAAAATTTCTTTCTTCATTAATAAATGAAATGTAGCTTACTGTGACTTTTTACTTTATAAGGTTAAGTTGTTTTTAACTTTTTCAGTTTTATAATACTTATATTAAAACACATTCTACAGTTGTGCAAAATATTTCTTATATTCTTATTCTATAAGCCTTTTCTTATTTTGATTTTTTTTTTAACTTTTTGGTTAAAAACTGAGGCACAAACAGATACATTCACCTAGGCCTACATAGGGTCAAGATCATCAATATCACCAACTTCCACCTCCATAGCTTGTCCCACTGGAAGGTCTTCAGGGGCAATAACATGTATGGTACTGTCATCTCCTATAACAACAACACCTTGCTTGTTCTGGAATGCCTCCTAAAGGACCTGCCTGAGGCTGTTAACATTTTTTTATAAGTAGAAGGAGTGTACTCTAAAATAACAATAGTTAGTATAGTATAGTATAGTATTATAACTAAAACCTGTAACATAGTCATTTATTATCATTATTAAGTATTATGTACTGTACATAATCCTACGTGCTAACTTATACATGACTAGCAGTGCAACAAATCTGTTTATACCACCATCACCAGAAACACTTGCAGAAAGCATTATGTAATAGCCTCTATGATATTATAGTGGCTTACAACATCACCAGGCATTTTAGGAATTTTTCAGTTTCACTACAATTTTATGGGACCACTAACATATATGTGGTCCATCATTGACCAAAACAATGTTATGCCATGTATGACTGTATTTAAAGCTCCTTCTCCAGAAGAGCCCCCAGAGTTTTCCTGCTGACCACTCTCTAGTCACACATGTTTGAGACAGACAGCAATAAGATAGCATAAAACACAGAGACTCATGAAGTCAGTGGTACGCAAACCCCCAATTAGGATTATTGCCTGTCCATCAATAACAATCACTAGACAATGCAGATTCTGGTTCAGCTGCCTCTGCTCAAAATGCTTTGGAGCTCTCTTGGAAATTCTTTCAAGCCCTGCCACATTCTTCTAAATATCTGAAATGTCTTTGCCTTTGAAAGGAAGATGTAATTTATGGAAACAGCCAAATCACTTGGAGCCAAGTCTGGCCGGGAGGTCAAGATGGGTAATGTTAGTTTAGAATTACCCATTTTAGATACGAGTGCTGTCAGAGTTTTCTCAGCAATGATTGGTTTGGTTTTCCATGAAGATAAAGCAGTTTATTATCTTTAAGTTTGCTGTGGAAAAATACACATAATTAAAACAAATTTAATATTGATAATAATCCCAGTCTCTCAACCTATTTACTATTATGTTGTAGCACAGCAGCATGTGCCTGTATGTATGAGAGTGTGGCCATGTATGTTTGATTATATGTAAATAGATCAATCTACGGCTAGATAGACAGACATATATAGATACAGCTATATATACTGTTTCTCATGGGATATTTTTTCATTCCCTTTTCCCAGGCATAGTTTCCAGAATTCTCCTATAAATGTGAACCTGTTTAATTGTTGATATTCTCCTAAGATAAGCAATTCTTAACCTTTTTTTAAAAGGCTACAGCTACATACTTCTTTTAGAATCTGCTGAAAAGTATGCACCCCTTTGTAGAAAAAATAGAAATATATACACATTCATACGATTTGGCAAAGAAGGGACACGAATATCATGTCTAAAACTTTAGACCTAGGATTTGAAAAGTGGCATAAAATTCACATCATAGGATATATTTACAAAACTAAGCTAAAAATGACTTTTCAGTAGACACTGTACATTATTATATAGCATCTCTAGTTAATTAGTTGAATTTCAGGTTGCCTGAATAAGGCTAAGAACAAATAAGTGATGATAATGGAGAAGGAGAAAAGTCAGTGGGTCACTGTGTATTGATGTTGGGATTAAAATAATATAAAAGGTTTCTGTTTTCAAGATACAGCAGGCAAGAAATACTTCAAAACCTTTCTGATATAAAACATTTAAAAGCTGAATGAGGTGTAAGAGATCTGTTTACATGTATTTTCAGGTTAGAAATGTGGGTACAGGTTCTGAGATGCTAAAATTGACAAGAAAGCTCTAATACAAAGAGGTAGCTAGTCTTAAAGTTGGTGAGCTTTTTCTGCAGCTATCTGCCTATTTCTGGATGTTCAGACTGTTTGGTTTATTTGGTTGCTTATAGGGAAGAGAAAACAAATGTAATTCCCATGCAATCTAGGATGTATGACCAAAAATTCCTTTCAAAGAGTATATTTTATAAGGCAAAACCCTCAGTAAAAGACTGAAATAGCATATAGCCCATCATAGTCTTCACTATAGTTGCAGGGACCAGTAACCTCTGAGAAATCTTAATCTCAAGACAGTTCTCATATGAATAGCGGGGCAGGGGAGTGGGGTCAAAATAGATACTTGCTTTGTGACTACAAATGACGAAATGAAAATTTTAGTTTAAAATTCTCCTGGTTTGGTGGAACCCCTAGGCACCTAACAAGTGGAAGTGCATATTATCTCTGGAAAAATGCACTTAGTAACCATGACTCAAATAGTTCTCATAGAAGAAATGCCAAAAACATAAATCATGATAAAATATGATAATGCAAAATACATGAGGAAACAAGTTTTTATAAGACTCAGCAGAAGCAACAAGGAGTAAAATTAGACCCACTATATCTGGAAAAATATGAATCCCCTCAACTACAAGATAAGTAAGCTCAATATGTTTTAAAAAGTAAAGAAGAACATCAAAAGAATAAGTACAACAGATTATGAAATATGGCAAGGTAGATTTGAAAACTGCCCAAATAGAAAGTCTAAAAATGAAATACATAATAATTTAAATTAGAAACACAATGATGGATGATGTAGCAAATTAGGAATAGCTAAAGAGAGACTTGCTGAACGGGAAGATAGATCCAAAGAAATTATATGTAATATAGACAGAAAACAGTAGAAACAAAGGTTAAGAGAATCATAAGTTAAAGAACAGATTTTTCATACATTTTATTGATGCTCCAGAAAAGAGATAGTAAAAGGAATAGAGTGAAAAGAATATTTGAATATGTAATCCTTAAGAATTTCTAGAATTGATGAAAGGCATCAATCCTCAGAAGCTGAAAGCCCAAGAAATTCCAAACAGGATTAAAAAAAAAATTATCTAAGTGGACACACTGTAATCAAACAAAAGCCAGGAGGAAAAGATAGATAACCATCAAAACAAACAATCATTAGGCTTTTAGCCAACATCTCAACAGTAACAATGAAATCCGGTATGTGGTTAAAAACTATCTTCAAAGTATATAGAGAAAAATAACTTGTGAAGCCAGAGAAACATCCAGAGCAATATCATCTTTCAAAAGCAAAAATAAAGATGTTATAAGTCTAACAAAACTGAGAGTATTTTCTACCAAAAGAGTCTACCTAAAGAGAGTTTTCCAAAGTATATACTGCACAAAGACAAAATATTTTCCAGAAAGAAGGTTGGAGATGTGAGAAGGTATAGTGAACAAAAATAATAGAAAAAAAGGTGGATAAACTTATATTTAAATATTTGAACATTGGCCAGGGGCAGGAGCTCATGCCTGAAATCTCAGCACTTTAGGACAGCAAGGTGGGAGAATCAGTTGAGGCCAGGAGTTTAAGACCAGCCTGGGCAACATAATCAGACCCTGTCTTTACAAAAATAAAAGATTAGCTGGGCATGGTGGTGCATGCCTGTAGTCCCAGCTACTCAGGAGGCTGAGGTGGTAGGATTGCTGGAGCTCAGAATTTCAAGGTTGCAGTGAGTTATAATCATGTCACTGCACTCCAGCCTGGGCAACAGAGAAAGACCTTGTCTCAAAAAAAAAAAAAAAAAAAAAATACATACACACACAGACCCCCCCACACACACATTGGCTCTACAAAACAAAACACTAAAAATAATGTTCAATTTGTAATACTAGGAAAAGCATAGAAGTACTAAATAATAATGTAAATAGGAGTAATCAGGTTAAAATATTCAAAAGTTGCCTCATTGTTTTAGAAAAGTGTAAAGGTATTAACTTTCCATGTTGTTACATTAAATTTGGGTTTTATAATATCTAAGTTAGCCACTAAACAGATAGAACTAAAGGTATAACTTACAAACCATTAAAGAGAGAGCAAAAAAAAAAAAAAAAAACGAAACCAAAAAAGAAGAAACGGGACGGGCGTGTTGGCTCACGCCTGTAATCCCAGCACTTTGGGAGGCCAAGGCAGGCGGATCACCTGAGGTCAGGAATTTGAAACCAACATAGTGAAACCGTGTCTCTACTAAAAATACAAAAATTAGCTGGGAGTGGTAGCACATGCCTGTAGTTCCAGCTACTCAGGAGACTAAGGCAAGAGAATTGCTTGAACCCGGGAGGTGGAAGTTGCAGTGAACCAAGGTTGCACCACTGCACTCCAGCCTGAGTGACAGAGTGAGACTCTATCTCACAAAAAAAAAAAAAAAAAAAAAAAAGAAGAAGAAACAAGAAACGGAAAATTGGACAATATAAATCATGAAATAAAATAATAATAACAGTAAACATAAAAGCTTTAAAAAGGCCAGATTGGATCTTCAAATTTATAATCTAGAAATATGCTTGTTGTAAAACATATACCTAAAATATATGGAAATATATGACTGAAAAGGTATGAAAAAAGATAGATAAATAGGAATAGAAAGCTTGTATACTTACATAAATACCATCCAAAATAGTTTTTACTGTCTTTTTCCTTAAAACAAAGTTATTGACCATAAAAAGGGTCATAGCACAGCTGAAATGATAGAATGTTCAGTTAAAACCAAGAATATTTTAAAATTTCTACTTATATGTGCATAATAACATAGTTTACAACTATATAAAGTAAAGATGACAAAGGAGAAATTCACAAACTTGATCTTCGAATGGAACATTTTAACAAATCTTTCTCAGTAATGGATCAAACAAACAAAACATAGATGAGTAAGAATATAACAAATCAGAGAAAAACAATTTCCAAATCTAATTGTAATAAAGACACATAAGTGCTACATCCAACTAATAGAAAATACAACAAAGCACATGTAGAACAATAATAAAAATTGACGACATACTGGGCTATAGAGCATGCCTAACAAATTTCAAAGAGTCAGTGTCATAGAGATTGTATTCTCTAACAAAAGACAATTGGATTAAACCCGGTAATCAAAAGAAAACATTAAAAGCTCCAAATCATTGGAAGTTAGAAAACACTTATATTTAATTCATGAGTCAAAAAATTTAGAACTGAATAATAGTGCAAATACAACATGTCAAAACATGTAGGCTGCAGGTAGGTTGGTTCTTGGAGAGAAGATTAGAAGTTTAAAGATTTACATTAGGAAATAAGAAAGGCTAAAACAAGAAAGGCTTACCATATGACTTAAGAAATTGGAAATTGTTTATTAAATGAATATACTCAAAAAAAGTAGAAGAAAGGAATGTCTAAAGATAAAAACAAATCAGTAAAATGCAAAACAGATGCTGTAAAGAGGATCAATAAAGCCAACATTTTTTTTAAAGACTGATTGATTTTTAAAAAATTGCTTCTCAGCCTTTTGGCTAAGATCAAGTGATAAAAAATTATGATCAAGATTAAAATTATGATTAAGATCAAGACTGATAAGATTATGGCAATAATAGTTGAGGAGCAAGGGAAGGATAGAATGCAAGGAAAAATATTAGGGAGAGAAGTAAAAGTATTATGGAAAGTATGTAATTGCAAATGCAATTGAGATGAAAAGATTAATGTATTATGAACAACTGTATGTCAACATATTTGAACACTTACATGGCACAGACATAGCTTGGGAAAAGAATATAACTTAAAAATATCAATTCAAGAAGAAATAGAAAACCCACATTTCCCTTTAATCATTAAATAAATAGAATCAATAGTTTAAAATCATTTAAATAAAAATGGTCCAAACGTTTTACAGTTAGTTCTGCCAAGAATTCCATTATTACACAAACTTGTTTAGATTATAGAAGAAAGAACTTTCTCAGGATGGAACATTGATCACTCTCAAACACAGAATGAGAAAAAAGAAATAATAATGGGCCAAGTTTACCTATAAACATAGATATAAAAATTCCAAACAAAGTAAAAACAAATGTAATCTAGAAATATATTTTAAAGATAATACATTTCAACTATGATTTACCTCAGGAATGCAATTTTGATCTAACATTAGAAAATAGATAAATACAATTCCCCATATTAACAGAACAAAGGAAAAAAGACAAATGATTATGTCAATTGATGCAGAAGTCATTCACTAACAGCCAACGTTCATTTATGACAAAGCTTCTCAGCAAACTAAGAATAAAAATAAACTTCTTTATCCTGATAAGAGATATCAAGAAAAAACCCTGCAGTAGGCACCAAACCTAACAATGAGACATTAAAAGCCTTCTCTTTACTATCAGAAACAAGGCAAAGAGGCCCAATGTTCTCACATCTATTCAAAGTTACATTACAGGTCTCAGCCAGTAAGCTAAGGCAAGTAAAACAAATTAAAAATAAAAGGTTTGGAAAAGTAAAAATAAAACTCTGATTATTTTCCTATGATATGACTACAATGACATCCAGAAATAATATATAAACAAGTTATCAAAATTAATAGAAGTATAAGACTAAAAGTGACTAAACACAGAGAATCCTTTTGATATATTTTTCTACTTATTGCTGATGTATAGAAATGAATACTTGAAAGAACAAAAAGTAAAATGATACCTAGAAATACATCTAACAAAATACATATAGGATTTCATTTTTAAAAATGAGTCTTATTGAAGTTTATTAAAAAATACAATTGAGAAAAATATGTTGATGAATAGAAAGATGCATTATGAAGGTATCAATTTTCCTCAAATTTATCTGTATATTTTAATGAAATTCCAGTCAAAATTTCAACAAGCAGATTTGGAACATTGTAAGATAATTCTATACTCATATAAAAAGCCGACATGAAAGTTCTAGGAGTTACTAAGATACTCTTGAAGAAGAAGAAAAGGCGGAGGACTTACCTTACCAGATATTAAAATATACAAAACCCCCTTTTAGATGGATTACATTGTTAACTGTGATAGTCGAAACTTTGTCCTTTTAGAAAATATAGAGCAACACTTTATGGCCCCAGAATAGGAAAGTACTCTTAAGACAAAAAGGCAAATCACACAAATTAATAAATCTGACTATCTTAATGAAACTCGTTTATCAAAAGACATAAAAAAGATAATGATAGCCTATCAACTGTGAAAATATTTGCATTTTATATTACCAAAAAAGGAGAATTCGGAATATTTAAAGAACTGCTAGAGTTTAATAAAGAAAAGACTTTCAACCTTACTTTTTTAAATAAACAACCTGGATAAAAGAAATGAAAAGGTATTTTAGGTGAGAGAACACACACAAAAAAAAGTTCAGTAATTTTCCTGATTATATTCCAGGAAAATTATAATCAGATTATAGGATTACTCTTGTAATCCAGGAAAATTATAATCAGGAAAATCCAAATTAAAGCCACAATCACCCACACTGGCAAAAATTGAAATCTGTGAATACTAAGGATTAAAGAATTATGGGAGTAATGATAATTCCTTTTTATTCTGCTAGGAGGAATATCAGTTGACACAAAAATTTTGAAAAACAATTTGGCATTATATAGTAAAATTAAAGATACACATTTCCCACATCTTACCCAACAGTTTCATTCCTCCATGTCTGTTCTCACAAAACTCTTGTCCACATGTGTAGACGATAAATACCAATGTACTCATAGAGAAAATTTTTTTTGTGATAGCTGAACACCGGACACAACTTGGTTGCCCATTGACAATAATGTAGATATATACGTGGTGGAATATCCATACAAAAGAAGATTATTATCCAAGAAAATGAATGAGTCACATCTACACGTATCAGCTGAATCTTAGAAATAGCATGTTGAGCAAGAGAATACGTGGCCCAATATCTACAAAATTCAAAAATATGAAAAAATAACATACTGTTCAGAGATCCATATGTATGATAAAACTGCAAAGAAGGGAGGTTGGGCAGGGTTGCCATGTATGATTGTATATTGCACAAGGATTTCCAGCCAAGGGAGTAATTAGAGCTAAATATCAGCCCTTCAAGATACTCCCAAGCCTTTTGCCCAGGTGTGGGAATTCACCTCACAAGGAGGAAAAAGGTACTTTTCTTAAGTTTACCCAAAGGCACCTCTTGCATGTTGGGAGTAACACACATGTGAGTGTCAAAGGTATTGGCAATATTATGTGTCTTAAGCTGAGTGGCAGTAGACAACCAACCATGTTATTTACTTTTTTTTTTTTTTTTTTGAGATGGAGTCTTGCTCTGTTGCCCAGGCTGGAGTGCAGTGGTGCGATCTTGGCTCACTGCAAGCTCCGCCTCCTGGGTTCATGCCATTCTCCTGCCTCAGCCTCCCGAGTAGCTGGGACTACAGGCACCTGCCACCGTGCCTGGCTAAGGCTAATTTTTTGTATTTTTAGTAGAGACGGGGTTTTACAGTGTTAGCCAGGATGGTCTTGATCTCCTGGCTTCGTGATCCGCCCGCCTCGGCCTCCCAAAGTGCTGGGATTACAGGCATGAGACACTGTGCCCGGTCGTTATTTACATTTTTAATGTACATTTTAAATGTGAATATGCAGACTTAATACGAAGACCACATTTTTTAAATGTACATGTGCAGGCTTTTGTGTGTGTGTGTGTGTGTGTGTGTGTGTATAAAATGTACATAGATAATTTAACATTGCTGTCTTCATCCATTTATGCTGCTAGTAATTCATAAAGAACAGAAATTTATTTATCATGGTTCTGGAGGCTGGGAAGTCCAAAATCAAGATGCTGGGATCAGTGTCTGCCAAGGACCTTCTTGGTGCATCCTCACATGGTGGAAGGTAGAAAACAAAGATGAACACTATCTCCTCACAGGACAGAATAGCAGAAGAAAGCAAACCGACTCCCAAAAGCCCTTGTTACATTATATAGCAGCATTAATCCACTCATGAGGGCAGGGCCCTAAACACTTCCCATTAGGCCCCATCTCCCAACACTGTTACAATGGGGATTGTTTCCAACATCTGAATTTTATGGTACACATATAGGCCATAACACTTACCAAATGATTTGAACTGATATTTTTTAGGAAAATGTTTTTACCAACTTTGAGAAATCAAATTTCAACAGGTCCACAGTGAAATTCGAATGAAGCTACCCCAAAAACCCAATACAGGGTTTATGCCTATTAAACATCAAGTAGCTACTGTTCTTGTTTCTTCCTCTCTCCCTCCCTCTTTTCTCTTCTTCTCTCTCAAAAAGTATAAAATACTTATGAGGCTGCAGAGAATACATGTTTCAATGAAGCCTGATAGCCAGGAGCAATATTTGCTGGGCACATGAAAAGTCTTCTCCAAAGAATGTCTCGGAGAATTACAGAGACTAGAGCCTGCTCACCCGGGGCCAGATTGTCAATAAAGCAAGGCTCTCCATCTACAAGGTACTTAGGAGAAGAGGAACTTGTGGGGTGGAGTTCAGGGGTCTGGGCAGAGCCAGCTTTCTCTCCTTGGCTCCATTCAGCTCTGTGGAGTCACCTCTAGGAGTGCTTCTCTGTCCATGTGTAAGCCTGACAGTGAAAGAGGAAGTATTTACAGACTGGATTTTAACTCTGTCAGGCACTGAAAAACTACCCATGAAGATAAAACTGCTAAACTGACTCAGAATCCTCCCCATTCATATCCAACTTTCTGATTTCCAAAGGGCTTTCCCATATGTTATCCAATTTGTGCTTCCACACACTCTGGGAGAAAGGGATAGAGCAGTAGGTACTAGCATTTCCATTTTACAAGATGGAGAACCTCAAGTCCTGAGAGGTGAAATGAGTCTTGTAACATCAAGTCAGGCAGCTCTTCGGGCTGCTACTCCTATAATCTTCTTTTCTAGCCCACAGAGCACGGGTTAAGGCAGAGGCAAGGGAGAAGACAAAGGAAAAGAGGGAAAAGATATGAGGCTAGTGGAAGAAAAAGGGTAGGAAAAAGGCAAAATGATGGACACTCCCGTGCAAAAAGCAGTGAGAGGGGTACAGGCAGGTCTCAGCTAACGGGGGTATCCCAGAGTGTTTCCATCAAGACTATTGACTAGGGAAGATCAGATGAGAAAGAGGGGAAACACTTGCCATAACACAGGTGGTGTAATCAGGGATGAGGAGGACATCTTGGGAGAGTTTTGGACTAAGAGAGTTGAAGTGTAGGTCTCCCAGTTCCAGGAGCATCTCTTTGTTCTTTGTGTCACTGCCCCATCAGGCTGGCAGCATCTGCCCCTACGATACTAGCTGAGCCACCAGCCCTTCAAAATAGGCCTCCCTAGTCCTCTGTAGATATCACTCATAGGCACCATGATGTCAGGATGGCCTTAGGCCTTCCCAGAAACCTGCCATCTCGGGACTGCACTCTCCAGCAAGCACACACACCTTCCAGTGTTGGAAGAAACCCAGGCCTTATGCTTGGCCTATTTGCCAGGTGGCTCCCAGCTCTAATCCTTAAATACTGCAGCCCATTGCCAGTGTTATGCTGAGTATTCCTGTGTAACTTTTCTGCAAAGTTCTAGCCAAGTCCTGGCAAGATGCAACTGAAGACAAAACAGTTTCCCCTTAGGTGGAGGTCACTATACAATGGAGCAATTCTTGAGATCTAAAGATCGAGGTTTTTACACTAATGGTTTGATCTCCATTGCATTAGTGTAAATTGGAAATGGATACCATATCTTTAATGCTAATTAGGCATTGCATTACTTAGTCTTCCAGGCCTCATATAAATAACAATTAGCAATAATTTAGCAGTTGTACATGCTGGCATCTTCTAAGCCATACCATTGTATACCATTCCAAATTCCTTTGCATTAATTAGGATCATAAGCCAATCAGCACTAATTAGGAAGAAAATAAGTATAATAATAAATGAAACAAAATTAGTGATTTGTATCTGGTCGGTAGTTCCTTCCCTTTGCAGTTCATCAAATAGTCTTAATGCGTAGGAACTTCTTGTAATTGAAACTAATTATGAGGTTTCCCCTGCTACTTTGAGCCTCATGTTCAAATCCCACGAAGCTCATTAAATAAGTAACAAAACTGGAATCTTTAGCACATATTGTAACTTGGATCATGTTAATTAGCACCACACGCAAAAGGCAGCGAGAGGCCGTTTAGCAGCCCCTGTTGTAGTTTAAGAGAAGGGAGATTGGGACCGTTACAGTTCTTTGGGGCTTTTAATAAGCCAGGCCAGTGGTGGATGGGTACTGTGGTGAGAAAGTTCTTGTTATAATACAGTGATGGTTCGGGGCAGAGAGGACAACATGGAATCCAGGGCCAAGCTAACCCTTGACAGGAGCATTTCTAGCTGTCACAGTTGTGTATGGAAAACACCTGAGTGGGGTGGTAGCCCCGTTTCCGGGGTATATCTCCTCACACCAGGCATTTGCCCCATACTTGACTCTGTGGCGACCTCTTCCCAACCTTGGGCCAGTTACAGAGCTTTTCTCTTCAAGGTTGAGTGGTGAGCATTAAAGACCCCAGAGATTTCACTTGCCCTGCACAGAATAAAATTGTATACACATAAACCCATGTGTCTGTTTCTAGTCAAACATATGTACCGTTCAGTAGACATATTGGCTGTATTCACAGCTTCCAGCGCTGATCTCAACGACTGCCGTTCCTTTTTCATATACAGCTAGATCTGTAGATAGCGCTCTAGGCCGCAATTGGAAGATGCAGTAGAAATATGCTCACCCACCAATGTGTCTTCTGCCCTCCTGTCTGTGCTGTGGAGCAGTCTGAAGTTAAGCACTCAGGATGATGATGGGGAAGGTTGGATACGGGGAAGTAAATCCACAGGGATGTTGGTTTATGGTGTACCCACCTACAGTACTAGAACTCCATAAACAATATTATTCACTGCTGTTTTATGAGAAGCAGTTCTAAAATAGCCCTAACAGAAAACACTTGTTACTCTACCACTTTGACATGTCAGGTTTGATGACTTGATGAGCAAAAAGACATGGCCAGAGCTTTCTAGACACCCAGCGGAATCAGAGCTACTGATGTCTTAAGCTACTAATGTTAACTTTATTTATTTGGATGTAGAACCGTCTGCTTCTTATGTAACAACAGAAAACAATCCTGAGCATCCTTCTGGCCTCAACTAATGCCTCATTCTTCTGTAAAGCAGGTCCTACTGTTTGAGCTCACAGAATTTTTTTTTTTCTTTTACTCCTAGTGCTCTGGTTACCACTATGAGACTCATGTATATGTGATTCCAAGTTATCGGATGATAACCTTAAGGGTAATAGTCTGGCCTGCCTAGTCAGGTTATTAGTTATTTAGAATCTGAAGTCCTCATGTGTCACATTCCTTTTCAGCCCTATAGTGGCTGACCCAGGATGTGAAAAAAAAGTTTCCAGGAAGTTATGATTTTTTGACAGTTAAGCATTGAAGAGCCTCCAGAACCCAGCATAAGAATGACCCTTTCAAAGTAGAAAAATCTCATTTTAATCACTCCTGTTTTGTTCTTAACATTTTATATATTATGCAGTGTGCGTGAGGGGGAAGGTGAAAAGTCTGTGGTCTTAACATTGTCTACTGAGTGATACCTGAAGAAAAAACTCTGGGATATGTTCAGAGTACATCCATGTCACTGGCATAGATCATGAAGTTGGTGCTTTGTCTACATAGGCACAATAAGATACAAAGTCAGAACCACCTCAGAGATAACTCGCAACAACCCTTCTTACTAATGCTCATAGCAAAACAGGAAAGTAATAGTTATCATGTTGTCTGCATTGCTAAAGTCAGCTAAACCTGGTGAATCCATTTCATACCAGTTGATTCAATTTTTCTGTGTATGCACAGCCCCCAACAGCACACATAATTATTTTTAAGGATGTAATTCTGAATCATGTAATGCTGAATAATTGACAATGAAACTAATAAGATAATAGTTATGCCCTGCCACCAGTAGTTTACAGTCTAAGAGAGCTCGTGACTGATCATAGTGAAATTAAATACAGCCGAATTAAGATGTTTAATCAAAAGAAAGAGAATAAGCAAAACACAAAAATCATGTGTATTTCTTGTTTTAACCACAGATTATTCTTTCCAAAATTTTCTCATCTGTAGTCCAATGTTACGTTATATGACAGTGAACTGTTTGCACACCAGCCTGTCCTAGTAGCACTGCACTCTAACCTCCTCATTGGCATGAATGCCAACAAAGGAAATCAGGTGATGTTTAAGAGGGATATGATTTGTCATAAAGTTGTCTAGACTAGGCTTTTGAGCCAAAACACCCATCCCTAGTAAAGGATGAAAGAGGAGGCTGGTCTTGGTTATTAGGCACTAAGACATTTGAACTTGGATAGACAAAAACACACTTATGTTAGTAGAATCAAGTCATTAGGCAGAGATAGGGTCACAAGGAAAAAGCAAGAGCCCAGGGGTGAGAACTAGGCCCAAGGACAGAACAGGGGCTATAGTGAGCAGCCAGGATGTTGGGCAGCCCATGTATTGCCCTGAGGTCTTCTGAACATGGTCCTGCCTGGAAACAGGGCATGGTAAATGTAGGGGGAGGTTGGAGACTGCAGTTAGAGCTCTGTGGATCATTGCAAAGCCCCACTCCTCCATCACCACCACCAAATTTGTTGAAAATGTGTCTGTCTAAATTGTACTAAATATACTCTTAAAATAAAAAATATACATGTATATTTTAGGCTTGATAAGGAAGCCTCCCAAAATTCCATAGCTTTTCATCTTATAATTTTTTCATTGGAAAAAATGGAAGAAAAAGCAGAGAAGTTGTAAGGGAACATGATGAAAACCTTAAACAGTAAATAAGATGCTGCTAAAAATCTGTGTGACTAGAGCCATACATCAACGGGAATGCACACAACACACACATACACACTCCTAGGAAGCTCTGTACTAGACAGAGTGCGTGCTTTACATTTTTGTCGCCTTAGAAGCAGTACTGAGTTACGAAGACAGCCTAAGCAATAAAGATGAGGCCAGGATGTATTGAAAGTGGGACCCCAACAAAATAGAAGTTGAAACAGCCCAGGTCCTGACTACTTTGCAAATAGAATGATTCCTTAGTATGTGTGATATGGTCATTCATTCATTCATTCATCCATTTGTTCATTCATTCATTCATTCATTCATTCATTCTCCATTTGCTGAATAACTCCTCTGAATCCAACACACTAAATGCCTGCCCTACCAAGGACAGCAGTGTAGTCTGGAATTGCAGCATGAATTGGGACTGACAGTGACTTGGGTTCAAGTCTCAGCTCTTCCACTTGTTGAGTAAGACATTTTTGGTAAGTCGTGCCACTGCTCAAAGCCTGTTTCCCCATCTGTCAAATGAGGGCAATATTAACTCCTACTTTATTGAGTATTGTAAGGATTAAATTCTATAATAACTGAAAAGCTCTTAGGCCAGTATGCAAAGTAAATGCACAATAAATGTTAGTTGTTTGTGTTGTTGCAGTTAAATGACAGTATTCTATGTCAGTAGAAAGTAGAGGAAAGCCAATACTGACTCCCAGCAAGAGCTTAACAACAAGTAGAGCTACCTATACAGAGTAGGCTGCCCGAAGAGGTGGGGAGCTGTTCATCTCTGCCTGTGTTCAGGCAGAACTTAGACTTCCAATATTAGGGATACTGTAGAAGAGGCCCATCTTTGAGGAGGAGCAGCAGGAAGGACCCTACCATTTCTCTTGTACCATTTGTGCTGGGCCTGCTGCTCATTACTTTATAGATGTGTTCTAATTTGAGCCTTGCAAAACTCCTGCAATGAAGATATTACCCATCTCCTTTTGGCTTTGCAGGGACAGGTAACATACCGAGACGCCACAACCAGGAAGAGGTAGAAAAGACCTTAGACCCCTAAATCCATGCTTTTTCCACTGCACTACCTTCATGCTCAGTTAACTCTTACTGAGACTAAAGGATCTTCAGGAAACTTACTTAAGACAGAATAAATTCAGGGTGTGATTTTATCCCACAGAGTGAGAGGGAGCTGTTCCTCTTTGAATCTCCAGATCTCATGCATTATCCAAGGCTCCCCCACCAAAATAATAATCATAATAATAACCTGCCTGAAAATACCACAGATCTGAAAAGTCTGGAAAGCTCCTTCAGAAAAGCTTCACTTCCGTACATTGATCTCTTTTTGAAAAAACAAAGCCTTCTCCCCCACGGTTCAGTTCCCTGGCTCCCTGCCCTGCCACCCATCCCTCTCCACCTTCTAGCTACGCTGATGAAAACAGGCCAAAACAGAGCATTTCAAAAATTCACCCTAGAACCCCAGCTTTCAGATCTGGGATCTGAAAAGGGCAAAGAGTAGAAGGTGGTGGAGGGCAAGGGTTGAGAAGAATCTTTTTTTTTTTTTTTTTGTCAAGAGGAACATATTCCATTCTTGAATCCTTTGCCGTGTTATAAACAAGGCTGAGCACACAGCATTCCTCCTAAAGCACATGGTCCTGTTTTTACAACACAGGCCTGGTCCCTGCTGGAATTCAGTGTTTGCCTCAATACTGTTCGTCCTATTCATTTGGGATTTATTTTAATTTGGTGGTATTAATGGTGGCCAGAAATGGAACAGTTCTTTCATTCTTCTTCTGTTTTCCTTATCTCCCTCCACACCCTTGATCTTTTATAATTATATTTTTAAGCATGTTAATGTTTCCAAGGGCAATGCCGAATTCTAAGCACTGCCTGTTATTGCCTTTGGTGGGTGCCTTCGCCCTCATACCTGTAGCTTCCACTTTTGCTGGCATGTTGCATTTCCTTCTCCAAGGTGCTCAAACTTCAGTAACTCTCTCATCTGAAGAGACATTATTGAGATTCTTTTCTTTATATAGAAAGGTGTTCATTTGTTTTACCCTTTCAGGCTAGTTTTAAGGGCTCAGTTGAAAATGTAATCTGAACAGGGACAGTGTAGACTTGGCTAAAAATTGAAACAGTGGGCCTTCTTAACTACTCACCGCCTCTTTGAGGATTAATAGTTAAGAACTTGGGTTGTTGGGGTGGAGGTGGGAGCTGAGCACCTTGGTATATGTGAGAAACTAGTATTTAGTAATTAGATTGATCCATTTAAGAAATACACTGATATGTGCCAAACTCAATAAATGGGTCTTTTTCTCAAAAGGATACATCACATTCCACAAAGCTGCCATTGCTCAGAATACTTTGGAATATTTCTGAAATTATCTCCAGAGATTTTGGTATGTTTTCTTTTAAAATTATTCATCAGAGAAAACCTTCACCCTCTGAGAAAACAAAAATATGCAAACTTTCAAAAATCACCTGTGCACAATACTAGGGAATCTGTGCATTTTTTAGTTCCTCATTCATGATCATACAGGACCCTGGGCTTTATTGATTGGCTCACAATCTGGTTCTATTGGTTTCAAACTCCAAGTGACATTTGAACAATGGCAATATCGTTGCAATAAGTAGTTTGTTTTTCATGATTACCGTCTTCCATTACAAGTAATGTATGTATGTGAGTTCAAGCCTGCTCAGTGGGCCTTTGTCCTATTCAAGGAGCATGATTAGACAGCAGTCTATGCCACCTAACGCCATCATGAACCAGCTACATGGGCAATATTTACTCTGAGCATGGCCTCGAGGACAGGAGGCGCTTCCCACTGTAAACATGTGAACAAGCGAGTAGGCTGCCCATATCTCCATAGCCAAACCATCCTCATGTGAGTCCAATAAAAGACTCCACTCCTCTTTCCACGTTAGATGCTGGAAGAATAGTAATGTCATGGGAAAAAAAAAAAAAAAAAAAAAAAAAAAACAGCAGTAATCTGAAAGTCTTTTTTTCTTTTCCTAAATCTTCACAAGGTCTAGTTGCATAGGCACCCAAATGTCTGTTGACCTTCGTAATCTAAATGTGGTGACACTCTTTTAAATTCCAGGAAGGGTGACATTTCTTATCACTGTGCTTTATGACTTAGGTGTGGGTAGTCCTTTCATAAGATAGTATCCCACTACGCCAGTGATTCTTGCCTGGGTTTATCTAGCCCCCCCCCCCCCCCAGGAGACTTTTGGCAATGTCTGGAGATATATTTATTACAGCTAAGTGGGGGCTTCTGCTGGCATCTAGTGAGTAGAAGCCAGGGATGCTGCTAAATACCCTACAAGGCATGGAACAGCCTTTACCCTACCCTGTAACAAAGATTTATCTCATCTAAATGTCAGGCGTGCTGAAGTGGAGAAATCGTGCACCAGAATAAATCTCACCTGATGAACACCAAGGTAGCATATGGCACAGGTATGAACATGGCCCCGGCAAAATGTATGTACTCCTGCCTTCTTTGAGCATGACTTAGTATGGGGACCAATTATTGTGGTTTTCTTCCATTCATGCCATAAAAACAGGAATATTCCAGGTAGATGTTATCCTTGGCATCCCAAATTCATCTTTTCTACACCGATGTTTGGCGTGATGATTGGCCTCATTGTACCTTGGGTGTGAGGATCCTTTCACGTGCACTGTGTAGAAGAAACAGCATCTCTACTGTCCAAGTTTATGTAAACTTCACTTTCTATTGTGTAACCAGCTGCCTGTTACAGAATCAAAGAATATCAGAGTAGAAGAGTCTCTTCTGGTTATCTTACCTGTGAGGAAACAAGAATTATAAGAATGTGGGTAACTCTTCAGGTAAATGAAAAAGAAACAGGGTTAGGACCAGGTGTCCTGAGATCTAACCTGAGGCCCATCTGACAGCCTTTCCACCACTCCTCCATCTTTTAGGCAGAGAGCGTGGCAGCCCCAGGCCCAGTGTTTCTGGCTCATAACATATCTATTTACAGGCCTAGGCAGTGAATCACAGGCTTCACTCATGGGTGAGAGCTTATTTCCCTCGGCTGCTGGACCCTGCAGAGTCTCTGAACGGCAAAGCTCAATCCCTGACTTTTCTGCCAAGATTAGAGAATGGTTTGCTTTCTTCACTTCACTCCCAATGTCATTTTTTAAAACATCATTAATTGACATTGGGAGTGATCCTGATAAACTTCTCCATCATCATAGTCAGGGAACATACCAGAAATATAGCTGGTGTGGGACAAAGGAATTTCATGGGATGTGATTGTTATTTTAAAAGTAAATAGTAGAAGAAGCAAAGTGATCTGCAGAGTCCTATAAGGGCTTTGGCGTAGCATCGCAGTGAAGGAATGAAACTAATATTATGACAAGAGAGATGCCAACCATCATCACTACACAAGAAAAATAATATATAGGAAGAAAATGCAACCTCATATACTACATGGTCACATTGTGTTCCCTGGGCGTTTACTAAAACAAGAGTCTTGATGGTTAACCCTTAAAAGTCTCCCAAATTAAGAAATTAAGGTGCTTTTCAAACCATTCTTAGACTCACCACAAGGTAAGTGAGAGGAGATACAGTCATCATTTTTCTGGTGGGAAAACTGAACAGAAGAATATTCAGCCCACCAGCCAGAAGGTGGGTTTGGTGTAGGATGATGCCTGTAATAGGGTCATAAGACCATGTGGTCAACAGATTCTTAAAATTGGGAAAGAATTTCTAAGTGCATCCAGAAGGTATGCACTGGATAAAAGAGGAGTTGTGAAATATGACTCAGGGAAAGAGCTGCAGACTCTATAACAGTGTTCAGAGGGAACAGAATGCAAAACCACCTGCAGATTCACCAAATCGGGCAATAAGCCTTCGAAGGTACTCCAGGCCTGACTCAAGCCCTCCTGCCTCCGTGAAGTCTTAAAATCTTCCTTTTTTTTTTTTTTTTTTTTTTTTGAGACAGAGTCTTGCTCTGTCACCCAGGCTGGAGTACAGTGGTGTGATCTTGGCTCACTGCAAGCTCCACCTTCCGGGTTCACACCATTCTGCTGCTGCAGCCTCTCAAGTAGCTGGGACTACAGCTAATTTTTTGTATTTTTAGTAGAGATGGGGTTTCACTGTGTTAGCCAGGATGGTCTCAATTTCCTGACCTCGTGATCCGCCCACCTCAGCCTCCCAAAGTGCTGGGATTACAGATGTAAGCCACCGCACCCGGCCTTTTTTTTTTTTTTTTTTTTTTTTGAAACAGAGTCTGACTCTGTCGCCCAGGCCGGAATGCAATGGCATGATCTCAGCTCACTGCAAGCTCCACCTCCCGGGTTCAAGTGATTCTCCTGCTTCAGCCTCCCGAGTAGCTGGGACTACAGGCATGTGCCACCATGCCCAGCTAAGTTTTGTATTTTTAGTAGAGACAAGGTTTCACCATTTTGGCCAGGATGGTTTCGATCTCTTGACCTCATGATCCTCCCGCCTTGGCCTCCCAAAGTGCTGGGATTACAGGCGTGAGCCACTGTGCCCAGCCAAAAATCTTTCTTAACCAGCATATTTACCCCATTTACTCAGCACCCCTACTTCATATATGTCTGTTCCTACTAGCTTGTTCTTTAATTGTTCCTTGTAGGTTTGTTCAGAGTCTTTGCAACTGTATCAGTTTGGGATGTAGTAACCAAGTTCCACAAGCTGGGGGCTTAAACAACTGAAATGTATTGTCTCACAGTTCTGGAGGCTGGAAGTCCAAGATCAAAGTGTCTGCAGAATCCTTTTTAGGACATTGAGAGAGGCTGTTCCATGCTTCTCTCCTTGCATTTGATGGTTTGCTGGCAACCTCTGGCATTCTTTGGCTTATGTATGCATCGCCCCTAACTCTGCCTTCATTTCTTAAGGCATTCACCCTGTGTACAGGCCTGTGTCAAAATTCTCTCTTCTTATAAGAACAACAGTCATATCAGATTAGGGCCCACCCTAAAGACCTCATTTTACTTTGATTACTCTATAAAGACTCTCTCCACATAAGGTCACTTTCTGAGGTTATAGGGGTTAAAAGACCATACATCTTTTTAGGGGGACACAATTCAACCCACAATAGCAACTAAACCTTAAGGTCTCAAGAAGAGGAATTGCCTTATATTCGCACATCCTCTATTGCACCAAGTGAACTCTACAGCACATAACAAGTTTCTTGGTTGATCAGAAGTACAATGCAGAGCCACAAACATGTGGTCTCTCCAGCTCAGGGTCTCATCTCCCATGGAGCTGTAGAGGTCTGGTTTGCGAGAGATTATCATTTAAGACGTTCTGTCAAAATATGCCCCACTTCCCCCAGTTATAAACCTCCTCAGTATAAACTGTGAAGTTGGGAAAGCTGACTCAACCATGCTGCTAGTGGAAAAGTTAACATTCCACCCTCAGTCCTCTCACTCCTGAGCTAACGACTTGCCTGGCCCACAATATCTCTTCCTGAATCAGTTTCTAGTTCCAGCCACTCCTAGTCAATGGATCATATTTGTTTTATGCAACTGTCACTTTTATCTCTTTCATTTCTCCTGTGCAGTCACATACTGTATTAGATGGGTGTTTTTTCATTTGTCTTGTTCTGTCTTCTTCTAAATGTACTTGCTAGAAAACAATACACATCTTGAGGGTTTGCTGATGAAATGGAACAAAAGATCTCCAGTAATGCTTAAAGCCTCACTTTGATTATTATTCTCCAGTGTGAAAATTTACATGGGCTCCCAAGAGCCTACTGGATAAAGCCTATGAGGCCTCCAGGCCATGCTGTATGTTCCTTGCCTACCATCTTCCATGATGTACCCACATAAATCCTCTGCACCAGGACGCAGTCTCCTGATCTTTCCCATTTGGTCTTTCCCATCTCACAGCTGTGAATTTTTTCCATTTCCCAGTTTTCCTACCATCATTGGGATTAATTCGCACATTTAACCTGGAGATGTTGATACTTAAGAACACTCAGAAATGAGTAATTTCCTCTTCAAAATTGAGTCAGCTGGCCATATTTTGTCTCTTTATGAAGGCCAAACCATTTCATGAATCTAACATGACGCAGTAACCTTTGAAACTATTCTGAGGATGAAGAATGCATCCAGTTGAACCAGGGCTGACCCACCTCAGGTCAGAGGGGATCTATCCATCCAGAGCCCAGAAGTCATATAAAAGGCATGTTTTTTCCCCAAGCCTTCTGAAGGAATGATCCAGTAATGCCTCCAGAGCTTCCTGAGGCTTGACAAGGGCTTCTTCAGAGCTCCTGAGCTACCAAAGCTGGCTTTACATTATCTCTGTGAGTCCCCTCCCAGGACTTCCAAAGAATTCAACAGCCCTTCAGTATATGCAAATGCATGAGGGTTCAGAAAAAGTTCAAGACACCTCTCTAGATATCCTTATTTGATTTGCCCCCTTTTTCTTGTGGTATGAACAGCAGAAACCCAGTTCTATCTTGTCCCTAGGGGACAAGAGGTTTTCTTCATCAATCTCATGGGTGTTGAGTGTATATTAATAAGTATAAAGTCTCAGTGATAACTCACCGGGATCCTGAGGGGTCTGACCAGAAGCCGAGTTTTGAAATGATGTGTAGTCTTCATCGAAGACCATGTATGTCCATCATGAATCTGATGGAAATTTTACCCTGAGATTTGTGTCTCTTCTCTCATGAATTTATCAGAGTTAAACCCAGATGTACTTCCAAGAATGAGGGCCCAGGGTCTGCCCTTAGGGAAGTAATGATGCTGAAGATTCCATGCTCTTGCTCTCTCAAAAGAAAAAGCAGTTTGCAGAGATGGAAAGAAAAAGGACTTTGCAGTTTGATAGACCAGATTTCCACTTTGGGTTCCAACTTTTTACTAGCTCTGACCTCAGGCAAAATAGTTCAGATATCTAAGCCTCAATGTCCTCTTCAGAGAAATGGAAACAATCATGATATGAAGCAGGGAGCAAAAATAAATCCCAGAACTCCATGGTTTTCAGTCTTCTAGGTAAAGGCAAGGCTGTGACTGCCCTATAAGCTAATAAGAGCAGACCCCAACTCCTGGTGTGGGATTAGTGGTTACCACTGAGCCAGCCAGGTAGGGAGGAGGAAGCTTCAGCCCTGCACTCTCTCCGCTGTCTAGGTTGGGTTTGGAGCTGATGAGTGTTTAGGACAGCTCTAGCAGCAGAGGAGTGAAGACTAGGCAGCAGAACAGCTAGTGTCCCCTCGGCTGTGGAGCAGGACATGGTGCCTCACCTGGAGCTGGCTTTCACAGATAAACGAACAGGAGACTGGGGAGGCAATTGCCACCGTGTGCTGTGGTGGCAACATGCCTTGTAATGAGGGCTCCTCAGAAGTCGTGTTCTCACATGGGAGGATGCAGGAAGAAGTGTGTTCCCTCCCAGCCGCCAACTGTACCCACAGGGCACCGGAAGGAGTTTTACTCTCAGCACTGGGCCCTGCAGCCAACTTCACAAAATGCTTTTTGGAGTTTGCCAACAGGGAAGCTTGGGCTGCAGCTGCAGCGGCAGGTGCTGGCTGCCAGGTTCCCTGTGGCAACGCAATGTACGCCAGGTTAGCAGCTTAGCCTTGGAGAAATGGCCTCCATCTCGGATGCCGATGGCCCAAAGCATGGAGCGGAGCTGCGTTTCCCCGTGGTGGGAAGATAATGACTGCGCTGGTTTTTATGGGGCATTATATAACCTCAGCGAGTGGTTCAGCAGTAGCAGTGGCTTTAAGAGGGTATGGAAGATTGTAACATGCTTGTTGTTTTTTGTTCGAGGGATTTTTTTTCACTTTTGTTGTCATCCTTCTGTCTGATTCATTATCATTCATGGGTTTGCTCAGGCCCTTGGCTAATACTTTTTTATGACTCCAGGAGGGCATTGCTTCTGGCCACATGATAACTCAAGTCTGCATTTGTATATTTTGCAGAAAGATTCATATCTAGGATCTTAATTTGGGCCTCTCTATGAAATAGAAAGAACAAGAGAGAGACAGATTAGGAATTGCTAACCTGTTCCGTTTGATGTGTAGACTGAGGCTCAGAGAGTGACCTGCCTGGTTGCATACCATGCCTGTTCTGGAGCTAGGACCCCAGATCAGATCTTCTGAGTCTCACTGCCTTATTCTTTCCAATCTACCATGCTGCTCATGCCTCCTGCTAGCCCTGTGTTTTTGTTTCCAGTTGGCAGTGAACTGTTTAATCACATGTCCTTTCCTCTGATCGGTTGTGGTCTTGCCCTTGGTACACAGATCAATGCCTGTTAACCACAGTTCCTCGCCTGGGAGGTTCTGTTACTGAGCACAACTGGAGGAAAAAGAAAGGAAAAACCCTGAGTTATAAAAGCATCTCTGCCTGTGCACCATGCCCCTTTACTCCATGCGCTCTCCTGCACCGCGGGCCCCATCTCCATCTGCTTCTAGCCCACCCCACGAAGCTTGTTTTGACATGAACTGCTGTGGCTCTTGGAGATTCAGGTTAAGTGAGACATCAAGGGTGGCTTAACTACTGGACCCAAAAGCATGTTGATTAAACATCATCTGATGCCTTTGCCTCCATCATATTGGTAAACTCACGCTCTAGTAGATGGTTAACTTTTAATTCTTCTCAATTTAGGAGGAAGCATAGGCCTGGGAAATTCCTAAAAGCTGATAATCCCCAGTTACTTTTGTAAATTACATACGTGCACCCACACACACAAATGCTTCCTATAGCGTTTTTCTATAACTTCTTAGGAACTTGACAGTGATATGTGTCATGACATTTTTTGGATTAAGCAGGTGTTAAAATGTGTTTACATTCCTTAAATAAATAACTAAGCACATACAAAGGCATCGCAGACATTTTTCCAAAACATAATGCTGAGGCAGCATGTATCTTTGATGGTTCTCATTGGTGTTACTATGAAAATGATTTCTAGAATTTCTCCTCTTCTCTTAATTTACAACTAACTGAAAACAATGACAGTAATACTAGCAAATACTAATTGGGCATTTACCATGAGCCAGACATTGTGCTTAATACTATGCATTTATAAATAAATACTCATGTTTTATTCATTCCTTACAACAACTCTGTAAAGTTGGACACTACTAATAGTTACAGATGAGAAAATTCAGGCTTAAGGGGATTAAGTAATTTCTCGAGGTCATGGCTGTCATAGCTGGTGCGGACTTATTCTGGAGTCTAAAGGAAAGCAAAGTTCTAATTTTAAAAGGCAAATGATAATTTTATAACTGGATATTGATAGGATTACATATGATATTCAGTAAGAAGACATAATTCATGTGATCAAGTGAAATCAAACAATTTACTGATATGGATGCTGTGGGGATGCCAAGGAAATATGCAGCACAGTTCTAGGATTAAAGAGTCTACAATCTGTTAAGGGTAAATAAGATATAAACACGTGAAAACATAAATCACAAATGATGATTCTGATTTGATTGGAACAGGACTACGTTGTTAGAATCATAGACTCCCAGGATACAAGAAACTTGCATTCCAGGGATGTATGTTGTGTCAATAACATGCACCACCTATCAGACCTGAGATGGGCCCCCCGATAAAGATCTGATCAGTGATTAAACAAATAAACCAGCAAGACGGTCTAGATAAATCTCCTCTCTGGTGCAGGAATTCTCAAAGCAGCAGCCCCAGGGCTTCAGAGAGACTAGGGCAGCCTGTGCCATCTTATAGCAAGGGTGCATTCAAAGTGCTGATCCAAGACAGCAAGATAAGGAAAGGGTGCCTCAGTGGAAATCACCACCTTGCTTCCTTCATCCACAGAGTCTCACTAGGAAAAAATATAACTGCTGTGCTGAACAGCCTGCTCAGCATAATACTTGATTTACACACAGGTGTAGCCTCTCTTTCTCTCAGGGGCCAGGTAATTGTCTGCTGACCAGCAGCCAGTTTGCTAACCAGGCTTTGTGCTATTCTAGAGGTATGCATGTGAGTTCCCATAGTCTTCTAAAACCTACTCCCCAGGCATGTCTGCCCCTGCATGTGCATTGGCTCTTTGCGCTGCCCCATGAGTCAGACCACCTAGTTCTGAATGCCACCTCTGTCCAGCTGTGTGATCTTGAGCAATCAGTCTCAGAAGATGAAAGATGGAGGTAATCTGAATTAAAGAAAATAATCCATAGAAAATGCCCAACTTATAGTAAGACTTTGTACCTGGTAGCTCTTATTGCTGTGGTTGTCGATGATGTTGTGAGAAACTAGAGAAGTTTCTTTAAAAAAAGAAAAGATCCTAGTAAAATAAAGATCTTACCTTATATTGAGGGCTCAAGAAGTGTTAGAAGAGGGACTTCTTCTTAATTCTCCAGGCTTGAGCCAGGGGAGTTGAAGAGAGACAGACAGAATCCTGGTGTGATACAATGCAGTCAGGATTTGTTTGAATCATATATGGTAAGAGATGCATCTATAGAATGACTGTCATGAAGGAAGAGTTTTTTATACTCACAGGATTCCTGGGAACAGGAGGCATGGCACACCAGGCAGGGCCACTGGGGGAAGAACTAGGTCAATCAAGAGGCAAAAGGATGAAGGGAAAGTGTGGACAAAAACCTGTATTGTGGTTATCATGGGATGGAATCGGGGAGGCTGGGGAGGCGGATTTCAGATTGGCTAGTTGGAATAATTTCAGGGGCCTTCAGGGTGTAGAGATTGCCCCCAGTTGTCTGGTACCTTGCCCTGGGGTGGTGTTAGTGTGGGGAATAGTGACTCATCCTGTGAGAGCCTCATAAAGGAAGTGGTTGGTAGATGTGGGCTCTGGATTGGTTGTTTTGTATGTGAAAGATGCATTCTCAAGGGAGTCCTTTGCTAGCTCTAGGAATTCACCAGCCCTGGGAGGAGCCATCTCTCCAGGATCAGCAGGATTTGTCAAAGCATCATAAAATACAGAAAATAAAAGAAAATGTGGTATATATGCACACATACAATGGAATACTACTCAGCCATAAAAAAATAAAATCATGACTTTTGCAGCAAAATGGATGGAACTACCGGCCATTATCTTAAATGAAGTAACTCAGAAAGTCAAATACTGCCTGTTCTCTATGATAAACAAGAGCTAAATACTATGTACACATGGACATAGATTGTGGACTGATAGACATTGAGGACTTGAAAGGGTAGGTGAGTGGGAGAGGGATGAAGGATGAAAAATTACCACTGAAAGCCCAGACTTCACCATTACACAGTATAGCCATGTCATAAAGCTATACTTTGTAACTCCTAGATTTAGTCAAATGTTTTAAAAAACATGCATAATACACTTGGCACTGCAGTCCTGGAAGGCGACAGGAGTAGAGTCAGTACTTAGGAAAGGCAAGGTGATGGCTTTGTCAAGCTCACGACCACCTCACACGAACTCCAGGTTGAGCTCCGTGGATGTCTGCACAGTAGAGAGCAGGATGCTGGGTCTGTGCCCGCCCCAGGCCCTGCAGCCTCCTGCCATTCCTGGAGGCTGAGATAACATGGGGGGACCCAGAGCTCACCTCCTTGGCCCCCACCCTGCCTACCTGCTCCACCTTTGATAACACACCACGAAGGATGCTAGGAAAATCCGGTTGCCTCAGCCCAGTGGGAATTTGCTCTCAAACAAACAAAGGCCTGTTTGTAGAGCTGGAGTCCACTTAGACACAGACACAGACCATTTAGGATTATATCTGACTGTTTCTTTCTTTTTTTTGAGACAGAGTCTTGCTCTGTCACCCAGGCTGGAGTGCAGTGGCGTGATCTGGGCTCACTGCAACTTCCACCTCCCGGGTTCAAGCAATTCTCCTGCCTCAGCCTCCCAAGTAGCTGGGACTACAGGCGCCTGCCACCATGCCCGACTAACTTTTGTATTTTTAGTAGAGATGGGGTTTCACCATATTGGCCAGACTGGTCTCGAACTCCTGACCTCATGATCCGCCTGCCTTGGCCTCCCAAAGTGCTGGGATTACAGGCATGAGCCACCACACCCAGCCCTGACTGTTTCTGAGCAGCAGCCACTGAGCAGCTGTGCCCTGTGTCAGTTCCCAGGCATCCCCAATCCTGACATGAAGTCTGAAGCTCTGATGGTTGTGGTTGACAGACAAAACTCACCCACCATGTTTCTTTCTGCTATGTTTTTAAATTTACTTTCAGGAAAAGGCATGTGGTGTCCAAGACACTTGGGAATACACAGATGTGTTTAAACAACTTGGTTTCTTCTCAGGTTCTGCCTTAATTCAATAATCCATTCACTCTTTCATTCAACAAGCAAAGGATGTTCGGCAGAAAAAAAAAATTCTGAATTCTGAGACAGTACAGCAAAATGAATCACTGAGCATTGGGATTCAAATTCTCCAAGGTGGGAGGGCTGTGGAAAGCCAGTGCCTGCTGTACAATCAGCAGCCAGAATGTAGGCTGAGGGAGATAGTAAAACAGCCTGTGCCTATCCATTAAGAAACAGATGAGCTTCTTAGGGAAAGCTTGTCCATAGCAAAGAGGTGGAGACCGGAGGAATCGGTTTCAGCCCATGCCATCTAGTTAGGTCTGGTTTAGTTTGTGGGCCACAGACTTCCTCTAGCTCTGACCTGCCACCCTGCAGGAAAGAAGCAAAGGAGGAGGAATCTGTGCTGGTGACTCAGGGCACATTCCCCAGCAAGGGAGAAATAATTCAGATTACATCCTCCTGCTGTTGGATCAGGGCAGCGCATTTCAATTTAAGCCCATACAGCCAGAGACAGGTTCATGCAGAATGGAATAAATTAATAAATATGCTGTTGTTTAACTGGGAAAGTGCTCTGGCCTAGGGAGGGCTTGCTGAATTTCCTCCTGGCACACACTCAGGAAACAAAAACATCGAGGGAACTCAATGTCTAATTCTTGACAGGGTCAAAAAACAAGGACCGTATGGCATTGTTTAGTGGTTAAGACTTTGTAGCCAGGTTGCATGCATTCCAAATCTGACCCTACCACCTACTAAAGGTAAGTAATAAAGGGTGAATCACTTACCTTCTCTGTGCCTCAGTTTCCTTCTCCATAAAATGGGAATGAATATAATGCTCCAAAAAATAGGCTTGTTGTATTAAATGATATTGAAATAATAATAATTAATAATTAAAGAATACATGAAAAGGTCTTAGAGAGTGCCTTAGCATGATGTACCTGCAATTGAAGTCTTGGCTATACCTATTACCAGCACAGCTGTGAGATAAAGAGTTTCAGGAACTGGAATGCATGCTTCAAACAGCCAGTGGGGTGCCTGCTCTGGACTCTCTGCCTCGACGTCAGGGGATTCCTGATCAGTGCCAAGAATGCCAAGGCTTGGGGAGGATGTTCTTGGAGCTAGATCAACTTGCCCTAGGTTTTTCAGGGTCCAAGGCACAGTGAGTAGAAAGGAATGACCCCAAACCTGGCCAGAGCAGAAGAGGGGCAGCCTCAACACTGAGATGGAGTAAGTATCAAGGTACTAGAATAAAATCAACTTCTCAAAAGTCATATTTCTACTCTTTACTCTAAGGGTCTGGGCAAGATGGGTTGTTCCATCAGGTGAGGTGTGTCAGGCCATCTCACATTTTGGCCCCAATTCAGAAACCTGCCCCCTCTGCCAGATCTATGGATTGGCAACTGCTGCCTAGGTCTTGATCTGCCTTTACCTCCATCACCATGAAATCTTCACCTAAGAACCTAACTACAGTGAATAGGTATAAGGTGCTTAGAAGCACACTTACCTTTCGCAGGGCCTTAAAATATAACAGACATGCACCTGCCTTTCTTGGGTGACCCTCAGCATGCCTCCAAACATCCACTCATGCCCTAAGCCTGATAAAACTGGCAGAAGGTCAGAGGGTTTTTAGAGATGTCTAAACATCTCACAAACATGTGTTTGTGAGAAGTAAGAGAAGAATATTAGATTACATTTTATGCCTGTGCATCTACCTTTATCAATGTTTCACACCAACAAGCACATGTGTGATAAAAGGCAATGAGGGAGGGAGTCAGTGGCAAAATTGTGTTATAGAAACTATCTTGGGGTGAACAGAGAAAAATAGATCGTAAGTATGACATACATATGCCCATAAATCATTTCCTTTACAGAGAGAAGGATAAGAGATTTGACATTTAGTCATGGGGATATTCTGTTCTTGAGTTACATGCTCTTACAAGATGTCACATGTATTCAGTCCTCATAGTTACCATCTGAGAAGAAGCATTACCATTTTACACTTCGGAAAACTGAAGCCAAAAGTCCTACATGCAGCCTCCACCCACAAGGAGGTTCCTTCCTAAACCGACAATCCACCCTAGCATCACTGAAAGAAACCAAACAACAAAAGAAAATACAGCCCATGCATGATAGAACTGACCAGCTACTTTATTTTGCTTTCTAGAGGCAAACAATTAGTTTGAGCTGTTGCTGAATTTCATATGAACTAGGCTGGTGAGGGTGGGGGAGGTTTTCCCTTATACACTATTTTAGGAAAACTCATAATTGAATGTAATTTCTGCAGCTGCCATTAGAAAGCAGGATGGCAGCCACAGTGTCTAGAACAGCGGGGCGGGATAAGCCAGGGTGCAACTGAGAAACCCAGGGAAGAGAGCAGAGCCCATGCCCTAAAGTGACACCAAGGTCAGGACCCAGCCCATAGAGAAGGTGGTGGGGGAGAGTGTGGACCCCTTCAGCCCCCACCTAGGAAGGGGGAGCATCCCGCAGAATTCCCTGTCGCGGCGGAACCTTCTGTATCTTTGTTCTCTCTCCGCCACGGCTTGTAAGTATTAGCCTGATGTTGTTTACTTCTTCTCCCAATCTCTCCAAGGAATATGATTCACACGTTTTCAGATTTATTTGAACAAAAATGCAATAAATATGCTGCTTCAATTTTAACTGCTGGCCTGTAGCCAGGGTTTTTAATGAATCTGGCCTGTGCTACTGAAGTGTTCCAGGATCTCCAGGGCTCTGGGCACTGTGAGATTATACACATCGGTGCGCGCGTGCGCGCGCGCGCATACACACACACACACACACACACACACACACACACACACAGAGCTCTCACTCCACCCCCACCCCCACCTCCCCACCTCCCCACCTCCCCACCTCCCCACCTCCCCACCTCCCCACCTCCTATTCCCCGGAGGGCCAGTGACTCACAGTCAACGGCAGGTTTTCAGAGCCGACTCTGGTAAAAATTAGCAGGAGGCTTTTATTGTTCAAGGAGAGGAAGGACTCCTCCGTCTCCTTTCACGGCTGCGTGGAAGGGCCATCTTTTAATTTTTCCCCCTCCGTTGGAATTGCTGTACCCACCTCTAAAAACTGCCATCATCAGCCTTTTTGTCTCTTCCTTTGTTTTCTTGCAAATGGTCACTAGACCGGGCCCAGCCTGTGGGGACTTCATATAAAAACAGCTGGCTATGGAGGCTTAATGTGGAGATAAAAGGACTCTGAATTGATTTTCACCACAACCACACAGCCAGTGCTCCAGGCTTTGGAGAGCTAGAAAAAAACAGGAAGAGGGACCCAGGCCAAGGTGGTCTGGGCACGACACACTTTCTCAGAAGGAGTGGAAGGAGGATGAAACTGGCTGACAGCAGACCTGAGGCACCCAACTCCAGACCCCACCCTCCAGTAAATATGGCCAACATAGGGCAAAACTGTGGACTCTGCAAAATGTGTCCCCTTGGGTGGCCCCAGCCTCTTTCGGCAGAAAAATGATCACTAAGACCCCCTTCCAGCTCTAAGGACCTGCAACTCCAAAGTCCTGTGCCCACTGTGAACATTTAGCTGCATTATGGATTGGCATCTGAGAAACTCCTCCAAAGGAAGGGACCATTGCAGGGAAGGGCAATTTTAGGGATATGGTTTTCCACTGGTGACAGAGACAAAGAGGTGGCTGTAAAGACCCCATCTATCAATGTTTTGGCAAGTGCTGCCTCGTTACTAATGAATACCACCACCTAATTTTTTTCTTTTAAAGTGCAAACCATGGTCTGATCTTTTCCATTATGACCAGTGACTTCTATTGATGTCAGAAGCCCCTATATGTTCCTCCTGTCTTTGAATTACTCTCAAAAGCAAATCACACATTGCTCTGCAGGAGTCTGCCCACCACACTGCATCCCTACCTCACTTTAGCACGTTCCCTAATGGGGCCTTCACAGTCATTAGGCAAAATAAGCAAAGAAACTGCAAAGTTAGGAACCTGGGCAGGCAAATCACATGAAAGGCCTGGCTGCTCTCAGTGAGTTGGTAAGAGGACCAGGGTGCAGAGGTCTGGGTTGGGACAGTGTCACCAACAACGTAGTGTGACTTCAGGGAGCCTCAGTTTCCTCATCAGTGGAATATTGGAATCCACTTAATGATCCTTCCCAGTCCTGACAGTCTGAGATTCTAACATCTGGGCTATAGATTTTGAGTGATTCTCCCTTACCACATCTGACCCTCCATTTCAGAATTAAAGACACTCACAGTTAAACACCTCCTCTGTTTTTCACTTTCTTTAAATGGGAAATGGAATAATAAATAGCCCTTATTTCTACTGTGAATCCTCAAATCATAAAAATTGAATTCTCTTATTTATAATATTTATAGACTTGTAAAACATTCCTTATGCAGACTGAGAAAAATTACCATCTTGTTTTCATTTCAAATCGTAGTGTTAGTTGTGTGGTTTTGTATGTGTTGAGCTGTTCTTGTCTGTGCCCTTTACCAAACACTGTGTACTTCCATTAAACACATATGTGTTGATCACGTGACCTCTCACTAACCCTTTGCTGGGTGGACGCTCTTGGAAACATATGAGAAATATATGACATTGTCTCTTTCCTCAACTTACTAATTATCTTATTGGGAAGTCAGGATTGTTATGTGTTATAGTAATAATGTTAAAATAACAGCATGCTAGTTAGGAGCCAGGTGATGTGTTATGTACTGGATAGATTTTTACTTCATTTAAGCCTCACAACAAATTCCTTAAGATATCTCATTTTATTCCCATTTTACAGACAGGGGATCTAAGGCTTAAGTTAATTTTTCTGCTCAAAACAGAGCAGTGGTTAAAGATGTATCTGATTGATTCTATGAATTCGAAATGTCATGTGGCTAAGTATTAAACTGATTACAAGCAAAGTTTACGGAGCTTTGGCGTAGGCTCGTGCCCCCTGCAAGGTCAAGGATGTGGAAGTTCTGAGTAAGGGAGGTTACCTGCTCCTGATAGGAATGAGCAGGAAGGAACCTAGGACAATGGAGAGGAGGCACTGATCTAGAGATGAGAAGGAGAGTATAAACTCCTAATGAGAGATTTTCAAACAAACACTGGAAAACCATTGCCTTGCCACCCCACCATGTCTTCAATAACAGACAAGCCTTTGATGACACCACTGAAGACAGAAAGCCTCCACCTGCTCAAGCCTAGAACCCAGGAACTCTCTAGGCTGGATGTCCTTCAAGCACATTTTTGGCTCGACAAAAGGGCTGCCCTCAGATAACTTTGATTATTTTAAAAATGGTACTTTTAAAAACAAACACATTCCACATATTACATAACCAAGGCTGGAAAAAATAATGTTTTACTGTCAGGTTTGTTAGTTGGGAAATGTAATAATTTCCAGGTTTGGGGAATACAGTCGGGGAATTTCTTTTTACTTGACAAATAAAAATTATATATATTTATCCTGTACAACATGTTGTTTTGAAACATGTATATATTGTGGAATGGCTAAATTGAGCTAATTAACATACATTGACTCATGTATTTATCATTTTTTGTGAGTAATTTTTTTAAATCTCTTTAAAAGTCTGGCATTTGCCTCATTGGCAATTCTTGACTATTTCATTTGCTCTCTGAATCCTGGTTTCAGCTTCCTTTCTTCTCTTTGGGAAGCTTAATTCTCAGGTTCCTGTCAAACCTGACAGTTATTTTTTAGCTCTGAGTAGATGGATATTTTCCATAGTTGTGGCCTAATTTCACATTCAGTCAGAATTAGTATTTTTTTTCATCAGGTTCTGCAACTTCTTAATCCCACATTAGGCCATTACCTCATGAACCCAGGGCTAACTAAACAGAATTAAGAAACAAGCCATTTGTTGACAAGAATTATTTTTCTACACCTTTGCCTAAAGGACATGCATAAAAAACACCTCTCATTCTCTCTGCCGGTTTTTGGAGTCCACACACTAAATTGTCAATTTGTATTTCCAGTGACCATGGGAAAGGAAAGCTGCTTAAGAAAAAGCACCTACCATAGAGACTTGGGTTCAAATTCCTCATAACATTTAGTTGTGAGACCTTTGAATGCTTCTGAACATTTCAGCCTCATTTTCCTTATATATAAAATATGGTTGGTATTATCTACCTCCCAGGGTTGTGGCAGGTTGAGATTTAAAGTTACTCACATAATTGTTTGGTCTTCAGCCGTGGACAGTTAGTTGGTCCTGAAATAACCAGAGGGACTTTGTTAAAAAGTGGCTTCTCCTCAATCGCTTGAACCCAGGAGGCAGAGGTTGCAGTGAGCCGAGATCATACCACTGCACTGTAGCCTGGTGACAGAGGAAGACTCTGTCTTAAAAAAAAAAAAAAGTGGCTTCTCCTCAAAGGCGACACTAGGGCATGTCCTTCTGAGTCACATTTACTATGAGGCACCCACACTTACATCATAGAAACACCCAGACAAGCCTGGACCTAACTGGGTTTTCCAGGCCTTTCCATGCCCAAAACCCATTATACTTTATTTGGTTTATCTAAAGAAAAAATGAGATCTTTGTTATCTTCTAAAAAATAGGAATGTTTCCCACATTTGGCTCTCAGATCTCCCCTTAAGGTGGCCAGGTGAATTTCCTACAGTTTAGGAGCAGAGGAAACTCTTCTATCTACCCAAAATGCAGAATCAGAAGGAATTAGAGGCCATAAAGAAACTCAGGACAAAAAGCAGTAACATGCTCAAAGTCATAGAGCTAAAGATAAGTGAGTCTGGAAATCCCATGTCCTGAATCTCTGTCCTCTCACCATGCAGTTTTTTTTGATGACCATAAACCATGCACTGAACACCTGAACTCACCTCTGTATGGAGATGCCCCTGTCCAGCATGGTCTGTAAATGAATCACTGGGCCAGTGTGCAAAACTTTCCAGATGTCAGTGCAATGTGCTTTGTTCTTTATTGCATGTCTATCCACAAATGTGGGGTGTTTGTATATTGAACTAATCTCAGTGTTCAATACTCTTCTTTCTATAGCGGTCAGAAATTCAATATGTGTGGTTTGTCTTTAGTTAGAGTGTAATCATCACTGCCCTTTCTTGATTATTATACCAATTCTTTTCGTCTTTATCTTGTTTTGCAATGGCATTGTTACTAAGGTCTGGCAGACATCCTTCTTCAATATAGTTGCTCAATAGACATCTGTTGAACAAATAAATAGGTAATATGAATAAATACATGAATATCACAACACATATCAATTCAGTGGTATCTATAACTTACTGGACTGACTTCAGTTTACAAATTAAACAAGGAATGAAATTTGAAGTTAGTAAAACAATTTAGTTTTGGGTCTGTATGCCAACTATCATCTATTTTGACTATTTTTAATCAGTTATTAGGATGCCACAGTTTAAATCTATAATGCATCTGCTTCTTTAGGAACTGACGTTAATACCCCAGCCTGGTCTAATGGCCTCCCCATCTTGCTCTCCTGGTTAAACTGCCTGTATGGTTTCTATCTGCATATCTGTCCTCTTAGACCACCAATGAAATGTTCACTCCCTGTCATTATTATTCAGTTGTTTCTCTTCTCTTCCCAAACCTCCCATTTTCTTTCGTGTGTTCAAAGCTTTTTCATAATTGGAGAATGAGCATTAATAGGAAATGTTGTGCTGGGAATGAAGTCCTTTAAAACTATGTCAAATACACAACTCATAAAGGGAAGAAGAAAAATTGAAAACCCCAGAGCAAATATATAAAAATTCACATTTGCAGAATACATATACTAGAGAGGGAGGGTCTTACTTTCTTGAAAACATAACTCTCTCTAAGCCCTCTTCTCCAGCTTTCTCTAAACATGAGCTGTCCTAATGAATCAAATAAGATTTGATTTGCAAAAATAATCATTTGAGCATGGGTTTAGGTGTCTTCTGAGCAAAAAACGTAACTTGTTCCTTAGTGTTTCCCTCATAGTGCCTAGAAAGAAACTTCTAATGTAGAATTTGTCCAATAAAGGTTGAGGAAGAGAAAAGGAAACCAAAGGAAGGCAAGTGGGAATTATGTACAGTAGGGCACACGAGTTAACCATGCCATATCAAAACTTCAGTTTCTATCCGTGATTCAAAAGTGTCTTAAAATCGCTTGGCCACCTTCTCTAAACCTACTAGGAGCAGATTTTGTCCCAAGTTGGACACATAGAGAACAAACCACCTCTTCTCCATGGCTGAGTGTTTATGGTTCTACATAGACATCCTTCATGACTCCATATGACCCACAGGTGAAATTCAAACTCCAGGCACTATTCCCTGCCTGATCCTGAGCCCAGTCTTCTGTTTTGCTTCACCTGGCCACCCCAGAAACCCATACTCTGGCCACACAAGAATTCTTGTGTTTCCCCAAACATGCTGTACTGTGTGTGCTTCATGCCTTTGTGCTGGCTGGCCTTTCCTCCTGGAAAGTCTTTCGTCTCCTTTCAGTGAATGCTTCCAAATAAGAGCTGAGTGCAACCACCTTCTCAGTAATGTCCTTCCTCCCCAACAGTGAGGTCACTCATTCTTCTAGTAGTCATGGCTCTTACACCTGAGCCTGTGATCCTTCTCACAGAGTATTAAAATTAGCATTTACAGGCCAGGCACGGTGGCCCACGCCTGTAATCCCAGCACTTTGGGAGGCCAAGATGGGCAGATCACATGAGGTCAGGAGTTCGAGACCAGCCTGGCCAACATAATGAAACCCCATCTCTATTAAAAATATAAAAATTACCCAGGCATGGTGGCAGGCACTTGTAATCCCAGCTACATGGGAGGCTGAGGCAGGAGCATCACTGGAACCCAGGAGGCAGAGGTTGCAGTGAGCCGAGATCGCACCACTGCACTCCAGCCTGGGCAACAGAGCGAGACTCTATCTCAAAAAATAAAAATAAATAAAATTAGCATTTACATGTTTGCCTCTGGCACTTTGAAGATAGAAATGTATCTTTGTATCTTAGTAGGCTCACATGTAAGCCTGGGGGATAGGTACTACTATTAGTTCTATTATTGATGAGTAAACTGAAGCACAGAGAGATTAAATAACTTACCCAGGCCTAGATAACCAGTAGCTTGTAGAACTGTGATTTGAACACTGAGAATGTGGGCTCAGAGCTTATCCTCTTAACAGTTTTGAAATGCTGCTTTTTCATAAAAATTATCATACTGGTTCCCTTGTTACTTTTACTGTGGTATCTATATTAACATAAATTCTGATTCTTAATCAACCAGATCAATTATTTATGTTTGTATCTGAGATATATAGTAAATAAATTCCATTTTTAATGATTGTGCTAGAATATGCTAGTTCAATTCACCTCCATAAATCTCTAGTGTGGTCCCAGGTACAATGGAAGGTAATATGGGTGATCTTTTCGGCTCAGGGGAGATTGTTATTTTTATTTAAATTTCTTGTTCCAGCATCTTGTTTCATCAAATGGATATTCGGCTACCCAAAGACTAGACTGTTTCTTATATTTTACAGTCCCCCAAAGGGCACGGAGTTGCTGTATTCACAGTAGGCACTGAAACTTTTGCTGAATAAATTAAGACGTGCACAAAACTGCTTCCTTATAGCCAACCACCAGCAGTTGATTGAGAATGTAGCATCAAATTGAATATTTAGAAGATGACAAAACTTGGCTTATTGGGGTTCCAGCGTTCAGAGAGTTCAAAGTTAGAATGGCAGAGATGGAGCAATTCGTTGGCCAGCAACCTGTCATCCAAATTGCAACCCTCTAATCAGGCATTTGGTAGTGTCCACCCTAAATGCCTTTTAAATATTCAAAGTTCTTTGGCTTTGTTCCTGGCTAGCCTGTTCTGAGCATATTCTCTGTGCCAGCCACTTTGCTAAGCATTTTATTGGCATTATCTCATTTAATCCCTATGATAGCCCTCTGAGGTAGGAGGTTTACTACACTTTTAAAAAATAAGGAAACTGAAGCTTTAAGAGGTTAAATCATTTAAACAAGGTCAAATACCTAGTTAAGTGACAAAGCTGGGATTTAAACCAAGGACCGTCTGGCTGCAGGGTCATGGCCTTATCCACTAGCTGAAAACTCCTTTTCTTATAAGTGGCATATTTCCCAATTACTGACTAACATATTTGGATTTTGATCCTTACACAGAATGCTTCTGTCTCCATGTCTTTGCTTTACTCTCCTCCTCTTAACCTCTCTCCCCTTTAAAATAAAGACTAAACAATTTCACAGGCTGTTTCTTATGTCTTGAGACAGGGATAAAGAGTAAGGACTTCTGTACTAGGGATTTCATTTGGAAGGCTGAGAAATGGGAGTTTCAAAGACTGGAGACAAGATGCCAGTTCAGAATCAAAAAATAAGATTTTTGATTCAAACTAGCATCCTGTACTCAGCTCTCTGGTTCCATGATGTTGAATAATAGTGTGAGGCTGCTTTTCCTGAAATGCTTCTTTCTTTTTTAATAGCATTCTGCCTCCATAGCAGTCTGTGAATCTTTGACTCAGAGGCAATATCTCTCTACCAGTTCCAAACCTCCCCAATGACAGTTTCCTCTCTTAGCTCAAGCCCCACCGAGGGCTCTTCATCCTCATTGTACACTTCTGTAAACTTCCCACTACTCTTCTCTGGATGACCTAAAGACCTTCTCAGATACAGTTACTATTAAAATACTTCCCTTTTATCTTAACTCGTCAGTCTTGCTACAGTGTAATGACAGGCTGTCCATTAGCTCTGCGCACAATGCAGTGGTTGGAACCAACACAGACATCATCCAAATCAAACTTACTTTGGACCACTCTGGGGCCAGGCAACAGTGAAATTACCTTAGAGGAGGGTTGAAAGAAATGCACTGCATCCATTTCTTAAACAGGGGCTTACAGAATCAACCAAGTAGAAAGAAATGTTGAGATGCATTTAACCTCATTAGTTTCAGTAGGACTGGCTCTCTCCAATCCATCAGAGTTGAGCTACATTAGTGAACCTCAACTATTTCCAAATCTCATTTACATAATGGATGAGATGTGAAATGAGCCCAATGTGAGGGGAGCCGCCTGGAGGCACTGAAGTTTATCACAATATGTAAGAGTTCTTTTAGATCATTGCATTAAATTTCCACTAACAAGATAACAAATTAATTGTCTGTATTACTGTACTAGCCCAAAGTCTATTGAGTACAGAGTATCAGCCGAGGAAGGCAGCTGGGGTTTCAAGGGCTGCAGATGCTCAGAGATGGTTAAAGGGAGGTGATGAATACTACCTTGGCTTTCTCCTGCCCCTTTAAGAAATCCCAGGCACCTCTGTAATCTGATGGTGGACTTTGGCTTTATTAGTGAGGTAAGCGAGGATGAGTAAATCAACTGTATCAGACAAGCCTCAGGACATCTAGAAATTGATCATTCTGCCGAAATAAGCACTCTGTGTTTATTAGCTGGGAGTTCATCACTATCGCTTCTCCTCATCCAATTCCTAAGAGATTTCAAAGCCATCATCATGGTATTAGCTCATCTGACTGAACTACTAGAGGTAAAGATTAGGAGATCTATCTAATGATGGGTCTGAGTTTCTCTGATTTTTTTTTTCACTTCTATTGCAAAGAGGAGAGCTTTTCTAGCACACATTCTGTATCTACATGTGCATGCCTGCACACAATCACTATGTATTTGTATTCTACAGGAGGAATTCAAACAGTGAAATAAAGTAGGTGGTTTGAAGAAAGGACACCCAATAAAGCACTTAAAACAATGCAACTTTCTCATCTCAAAAGACATGACTACTTAACAAGGGGAATGTATGCTGAATTGATTTCTCAAGCCATGTACAGTGGGTGATCTTTTGCTGAGAAGACTAATTATATTCCATAACCTTATTTATAATCCCAACATCAATACATGGCCAAATTTCTACAGATATGTCCATAAAAGGTGAGGACATGCTGGGCTAATCTTTCTCAAGCCAGTAAATGTGCATTTATCTGTTTAGACATATATTTATGTGCACGCATGCACTAAGCTCCTGATATCAAGCTCTTTTTTCAATGTGGCTTCTAAATAAGCAGTAATCAAAATGCAAATAAGGTGACCCAGTTAGCATTGAGATCTGTATTACCATGCAGATGTGCTCTGCGACTATGTGCTCTAGAGGTAAAAAGGAAGACACTACAAAAGATGTTTATATTAACTGGCATTGATTACTAAGTCCTTCACATTAGGAAGAATCTAGAGAAGAATCTTCTAGAGACAATGGCCCTATAGCTTGTATCACATCTGGCATTTTTGGCTTGGTCTGTTTCTAAGCCATGCTGTGAGTATGGCATAACAAGCATACACCAGGAGTAAAAGAAGACTGGTTTCTTGAAGTCTCAGAATATAACCTTTGAGCACCAAGCTAGCATGCTGGCCTGAGACGATCCAAGGACATGACTAGTGTCAGAATCATGCCTCTGCCACCCTCTGTATGTGACACTAGGCACAGCAAGTCACATCCCCTTTCTGGGACTCAGATACCCAGGAAGGACTGGACTAGCTTTCTTCCACCCTTAACCTATCTTGATTTTACTTTACCAAAGCTCCAATATGTTCACCAATAGCCTGTAACATGCTTTATGTCTATAAAGTCTTAACCTACCTGATTGCCAAGGATGTAACGTGCATACTTGGTACATTGTACTACTATATTGGTCTTAATTACATGTATGCATTGTTTTTTTTGCTTGTTAGTACCTTTTGCAACTCCCTTTGTTATACTTTTCAGAGAATAGTTACCACCCTATTGTCTCTGCACTTTTTAAAGCATGGTTGCAATTACATCAGCATTTTGTTTGGTTCTGTTTATCTGTGCTTTGTCCTTCTGTAGCATGTGTGTGTGTGTGTATGTGTGTGTACAAACCAACTTGGGCAAGAATTCTAACCTGAGCTTAAAAATATCTATGAACTTTAAGCTGGGTTCTGTGTGTATATATGTGCTTCTCCCTCCCCCACCACCACTGACCTGGGAAGAATAGAATCTGATGTTGGAGATGCAGAAAAATTAAAACCTTTAACTTGGGATGTCTCCTCTTTGCAATTTTTATGTCTAATACCTCTCCATTCTAAATGATGTCATTGGACACTTCTAGAAAACACCTTTGAGCTGGCATAACCTTTCCACTATAGAATCGAGAGAGAGTGACTTCTGCATCATTAGAATTTACTGCATAGAGTAAAATACTCTTTAATGTAAATCTATTATTTTCTAATGAACAAAAATGTTATCTTCTCAGTCTATTTCTGCACTCCTGAATTAAGAAGGCAAGAACTAGCCAGACCGTGTATAGTGGTTTCTCTGAATCTAGAAAGCTCAGAATCAGAATAGTGATTTATTCTGACCAGAAGGAAACCAAAGCAGAATGAGATTCCAAGTCTTGTCCAAGTTCATCTAACAATCATGGGGAAGAGCTTGCAATAACCCAATGCCTCACAATTTCAATCTCTTAACTTTCATATTAGCAAATTATTTCTCTCTCATATAAGATATTAACCATAAATATCCATTGAATAATTTCTTTGGATGAGTCTTATGCTAGCAAGATACAGGAAAAGAATATAAAGTCTCTGCTTTCTAGGAATTAAAATCTTTTAGGGAACACACTTAACTTTAACATACGTAAGAATTTTTAAAATGAGACAATCACTAAGTGTAGTGCTAAGAAGTAATCATGGTTAACACAATTGAGTGTTTACTATAAATGGGCACCAAAGGAAGTGTTCTTACATGTGCATTAGTTTTCTCTTGCTGCCATAACGAATTTCCACGAACTTAGTGGCTTGAACAACATAAATGCATCATCTTTCAGTATTGGAGGACAGAAGTCTGAAATGGGACTCATTGAGCTAAAATCAAGGAGAGCTCCATTTCTTTCTAGAAACTGTAGGAGATAATCCATTTCCTTGTTTTCCAGCTTCTAGATGCCATCTGCATTCCCTGATCATGACTTCCTTCCTCAGTCTTCAGGGCCAGCAACATAGCATCTCTCTGACCCTGTTTCCGTCATCATATCTCTTTTTCACTAACTCTTCTCTTCTGCCTTCTTTCATTTGAATGGGCTTTTGTGATTGTATTGTGACCACCTAGATAATTAAGAGTACTTGCTCTATCTTAAGGTCAGCTGATTAGCAGCATTAATTTTTATTTGCAATCTTAATTTACCTTTGTCATATTCACAGGTTCTAGGAATTAGGATGTGGACAGCTTTGGAGGGGAAACATTATTTTCTGTTTACCCCAATATGTAAACTCCTTTAATCCACACAACAACCTCATTAACAGATGAAAAAATTGAGGCATGGAAAGCTAATATAACTTTCCCAAGATCACACAGCTAGTAAGACCAGTAGTCTCACTCTAGAGAATATATTCTTTACCTATTTGCTATATTTTATAGCATGTATACTATATACACTTTAATGGAAAAAAAGAGTTTTAGAATAGAGGAATATGTGGGCTAAAGTAGTTAGTGCAGTTTCCTAAAAGGTTTGAGCCTAGAATGATAGATGTGTCCATCTAACATTTGTAAGTACCTAGTATCTACCAAGCTAGGTGCCGGGGAACCAACAGGAAGTGAGACATGGTTTGTAACCCCAAAACTTTTGCAATTGCCTAGAAAAATTGGCAGAGAAATGAACAAATAAGTATGAAACAGGAGGTATATTCTGTTACAGAAGTATGTTCAGGATGGTGAGACGACAAATGGGAAGGAGGCCTGAACTCTACCTGACAAGAAGATGTGGTTTTAATTTTTCCCAGCTGCCTTTCCAGGCATAGCTCAGTATTTGTTTTTTTACAACTCATCCAAAGCACTCTTTTTGCAGCTACACAAAGAAATGTAATTTCTGCTTTTGCTCTGGTCATTTTCCAGCCCTGGCAGGCCCTCCTTCTGCTTCTAGTTGTGGAATTCTACCCAACTTTTAATATTGAGAGTTCTGTACCCGTGTGTATCTTCCTGAGCGGATGGTTGACTCTGTTCGGAAAGGACTCAAGTTCCTGAGGCCTGATGGTGCTTGTCACCTATGGGTTCTTAATAAACATTGAAATAATAAATGGATGAGCAAGAGGTCACCTCAGATCCCATTGAGATCTCATTTGCCTCCTAATTTGTGAAGGACTCGTTGGACTTCCTTTGTTGTTTGGTTTATCAATTTTATAGGTGTTTCTGTCTTACCCCCCTCTCCACTTCTAAACCATCTCTGTGAAGACAGAGATCACAACTTCCAAGTTTTGCTAGTCAACTCTCAAATAATTGTTAAATTCCAAATGATTTATTCTAGACTCAGTAAATAGTATTCTGCCCAAGAGTAACCTTCATCCTAAAAGGTGAAATTTATCTTAGAATGAAGGTGATGATGATAAATTTCCTTCATTCATCTCTTCACTCATCCTAGAATGAAGTAAAACTCATTTGACATAAAACTAATGCTGATAGGGTCACCACCTCTGATTAAGCAGGTTGTTTGCTGTTCACAGGTGCCTGGCATGGGGGGAGAATGGGGTTAAAATCCATCCTGTGCTCCTCTCCCCAAGCTATGAGACCCTGGGGTTCATGTGCACACAGAAAGCTGTGTCTTTTTCTAATTTGCCCAGAAGTGCCCTCTCTTTGCTAAGCTCTGAGTCCATGGAGCTGTATTCACCTGGAATTTGCCTTTTTCTAATTCACCCAAAAATGTCATATAAATAGTAGCAGATTAAAAAGTGCTTTAGGCTCTTTCATTGCCCTTATAAAAAGCCACAGATACCCTTGTGCTACACAAAAATTATTAGAATGTAAATCTTGGGGAAAAGGGCCTTTAATTGTTTTGACCAGTGCCATATTTAAAAATAAAATTTTTATTGACTTTGGCACAAAAAAATATTATTTCCCAAAACCTACGGGTATCTATTACTTGATTCACTTTATTCTGTAATGTCGATTCCCCTTATTGCCATGAATGAAGTTCATTTGCAAACAAGAAAAAAGAACAATAGAATAATCTGAATAGACAACCAATATATTAGCGAGGGAATTATTATCAAGTTTTCAAGAGTAGTTTTTTCCTTGTGAAAAATATGTCATTTACTGGTTTACCCAAAAGTCTGTTTGTTATAGGGAAAGAAAGAACATTGAATTAAGTCAAGAAACATGGATTTCAGCTTCGCTTCATCCACACATATGATATGTGAGCTTGGGCAAATCACTTGGTCTTCTGTGCCTTTATTTCCTTGTTCGTAAATTAGGGGTTTTACCATTTGCCTCTTGGCATCCACAGGGATGCTGCAAGGGACAAATAGCATAATGCACATCAAAGCTCTTTGCAAGCTTAAAAACCACTAACTGCTCAATATAACTCCCAGTCTAAGCCAAAATCTGTCTTCTGCAGTGTAAAGGGAGCCAGGAAGATGACTAAAGGGACCAACCATCCCAGTGGTGTCAGCCTCTTCCACCATGCCAGCCTGGGCTTTGTCACCATGAAATATCTACATCTGCAAATCTTAGAATTACAAAATTAATTAAACTGTTCAACAAGCCTATATTAATCACATACTATCTGCCAGATATACTGTGCTCTGCAGCGAATGTTACAAAATGAATTACATATGGGTCCCTTGGTGATGACTCCATTGCCTCTTTTATTTTGAAGAAACTATGCAGAACAAAGAACCAACTGGGAATCAGAGAATCTAGATCATCCCACCTCTTACAGCTGTGTGATTTTAGATAGATCAGATGACCTCTCTGAACCCCTTGACTTTCTTATCTAGGAAAGGGTAGTAAATAGTAGCCATCCCACAAAGATTTTTGTTTGTTTTCCTTCCTGTAGAGAAATGATATAAAGTAGATAACTAGCTTTATAAACCATGGAACAACATACAGCTTCTCTAAGGTGAGGCTGGTTTTTATTATCCAAGGTTGCAGAGCTCATTAAAGGGATCCTGGAAAAGTCAGCCACCATAGACCCTACTTTTCCTTCGTGACCTCTGTGACCTTGAGCAACCTGGGGAAGAGGTAATTGAGCAGCAACTACTACTTCGGAAGAAACAGAATCGAAATATTGAAGCTATTGACTTACCCTTAAGGTAGTAAACAATGCTTTGGTCTCTGACCTTTTCGCATCCTGGGGCAGTCAATAACCTGGCCGCTAGATGCAGCGCCTGCCACTGATTTTGATTTGGGAGTAGTTTAACCTTGAACTGAGCTCCAAGTAACCAAGGCAACAGGAAGTCAGCTTCTGCATCGAAGGAGCAGGAATCCATAAATCAAGTCCCTAATGCAAACACGGTGTGCAGGTAGAGGTTTGAGGGGATAAGTGGTCTATGAGAAATTACCTTTGAAAATGAGTGACTATTTCTACATAGGCTACAGCACAGTTTCAGAGACTTTTTTTTAAAAAAATTATCAACAGAGGTCAATAGGTTTTAGCGGAATGTTTTTCCTATAGGTTTAACTTTTTTGTATTTCCTCCCGGCTGTGTCTTTTAATTAAGAACAGATGTTGGATCCACAAAGTTATTAGCATTGTTATTTTCCTTTTTAAAAACTTACTGGCCTCCAAGTAGGCAATCTTCAGTGCAGTTTGTCTCGTGCTGGGGTTTAGGGATGCTCTGAACACGCCTACCAAGGGTGCTCTCCATACAGTCTACTTTCTGAGTTTGAGACAGTGATCCCTTCCCAGAGCACACCAGTGGCATTACAGATTGTCTGTGTAAGCAGTGGTGCTACATCTCAATGGTCCAGTTAGTACAAGGTTAAATCTGGGTTTCTTTATGATCACCCTCCAGCATCAAAAATCTCCCTCCCGTTGATAGAAGCCTAGTTCATGCTGGGAAGAAACTTTTCAAATGCCCACCCCCACCCCCAACTTTGCTTTTGCTCATCATAGAATATCAGTCACCACCTGGAATGAAGGGTAATGAAGAGACTTCCAGTGGCCAGCCTGCCCAATGCACTCTCCCAAGGACCAGTACCCCGTCACTGTCTCCTGACACCTCTGCCCTCAGATAGATTTTGTGGATTAATAAGTGTTCATAGATTAGCCTTTGTTTAAAGCTTACTTAATATTCTTGCTTGTGTTATTTCTAGGATTGTTTCCATTATCCTTTCAAAATCCAAAAATGGCTGAGAAAAATGTCCGGCTTTTTTTTTTCTTTTTTAATTTGTTTTCAAAATCATTGGGTGGTAACTAGAAAGCCATACTATAATGTAGAAAATTCTAAAGGATCTAGGGTTTTCAAGAGAGCTAATAGTGGCCATCTAAATTATAGAATGTTTTAAATATCATTTTATTACTTTTAGTGTATTCTGTAACATGAACACTTGAGTAGCAAAGTACACCCATGAGAGGTCTGATTGGATCAACTCTAATGAATTGATGTGGACTGAGACTAATTTGGATTGTGAGCATTTGCATAAAAATGGGTACAACTAAAGTGACTTGACTCCGTTTATTCCCAAGTGAGAGTTAAATATCTGACTGCTAATCCTGTTTATGGCCTTTATGACCCAAGCATAGCATAATTTGAACAAAGAATTACCTTCCCAACTTGTGTCCACAGGTATAAAGATGACATATCAGTGAATTTTTCCAGAGGAGCTGTTATGCAATAGAAATCTGACCGCTTAGATTTCCTGAGGTGTTCCATGGAAATTCTGCCTCCATCCATTCGATGGGAATGCCATGGTGGTGCAGTGTACCAAAATGGGAAATTTTCATCAGACTGTTCTGCCCATTATCAGACTTTTTAGCAGCCAAGTTGTGAAAATACCTCAGTCATTCTGCCCCAGTGCCCATAGGCTTCTGGACATTTTCCAAACTGTGTTTGTTTTCTGAAAGGAATGAAAAGTTTAATACATGTTTGTGGGTTTTTTAAATATTAACAATAAAGAAGGCTAAGAAGTGGCCAGGCGCCGTGGCTCACGCCTGTAATCCCAACACTTTGGGAGGCCGAGGCGGGCAGATCACGATGTCAGGAGATCGAGACCATCCTGGCCAACATGGTGAAACCCCGTCTCTACTAAAAGTACAAACAATTAGCCGGGTGTGGTGGCAAGTACCTGTAGTCCCAGCTATTCAGGAGGCTGAGGCAGGAGAATCGCTTGAACCCAGGAGGTGGAGGTTGCAGTAAGCCAAGTTTGCACCACTGCACCTCAGCCTGGGTGACAGAGTGAGACTCTTGTCTCAAAAAAAAAAAAGGGGGGGGGGGCTAAGAAGTAAAAACACTCCCTCTTCCTTAACAGTCTCTGAGCTCTCCTTCCTCAGAATAACCACTGTTACCTATTTGGATGTGTCGCTTTACAGATGATTCTGAATGCATTTTAAATATGTCTGTACCTAGCCCATGATGAGCACACCTGCAAATTTTACAAACAAGGCATATTATACGTACTTGCTACACCTTCTAGTTTCTTGATGGTTGTGCCTTGCAATCTGTCTATCATAGAATTTGATGTTTGCCTATCTCCTACTTCAAAGTGCTATGAAATATAAACTCCAAGAAAAGCATAAATGGCATTTTTGTTCATGGTGTCACAACTGGGAGTTTCAGAGACTGGAACGGAGAATAGGAGGAAGGAAGGAGGTAAATGTCAGCATGACTGTCTTCCTTAGGTAGTTACAGATGCCTTATCCAGGTGTGATACTGGGGCCTCTTCATCCTCAGCATGAAACATGCTGTCGGCAGACTGGGGTCATGATCAGGTATTAGAGTTTGGCCAGGTGGACCAATATGAACCCTGGGTTTAGTGTCCGGCTACCTGGAAACTTCCAGCTTTGACATTAAGAGCTGTATGAGTGAGTTCAGGTCTCCTTTAACCTTTTAGAAATGTGTTCTCTTCATCTGTAAAATTGAGAAAATGGTAATATCCACACTACATGCTTCACAGAGTTGCCACGAGGGCCAAGAGAAGCTGATCTCACTATGTGAGATAGTGTTACTCTGGGAGGGGACTGGATCACTAAGGTTAGTTGGGATAGAAAAAATGAGTCAAGAACCAATATGGTAAGGCCCAATTTGTTGTTGCTGCTGTTAGTGTTATGTAGCCTACAGATGAAGAAACTGAATAGGTAACCATTTGAAATGGATTCACATACCCTTAGCCACTTGACTTACATTTGAATGAGTTAGAGAGCCTTGTTTTCGCATTGGGGCCAGGGGGAAGGTACCCATATATTCTTAGTCATGTCAGGGAGAAGAACTGACCCTTTGCTTGCTGGTTACCATTGGTTCTGAGGAAGCAGCAGGTCATAGTAATGATAGTCGCAATAATAGGGATAATAATAATGTTAAGCACTTTTATAGCACGGACTATGCACTAGGCATGGTTCTAAGCTCTTTACATTGATAGACTTGTTGGATGCTCACAACAGCCCCTACAAGGTAGTATCATCACCACCCCATTTTTACAAGTAAAGAAGTTTAAAACTTGGAGAGATTAAGCAACTTGCTCTTCATCACAGAGTTGGAAAGTTGCAGAGCCTAGATTCAAGCTCAGGAAATGGGAATGTAGAATAGCTCTTACTGTTTGTTACATAGGAAATTTCTAGGCCCTTACAGGGGCACCTCCTGACTCCTCAGGCTTTTCAGCATCATCATGACATGACATATGATGCCTGTTATGACCAGACACTCAAAGGCCCCCAAATCAGCTCTCCTTACCCTACAGGTTGATGACACACTAATCCCCACAGTTCGTCTTCCACCTTCGGCATGCTGGCCTCATCTGGATCATGTTTACTCCCCACCCATGCCTTAGCCTATGCCCTTAGCGAAAATGCCTTTCCTTCATCCTTGAAGCTTCAGCATGAGTCTTTCCTCACTTCTTTCAACACTGATCTCTACATCCTTAGAACTCCCCAAACACCTAGGATAAGTAAAACACAAGCCTGCAGGAGCTTGCTGTCCAATTTTTCCTTCTCATTCAGTCTTCTTTCCCCAGCTGGATGAGATGAGAAGTCTTACTAGGGTGGGAGCCATGTCTCTTCCACTCTGAACTCCCCTTCATGCTGCACACAGCACAGCCTCTGTAAAGATGGGAATGTACATCCTCAGAAGGCAAAGGGGCACCTGATGGATTATTCTGCTTCATTAGGCCTATGCTGTGACCCCACCACTTCCAGGCAGCCAACCTAGAATGACATCACTCCTAACTTCAGCCACAAAAGCAAAACCAGTCATAGCTATTTTTTCTCTTTAAGCATTTTTAAATTTAATTCTTGTTGTACCAGGAGGTGTTCAAATCATTTGACCATTTCCTCAGATCATGTCCAGGTTACATGTTGTCTATCTTCCTGTTCCCTTAAAGTGACTGAAAACTTTGGGGTTGTTATTTTTTAGGGATGCCAAGTCCCCACTTAAAAGTGGACCAGACAGCAGTGCATAGTAAGAACGAAGGCTCAGTGCCCACCATGATGACCAGGAAGAAGCCAGCCGCAGTTGACAGTGTTACAATTCCACCAGCCCCAGTGTTATCTCTCCTTGCTGCATCTGCAGCAACGTCGGATGCAGGTGAGCACTTTTCAGATGCTTTGGGTTCACCCCAAGCAAGATGAATGTGGAGAAAGCCCACTGAGAATGGCCTGTTGAATACAGGTAAGAGTTCTCTGTTTTGCCATCCTCCTGTAGACTCTGAACATGGGAGCTGTTTCAGCACTGGCTCTTTGAAGTGGGAGGAGATCTGAGAAAAGAAGGAGATCTCCTGGGAATGTGGAGGGTGGGTACTCTGGAAAGCTCTTCACTTTATTCTAATATGGGTCCACTGAGTAGTAACTAAATGCTAACATTATTAATCACTCTTTATCAAGCCTCAGGAATTACTAATCTCTGCATCAAGGGCCTTATATATGTTATTTCTTGTAACTCATAAAATAAACACTTGTATCCTCATTTTCAGAAGAGCAAGCTAAGAGTAAAGAAGCCTGCCCCAAGAACCTGTGGACAGTCAGGATTCCAAAGCCCATGCTCTCAACCAGTGCCTTTCACTGCCTCCCTTGCTCATCAGGGATGAAAGACAGTAATCACTGATTTATTGATGCATCAATACCTTCTACCCATGAATTGATGAATTTCTCAGTAGTTCCCAGAGTCCTCGCCAACAGTGGATAAAATATAAACGCCTTATTTAGATATCTCAAGTTCTCCACAGCCTGGTCCTTTCCACGTCTGTTCCCCACAGTGCCTCCCACCAGCCCCTGTGCCCACCTCCACTGTGTCAAGCTCATCCCTGCCTCCAGGAAGACAGGCCTTGGGTTTGGCTTAACACCTGAGCTTGGAGACAGCCTTACTCAATTCCTAATCACATCCTACAAGTCCTTAAAACCCAGCTAGTCACAGCTCCTCCAGGACATCCAGAATCTCTACCATGCAGTTCCCATCATTTCATAGACTGCAACTTCTCCCATGTAACAAAATTGCACATACCTCAGAGGCAGAGTCAACAATTTATATTCTTGCTATCTCCCTGACATGCAGCATGACAATGTTACATACATATTTCTTGAATTAACATATTAATGTAAATGTGGCAAGCACATTGCAGTATTTAGAAAGGCCTGTTAGAAACCCAAGAAGAGACTCATTCTTAATATTTAGTCCAAATTCATTTTTCGATTTAGCAGTTTGCTTTGAGCAAAGAACTCAACTTGTCTACATACCTACCTCCTTCGTGGAAATCACTGGTGATTAGAAAATGAGCCCAGTTGAAATAACAGAAAGAAACACTTGGAATGACACTTCCCTAATTGAATTCAGCAAAATACTAGTAGGTGTTTTGTGATAAAGGATGTTTTCATGGAAAAGTAGGTGTAGGAGAAGCTGCTGCCTTACCCCTGGTTCCTTCCTGCAGGGCTTTCCAGGGCCTTGCGTTGACCAATGTGCATTTTGAGGTTGCAGGAGGGAGACACCGAATTACACAATCATATCTGAACACACAACCCTTTTTTCTGGGACTGTCTCCTAACATCTCTTGGAAATGGTGTTCTCTCCAGCCATTTGAAAACTCTTGCCCTGAAGGAATGGGGTCATCTCTCAAATATGATCATGAGCCTTTGCTTGGTGTGAAACAAAAAGTTTTTGGTGGAATTGCCAGGTAAATGGTGCCAGTGAGGAGTACAAGAAGAAGACAAAGGAGGGAAAGTCACAGAGAAATGCAAAGGAAGTTACTCCTGAGACTTGATGGATTAGTAACACCTTGGTGGGAGGGTGTCCAAACAAAGGGAGCAAGTTGGGCAGAGTCTTGGAAGTGGGAACTGGTGCTGTGGCTGACTTCAAGGAAAACATCATTTGGCTTAAGCAAAAGAATTGGGGTATCGTCTGCACCCACCCAGATCAGTGGTTATTCAACCTTGTCGATTAAGCACTGGAGACCTCCCTTTATTGATTGAGAAATTAGCCTTTGTGTTTCCACCTTTGCCGGCCATGCACAGATATTTCTCTGAGGCCAAAGACAGGTGGTCCCCCATTTTCCTCCCCTGCACTCTTTCCCTTCAGTATAAGAGAACTTATTGTTGGGATCACATGCTTATACGGGCCTGCCTCCTCTAGTGCATCCAGTAAATAATTTACAAATATGCCAAATGGGCAGTAGAAACAGATGATATTATACTTTCATACTTGCCTCCGTGGTAATCAGAGCTGAGCCCAGACTCCCCTGTTGCAAGATGCAAGAATGGGCTGTTTATTTTTGGCAGTACTTAAATGAGACCCTCATGAGAATTTCACACATTTGGTCCATTTCCGGGTCTCTGGCTGCTGAGCTGGACTTTTGGGGGGAAATAGGCCAGATATCTACCCCAGGTGCTGGAAGACAGACCTTCCTAAGATTTCACTCCCCACAGATAAAAAGCTTCCCGCAAACCTGGGAGAGCTAGAAACACACAGGCTGGGCTTGTGGCCAATGCTCTGTTTTACACGTGAAGAAACCGAGGCCTCTTGAGATTCAGAGATTTGCCTGAGGTCATACAGTTGGATTGGAACCCACATTTCCTGATTTACTGCCTGATTTCCAGTGGATTCCCACTTCTGTCATAGTCCCATCATGAGCAAAGGCAGATTTTCTTTCTCCATAAATATGGACTTCTACTTCTTTTGGAGAACAGTGAATGAAACTCATAATTTGATGGGGTAGATAGATAGCTTTAGCCAAAGCCAAGCACAAAGTAGGTAGTTAATAGTTTCTGGATTTGATCTTATTTAATTAGGTGCTTGAAATATATAGTAACATATGTAGTACAGTAATATATATTTCTGATGAAACAACTCACTTGATTTTTGTTTTCTTTAGAGCGCCTTTCTTCATCTTTCACTATAAGCAAGGTAGAGTTACTTCTGGCTTTAGGCAGGGATCAGCTTATTTTCCAATAGGTTATCATTTCTGCAGAATGGTTTGGAAACCCAGACAATTGCAGGGAGGAAAAAAAAAAGGAAAGAAGAGTTAAACTAGGTGGCTTATAAAACAAATTTAAGAAATCATGTATTGAGATAAGAAGCTACTGAAGTAATTCAATTAATTAGAAATTTTATTTAGAAATAATGGATGCAGGCCAGGCATGGTGGCTCATGCCTGTAATCCCAGCACTTTGAGAGGCCAAGGTGGGTGGATCACTTGAGGTCAGGAGTTCAAGACCAGCCTGGCCAACATGGCAAAACCTCTACTAAAAATACAAAAATTAACCGGGTGTGGTGGCGTGCTCCTGTAATCCCAGCTACTCAGGAGTCTTAGGCAGGAGAATTGCTTGAACCCGGGAGGTGGAGGCTGCAGTGAGCCGAGATCACGCCACTGCACTCCAGCCTGGGTGACAAAGCGAAACTCCATCTCAAAAAAATAAAAAATTTATAAAAAAAGAGTGGATGCAAAAATACCTAGTACAGTTCCTGACACATAGTACATGCTCAGTAAATAATCACTGAGTGAAACAAATGGTTGAGAGGCAGTAGCTGTATGCTTTTACAGCATTAAATATGGTGAGAGACATCTGAGAAAAACATACTCAATCTTGAAACTGCCTTTTTTTTTTTTTTTTTTTTTGAAATGGAGTCTTGCTCTATCACTGAGGCTGGAATGCAATGGTGCAATCTTGGCTCACTGCAACCTCCACCTCTCAGGTTCAAGCGATTCTCCTGCCTCAGCCTCCCGAGTGGCTGGGATTACAGGCACATGCCACCATGCCCGACTGATTTTTGTATTTTTAGTAGAGGCGGGGTTTCACCGTGTTGGCCAGGCTGGTCTCGAACTCCTAACCTCAGGTGATCCGCCCACTTCGGCCTCCCAAAGTGCTGGGATTACAGGCATAATGACAATTAAATGGAAAACATTTGACAGGCACTTTGTAGGCTGCTGAAAAATACTTGCTAAATAATTGACCAACCTGTAGTAAGAACAGTACTTTTTTCAAATAGGTGATCTTTGGTAAAAGTACAACAAAGGAACATTCCCACCTTATTTTATAAACAATACAATATGGGAGAAATGAATATGGGTCAGGGGTTTACAAATATGTGTTTTCTAGCTTGTATGCATATATGCATGTGTTATATGGGTCCCCCAATTTTTTTGTTCCAGGCAATTTTTTTACCTTCTCAGAGTCTCAGAGGCATACTGATTATGACATTATTGATTTGTAAAAGGGGGCCATCGAGGAGATGCAGGAGAGAGTGGCGAGCTGGGAACATGTCAGTTTGTGAGCTACCAGGAGGGAGGATGGCAGTGGCTGCTGGAGGTGCTCAAACAGATCAGCCTCGGTGGTCAAACTGCTCAATAGCTATTGATCAGCTGCAGTCCCCTGGTGCAGCCAAGGAGGTCTGATTCAAGGGAGCACTGCATCATTATTGTGAGTAATTAGGGCTAATGCAGTAAAAGTGCCACTAAAGTTTGCTCAAAGTGAGGCATAATTTGAAACAACTTCTATTACACTAGCCCAGTCATGATTTAATAATCATATCAGATAATCCATACCTGAATAAGCCAGGCTGATTTTTCTGATTTTCTAGATGTTGAACGAACTTCTCAGGGAGATCATGTAATGTATAGAGAATTTGTGATTTCATTTCAGAAACATGTTTTTTCCCCTTATATTTAAGATGAGTCTGTATGAATAAGTAGATTCCAAATGGTGGTAAGAACTCAGTAAAACATCAAGGCAACAAAATCTGTATGGTTTTGCACTTGAAAGACTAGACTAGCAATAATGGGAAGACAAGTATATCCTTTCTCTCTCTCTCTCTCTCTCACTCACACACACACACACACACAAACACATACGCACCAACATTCTCTCATCTTAAGTCCAAGGAGAAAAGAAAAAAGCAAACATGCATCAGCCATGCTATCATCAGATCTCAACTGCTAGCTCAGTTTGAGATAACAAGGAAGTAGAGTGAGCACAGCTCTTAGCTTCTATCTGTTTTGTATCAAGGCTAATCCATTATTATTTCAAACTATATTATCTACCATGTTTAAAACTACCAGAGCCCATAAGTAAAAATATTTAAATTTCGTAAGTCTGTTAAATTTTTAAGCATTTTTTTTCTCATGGCAGGGACTAATATTAGGGAACTCGTTTTGTTATTAGCCCAGCCATCAGTCCAATCAGAACTAACTGATACCTGTAATCAAGATGCAAAACCTTAAGCTTGAAAAATTAATTACCATTACAAATAATAGTGGGAATTCTTAATACTATGAAATCAGAATGAAATTCAGTATACTAGTAGCTAGAACAAAATGATGTGAAAATTGCTTTCAGCTCCTAAATTCTATGATACTTGAGTTTTCTCTTAGCCAGCTGCCATCTATGGGAAGGGGCCCAGAATAATGAAGTAATATCCAGCTACAAAAAAGCAATGAACAAGAATTTAAGAATGATGTAATTATTTATTTTATTTCTTTTGTTGTTATGTTGAATCATGAGCTGGAGCCCCTAACCAAAATAACAGGTCAAGTCAGCCAAAGTCTTATCTTTAGAAGAACCAAAATAGAAGAAATAAAGGTGCAATTTAATAGGATTTGGAACATCCAGGGACCATAAATATATACATTGAAGAAGTCTCCAAATTATAAAATATATTCCTATGTGCCCAGTCTAATCACTTAAAATATTTAGTAGAAAACCTCCAAAAGAAGATCCAGAGCAAACAAAGCTTAAATTTAAAGCAATCGTTCAAGTTGTCTGAAAAGTGCTACCTGTGGGCTCATGTTGAAGCCTCACAAAATGAGCCTGTTTGTCCTGAAAGCTGTGCTGAATATGACACGTGCATGAAAGGCACTCCCTCCTGCAGCTCTGGGCCACCAAGGGACTCGGCAGGGTCGGAAGCTGCTGTTTCCCCATCACACACCAAAAGCCTTCTGAAAAACCTCCAAAACTTGTTATTTTCACTCTTAAAGGAGAAATAAGCTCTTTTCTGATTTAATCTGAACCTCCTAGAGCAGCTGAGCTTCTCCTATGGCCAAGGGAAGCCCAGGGAAGCACCAAACCTTCCAGAATCTGGGCCTGCCTTCTGCCCCAGCTTCATCTCCTTGGAAATCTCAACCAAATTTCAACTCCTTTGGGATTTCCACTGCCACGGTATTATTTTCAAAAAACTAAAGTTATTTCAAAGGCTCATTCAACTCTTTAATGCAGAAGACAGCATGGTGGTAAAGCCAGCCCAAAGGAGAATTAGAGAACAGGACATTATGAGAATGCAGGAACTGGAGAAAGCGTGTAGAGCAAGCTGTTCAGTTAGTGTCCTAACAGGCAATAAAATCATCACCTCATGGTTTATCTCTTCTACCAAACAAAAATCATTCACTTCTTTGCTAGGCAAAAGTCCACAAGTTAACATAAAAGCTGGCAGATTGGCCAGGTATGGTGGCTTATGCCTGTGATCCCAGCACTTTGGGAGGCCATGGCAGGTGGATCACCTGAGGTCAGGAGTCCGAAACCAGCCTGGCCAACATGGTGAAACCCTGTCTTTACTAAAAATAAAAATAAAAAAATACAAGCCAGGCACAGTGGCTCACACCTTAATCCCAGCACTTGGGAGGCCGAGGCAGGTGGATCACGAGGTCAGGAGTTCGAGACCAGCCTGGCCAAGATGGAGAAACCCGCTCTCTACTAAAAATACAAAAATTAGCCAGGCATGGTGGTGGGCGCCTATAATCCCAGCGACTCGGGAGGCTGAGGCAAGAGAATCACTTCAACCTGCTGAACCTGGGAGGCGAAGGTTGCAGTGAGCCGAAATCTCACCACTGCACTCCAGCCTGGGTGACAGAGCGAGATCCATCCTCCCCTCCAAAAAGAAGCTGGCAGATTCTAAGCCTTTAATCAGTAGTGGACAGCAAGCCCAACAAGGGCACATTTTCCTGGACTGTTAATAATCCTTGGGGAGGCCCAGAAGGACTTGTCTCCTTCCGTTTGCCTTGTTTCTAAGTTTTGGCTGATTTTTTCTACACACCACACATGGGCCATGAAATGCTCTGGTTGAATGCATGTGTTCTGGCTTTATATTGCCTGTGTTGAAATCTCAATGCTCCACTCACCAGCTAGGTGATCTCAAGACTTCAGTGTTCATGTATGTAAAATAGGGAAAAGAATATGACCTAGTGTCAAGGATTGTGGTGAGTAATAATGGAGATAATCCTCGGGAAAAGTTTAGCAAAGTACCTGACACATAGTAAGAGTTTGACAAGTGGGTGCTGTTTTTGCTGCTGCTATTGTTGATGTTGTCTGTTTTCTTCCCTGGAATGTTTTTATCTTTTTCCCCCTTGCCCACCTCTCATGCCCTTTGAATGACTAATTCATGATGCTTCTTCAAGCCTCAGTATAGGTGCCTTCAGCTCTAACAAGCCTTCCCTGACACTTATACTGAGAACCACACCAAGGTCAAGTTGAATGCCACATCCTCTGTGCCTCCCTGGCTCCCTATAAGCTCATTGATCATTGATTCCTACATTTAATACAGTGTCTGTGCTCCACCTGTGTCCCACAGTGGACCAGAGGATCGCATAGTCCCTGTGGCCAGATTTTATTCAACTTTACCTAGCACTGAGGTGGGCAAACAATAGGTAATTGATAAATATTAGCCAAAGTTTATTGAACAACTGTTTCCTGCACAAACGTGTTTGGTTCATGAAAAGGTACACTCAAGAGTATATGAACTCTAATATTCATTAGAGTTAAGGGGCAGTGATTTTCCTTCAGTTTCTATATCAGATCCAGAAGCAGCAAACCATCCTAAGAAAGTTCACCAGACGGAGCAACCTAGAATAACTTGGCAGCCCTCCAGCCTCCTTTGTTCATTAATAGCAGCCCAGCCCTTGGTTAGTTCCCTAGCGTATTGAAGATGATTATTCTTGAGTTAAAGATTCAGCCTATATGGCATTGTACTTTCACTACCAAAGTGTGTATTTATTCAGAGAAGAAGGAATATGCACGCATATGTGTCTTCCTTCACTCAGAAGTTCTGTGAGAGTTTCAGGATAAGCCACTCCGTGGAAAATGGGAGAGTGCATCAGCCTATGCAGTACTTTAATTATTTTGTATGTGTTAGTCTTGCATTGTGGCCAGAGTATTGGTTTCACTAGGGCAGCAACCAAGTGCTATTTAGATTTTGTCTCACTCAATAAGTATTGGGCATCTCAATTCCCAAAACCTTGGGATGTATGGAATGAAAATAAGAGAAGCAAAAGCCAGGAGCCTTGCTGTTAAGCAACTCATAATCTTATTTGAATGTCAGGAACCTTGCACGATGCTGGGTGCTTAGTAGATACTCAATAGACATGTCTGGACTTCACTTAGCTAATTATTTTCTCTCCAGAGCTGAGATTTTAGGAAATACAGAGGTTTAATGACAGGTTTGAAAGTGCTGTGTCTTAAGAAGTTTAACTCAATTTATCTTCTCTGAATGCTTCATACAGATTATGCTCCCAACCACCTCATGCCACAGTCAGAGCCTCTGAAAAATAGAGTAATGATAATAACACGTTTTATCTTCTTCCCAGTGATAGTATCATTCACACCTCCACTGAAGCCCAGTGGGAGGTTTGGCTGTGAGGCATCAGACGCCCAGGGAGTCAGGTGCGATTATTGTAATGACCTCACACTTGGAAAAGAAAACCTCCCATACGTGAAGCGATTTCTATTAAGATACTCATTTTATATCAAATATTCAAGCTCCTCTTTATAAATGGGAGAGAGTGAAAGGAGACTTGTATAGGGGCAGGGTTTATGTGGCAAAGAATGAAAGGGCACAAATATTTTATGATCAGTTTTGAGATGAAAGTGTGGTGCCTGCCTTGTTCACTGGCGCTTTCCATTTCCAGAAGTCTAATTAGATTGTTGGTGTCATGGTGGCGAGATAATTTAGTGGCAACTGAAAGCAACTGTGTTAGTGAGAAGGGGGCACTGTGCATTGGGTTTTCTGTAATTAATGGAGAGTTTTTGAAAAACTTCTTGGTTCCAATAAAGTTGGCATAGTGAGCCCAGCTGCAGGAGTAGGGGGTGGCAAGGTAAAGTCTTTCCCATTCATTGCTGCAGAAAGGGTCTCAGGCAGTGCAGAAGAACTATGTAATGACTGTCATTAAGAATGATCTTGAGTGGTCCAGGCAGGCTGTAGTCAGTCTAAGACAGCATAGAGACAGAGAAGAGGCATGGAGAGAAAGGAGGCAGGGACAGAGAATAGAGTAAGGTTTGTGAGACAGGTGTGATGAAGACAGAGAGAGAGAGAGGTCACTCATCTGTCTGCTCTCTCCATTCTCTCCCTGGGAGACACTGGAGTCATCCCAACATATCCTCCCAAGGAGTCTCCTCCTGCTGCTTCAGTTGGAACAGACTAGACAAACCTGGATTACAATAAACTACAAGGGACTTTTGCCAAACACTTCATGTTGCAGATGAGAAAATTGAGACCAGAAGGGTTACAAACATTGCCTGACTAGGAACTCGGAAACGTGGACTCTTTCTGGCCACCACATTGAGGTAGAGTGAAACTGGATTTGAAATTCAAGGGTCAGGGTTATTGCGGTGTCCTCATTATAGTACTGCCGTACTTTTTAATCCATCCCCTTAGGTAAGTCACAAAGTCTCACTGAGACTTCTGAGTTCTAGTTTTCTCATCAATGAAATGAGAAAAGTAATTTCTGCCTTCTAGGCAGTAGCAAGAAAGAAATGAAATAGCAGATGAAAACACCAATCACATATTCAAAACTTAACATGTAAGTATTTTAGGAAACCCTCTCATGTCAGAACTGAAGTTATCTCATGTCAGGATTTAATCATGTGAAGTCACAATTTAGCCATGTGATGACTTAGATCATAATATCCATTAACTATCCTTTAGAAAATGATGTGTATCCTCACTCCCCCTTCCAAATACTCTTATCTCAGGACACAGTCCAAGCCCCCTACGCTTAGGGCATTAGTGGCTATATCAAGCTCATCTTATTCAAACATCTGTAAGACTTTGTTAAAAATTGTCAACCTTTTTTTTTTTAAGAACTTGCCACACTGCACTCAATTCTAAATATACAAATAGAAGATTAGCCCCTGCCCCAAAAGAGCTTTAACACTACATGGGAAGGCCTGCCTCCAAAACATGAGATGACCAAATAGTATTTTTAAATGAATAGATCGAATAACAATCTGAGATACTAACAGAACTATTATTCAGCAATTGGTTGGTCATGAATTTTCAACTAAATGGTACTAAGAGATTTCTCTTTTGGGAAGAGAAGAGTTAAGATGGACTTCTAAAGATAAACTGAATTAGGTAAGCAGACAGAAGCTAGGAGATAGGAATACAGCATTTATATGGAAATAATGGCAGATGAGTCTGAAAGGGAAATTTGAGATCAGAAGATGGAGTACCCAAAAGTCTAGAATAAGGCAGGGTGACTATTCTGACCGGCAATGATAGCAAAATGACAGCCATGGCCCAATTGCTGTCTATCCTTGTGTTTTGGTTGGCCTATGGAAGGTTATAAATTTTAAAAAATTAATTAGCAGTTTATGAACATCAGAAGATTTACATAATAATCAAGATTTCTGGCTTTATGAAACTGTCATCTTTGGGCTCAGATTTTTAACTGGCAACAATTGATTGGAATAGGATAAATTTTCCCCATTAAATGTGCCATAGTCTCTCGTGTTTACCATGCCCTGCCTCCTACCTTTCTTCATAACCCTGACCAGCTTCTCTCAGTACCTTGAATGTCTGGCTCCCTACAGGGAGCCATTGAAGGCACTGAACTGGAGCAGAATCAAAACAATATGCAGGAACAGTTAATCTAGCAGCAATGATGTGTCATCTGCAGTAATATCTTCCGTTATTTAATTATGGAATTTAGGGGGTTGGAAAGGGCCTTTGAGATGGTGAAATTCAGAGAAATTTGGCACTCCAATACAGACAAGAGTATAAAATTAATGAGGAAACCCAGGTTTTATCAGTCTTTTTCTAGCTCCCTGTCTTCTTTGCTTTCTTAAGGAAATACAGCATGAAATTAGCTTTAAAATGAGGCAGCCATTGCTTTAATTATTGCATTCACAATTTCTGAGATGTGCGCTCTTAGGAAAAAAATACTTGGTTTTCATCTCTGTACTGTAGAGAAACTAAGGGACACTAATCAAGGTCCTCAAGTGGTTGTAATCACAATTAAATGAGGAAATACATGAAATACTGCAACATACACTGTAGGTTTTCCAAAAATGTTAGTTCCTTCCCCTTTGCCTTCATTTGAGGGCAAGAGCAATGCATTCTACTTGCCTTGTATGGTGTAAGGTATGATACAAAGCATAGCTGTTACAAAAATAGTCCATGAGTTTGTGAATGGTTGAAAGCTACCTCCTCACCCCCACAACTAGTGAAGAGTAAAAGTCCTTTTCCTCCTCTTTCCCCTATCCAGGACACCTAAAGTTTAAGATCTGTTGTTTTAATGTCCATTGGAACTAACTCCATTAGTTTATTTTATGGAATCAGCTTTTGAAAGGGACATAAGGAAAAACCTCACTTACCCTCTCTCTTGGAGTGTCTGACCTATTGAAGAACACTCTTCCCCAGGAATTATGTTTTCCTTGATACCTCTTTAAACTAAAAGAGACCAGATAGTCTTCATGAGACAATCAGGAAATGTGAGTTAGTGCTACCAATGGATAGTTTCAAAAGACAGAGAGAAGGAACTGATCGAAGGAATGGAAACTTTTCAGTGGTCCCAGCAATGTGTGTGAACACTCTGTGTGGCCGGGATCCAGTGCTAGCCAGCATCAGAAAAATGACAGGACTCAGAACAAAAGGGAATATGCCTAATAATACCTATAAATTCAGCAGGGATCCATATCAGCCTCCAAGCAGTCTTCCTGGAGTGCCTGGGGATAGTTTTGTTACTCAAAAATTCTCCTCCAGGGGATCTTCTTGTTCTCCAATGCCTGAAGATATTTTGAGAGGACATTTTTTATTTTGAAATCTAGTTTTGTTAATGGCTACATAGTCACAATCCTGGTCTTTGTCTTATACAAGTTGCCAGAGTTAAGTGATTTGGGCTTTACATATGGAAAGTTCATTTTGTTGTGTAATTAATGGGAAGCAGACTCTGGGAAGCTGATGATCCAGGCCCTTATTTATATGAGAGCATATGTCTGTGTTTTGTTTATGACTCACTCTCCTACTCCACGCATTGTAACTTAGATTTGTTTACACTAACTTTTCCTAGAATCCAAGCCACATGGTGTATGAGCCAATAATTTATGGTCTCTAAAAGGGAAAGATGATGAATGAGCTTTTTCTTCTTAAATTGTCAAATCTTAAATTGAGGAGGGAGTGTTTGCCGTCTTGAGTCTGTTCAAGCTTATACTTGAAAAAAAGAAAAAGTTAAAGCAATTTTTTTTCAAAAAACTCCTAGTATAGCACTCAGAATGTGAATGTATATATATTTGCCAAGAGAGCATATGACCCTTCTCCCATAATAAACCATTATGATTCTGATTCACATGCTTGGCAATGAAAAGACCATTCATGGTGGAGGCTATACATGTGCTGGGGCAAGGGAATATATGGGAAACCTCTGTCTCTGTACCTTTAGTTTAATTTGGCTATGAATCTAAAACTGCTCTAAAAAAGTCTATTTAAAAACAACAAAAAAGACCATTCCTTCCCCCGCTTCTCTCTCTCCCTCTAAAGTATAATATGTACATGTGTTCCTTTTCCAGGGGACCCGTCATTTCAGTCAATCTTAACGTTCTTAAACATCCTTGATGTCCTTAAATGTTCAAGCTGGTTTTCTTAGTGACTCTTAATAAATTCCAAACTTGCTTTAGTCCATGTTTTTGTCATTGAAACTCCACTTCTCTTATGGAATGAAGTTTAGGTGTTGGTCTATATTTCACAGGACTTGGTTCTGAAAGACTTTTCAGTTAATGGTGCTCTGAACGGAGTAGGGAACTGCTGAAACGTGTGAGGACCTAATTTAATTGACAGTGATTTGAATCTCCAAAAACATCCTTTCATGCCTCAAACACAGACTTTACAAAATAGATCGTAAGTGCTGTTCAAGTCAAGTCACATAGATTGATTTCAAGTAAGTCAGCTAGACTCTGTGCTGCTCACTAGGGGGAAGGCACAACATTCCATGCCCCATACAGTGCCTGACACAAACTGGGCCTGAATCAATGTTTATTCCAAGCATGAATAAGAAGGGCTAAGACATGGTCCTTGTCCCTTAGGAAAAATACAATTTAAGAAGAATGTTAATATAGATTAATCCCATAATCATAGTAGAGGACAGACTAAGTGAAGTGCCATCAGAGAGATACAGGCAACATAGAGAGGAGCAAACAGATGAATGCTGAAATGAGAGTCCATGGATGGCTTTTAGGAAGAGGACTTAATTGTACTTTTAAAGAATGGATGGAATATACAAAGATATGAAGTATTCATAAAAAGCTTTAAGACTGAATTATAAACTGAATTCCAGTGGAAATTTGGGAGCACTGAAACAATGCCTGGTATTGCTTTGTGTTGTTTCTTTTATTTTTTTCTCACTAGGGCAGAAGAGTTGCCTCTGGATAAAAGAAAAATGCAAGACTTTTTTCCCTATTCAACATCAGATGTAATATCCTCTCTGACACTTACAGAAATAATAGAATTGGGCACACACACCTGTAGGCTATGCAAAATTATTGTTGCTGTGGTTCATCCATCATCTACTAACCAGACAGACAGGATAAAGTCGAAAGCAATTGGTGTAAATTGCTTGTTGTTTTTAGGGAGAATACAAAGATAGTTAATTTTGTAAATTGACATCTTTTTCTTTAAAAACCTCAGTAAAGAAAAAATGATAGCCTGGCTTTTAGTCACTTGAATCCAGCCCAGACGTAGTTAAAAGGACAGGCATTAACTTTTAGAGTATTCAAGCCCTTTGAAAATTCCTAAAAATCTGACAACTCTTTGAGAAAACAAAATTAAGTTTGAAAATTTTCACAACAGACTAGAATATTAATTCCAAAGTTAATAAAATTAAACTTTGCAGATTTAAATAGAAGGCTTGCACTTAAGCTTAACACCCAATTCCACATAGCCTTGGCCAGTGTTGGTAGCTGTTTATATGAAAGTGTTTAAGGGAGTTAATTGAGCCTCCATTTAACATGAGCCAACAGTAGAATGTTGTTGGGGAAAAAAATGAAGTTTTTAAAAAATGTAGCTTTTTTTAATATAAACGTGGTGCCTTGATCACAGAAAATAAACCAATTTTTCTGTACTAATTGCTTCATATCTAGAAAATCAGTTCAATTCTAGGAACTAAAATCTCAGATCAACTTTAGCAGATGATATAATCTCCAGAGAGTGATCAAAATGAAAAATTTGTTTTGATCTAGAATTCATCTGATAGGAAACACAGATGAAGGATTTGAGGATGTCTTACCTAGAGCACAGAAAACTTGGAGGTATATGACTTTTGTAGAATTATATTTATTGAGAAGCAAGGGTCCTTTCAAGAAATTGAGAGATTTGTCTGGAGACACAAAACTGAGGGGTGATAAGCTAAGATCAGAACCTCATTCTTCTAATGTCCTGGTCAATATGTTTTCCATCAGATTGCCAAGTATGCTAGCTAATACATAAACAAATGCAGTTACTATTAAGACCAGGAAAAAAACAAAACAGAGTTACTTACCATTATATGTAATTCTTGAAGTTCTAGCATGGTCAACAGGACTTATTTTATCTGAGCTTAAATATTTAAAATGTGGAAATTTTCCTATGTTCGTGTTTGTTATATGGTTCTTTGTTCTTCCCTCTATTTTTTTTTCAAAGTTTTAAAGAGACAAAGAAAATGTCTCACAATCAGGTAAGAACATGCATGCACAATAGTTGGGGTATTATATAAGAGATGGTATTTATGGTTAAGGGTAAAGTGATACCACATTTGAGAGGAAAGAAAAAAGAAATATAAAGAGCCCTTTGAGAGGGTGCAACCACCCCCACTGTGTGACCAACTGGCATGCTGTGAGACTCAACAGATGTAGCTTCAAACTTTTTGGCGTTAACTACATTTCTATCCAGCCTTCCATGTTGTCTCATCAGTGTGTTGGGACTTGATCCATATTACAACAAACAAAAGCCAAAGTTGAATGAAACAGAGGACGGCTAAATGCCCTCGTATTTCTCAGTTTACCAATGCTGCCATTCCCAACTCACTCCTTACCAAAAGCCCAGGAATCTACTATTTTTTTTTTTTTTTGAGATGGAGTCTCGCTCTGTTGCCCAGGCTGGAGTACAGTGGCACAATCTTGGCTCACTGCATCCTCCACCTCCTGGGTTCAAGCGATTTATCCGCCTCAGCCTCCTGAGTAGCTGGGATTGCAGGCGTGTGCCACCACACCCAGCTACTTTTTGTATTTTTAGTAGAGGCAGGGTTTCACCATGTTGGCCAGACTGGTCTCAAACTCCTGACCTCGTACTCCATCCGCCTCAGCCTCCCAAAGTGCTGGGATTACAGGCACGAGCCACCGTGCCCAGCTGACTATAAGTGGCTGACAGATAAATAGCATCTCCAGAAAATCCCCCAGACTTAAAAGACTCCTCTGTTCATCCATGGTGGGCAACCCCTTGTGATGGATATTCATGATGCACCTTACAGGGAGCTATAATCTCATCTTTTGCTGGTTCTCTTATTTCTGAGGTCTCTCTTTTGCCCAGTTTTTTCAGGACTGCCAAAATCTGGCTTGCCCTCCTTAGAAGTCCCTTGAGCAACCTAGCAATGTTTTTACTCAGCTTAGATTATCTCTGGAATGAGTCGCCACTGTCCTTATCTGTCCAAAGTCCCGGGTGGTTTGTCTAACCCGTGGGCCCATGAAATAACTGGCGTTATTTCCTTGTGGTCAGAGAAGCCTATAGACCAGGACCTGTGAATTGCCTAATCAAATAAAGAATGTCAGCCTTAAATCCCATTCAAGGAGCTCTCCATGGATAGGGCACCCCTCATGGCCATAGAATTGCATGCAACTCAATTAAAGGTGTTCTGGGGAATATAAAGATGAATGCTTTCCAGGATTTGGGCTCTAGGAGTTTACAGTCTGAAAAAATCTAGCAGGAAATATTAATCAAACATCTACTATGACACAGGAACTGTGTTCTTTGTTTTGAAGGGTATGAAAAAGGACAACACATGCTGTCTTCAAGAAGCTTTGATGCTTCCTAGGCCATAGAAAGTTAAGATCTTTGAGGATTAAATACCAAGTGAGTGAATAAACTCTTGAGGAGTTTTTTAAAAAAAGAAAGGACAACTTTAAAGCAGTGGGCTGCAGATTTTTTATCATGCAGTGATATTAGTAACATAATTTTGAATAGTCACACCATTTAAATACATACTAAAAATATGTGCCCTCTTTTTCTTAAATACAAACTTTAACAGGATGAGATAAACTTGAAATATATTCTTAAAATAATTTTAAATTTCATTTTACCTATTATTAATGAAACAAAAATATTTTTGTTGCTATCAAAATGTTATACTGATTTAAGTATTTTTAATAGTGTGTAAAGGAGGGCCAAGCAATTGAGTTTGTATACTTGTCTTTGAAAATCTTGGGGTTTTTTTAAGCACTTGTGGTAAGTAATTTAAAGTTCTCGTTCTGAATTCAGTTTGTTTCTATACTTGTCGTTAGTAGATGTTGTAGGATAAAGAATATTTCACGTACACATAGATTCAAAAGAATAAAGTACATTGTTGACTGTGTTTAAATCAGTACTTTTTTTTTTCCAATCTCATCTATCAGTTAAACAAGATTTTTGTTGAAACTTGGCAAACCATCTTCTTTATTAACCAGTAGATGGTCCATTTTTTTTAGTCCAACTCTTCATTCGAAAGTAGTTCTGTTTACAAGGTAGTCAAATTTGCAGATTAAAGGGATTTTATAGGTTATATTATTTTCAGCAACAAAATCGCCAAACGGTGAAAACATTTGCAATAAATTTCCAAAACTGCTCTTTCTATAGCATGAGTTTCTTTCCAAAAGCAGTTACTTTCTGGCCCAGTTGACTGTAAAGAGACATTAAGTGTTCTGTTTTTTAACATCTGCAGGGTAACATTACTGACAGCCCATTGACAGCCTAGAAGAGTTAAGAAAATTTGGAACCCTTGTCTTTTTGTACAAGAAAATTGCCAAATTCATCTTTGAAAATGGCAACTCATGTATACACTTTGGTGTGAAATAACCAACAGAAGTCTGTGTGGTATATAAAGTATTGTATGGGTCTTCTTCATCTCATTACAAAGTATTTTGAAATTTTTTTCTGTTGAAAAGTCTTGCTTTTCTAAAATTACCATGTGGGCTTGCCTGCTACAAATTTAAAATATGGGACATTGACAGCACCCTGAAAGCCACTAACCAGTGAGATCCCCCGTCAACCCCTTGAATGCACATGGCCTCTCCTCCCAGGAATCTCATGCCCAAGTGTGACAGGTGACCTGTCATCTGATGGGCAGTGCAAGTAAGGGCACGGCTGGAGTTCCATTTATTAAGCATTAGAATTATTTAGGTAAAATATAAATAATGTAAATACAAATTATTAATGTGTTCTTTCTGCAGCCCAGTAAATTGTCTGGCTTCCTCTGGAGGGAATGTGCACCCCACTTGGGAAGTTGCTGGTTTAATTTAGAGAGGCAGAGAGGAGGTGAACAGTGTGGGCAAGGTGGCAGGGGCAGGAGAGCACTAGGCCGATTTCTAAATCCAACACCCTTCCTGAGAAGATTAGAGAGCTGCCCTGGGGCACTAACTGTTTGGTGGCCTAGCCCACTTCAGAGCTCACACACATAAACATGCTCACACCTACATACCCGACTGCTTCACCTCTCCAGCAGCCAGTCTGCCCACCTCTCCTCCTACCTTGTCCCAAGAAAAAATGTGAAATAGGAACAGAACACAGACCAGAGTCCTTCAAGCCACTGCAACTGAGATAAAAAGTTCTTTCACAATAAACCCCTAAGAATAAGTTGTTGTTTGAATAGTCAAGCAGTTACTGTGCTTTAAACAAGTTAGTCATGTTTTCAAAGAAACCCCAAAGTATGTTAAGGTGATATTAAGAACAGAATGAAAACACCATCATATTATGACAAATCCCCCACATCTGCTAACTCTTAATTCTAAATTACTGCTTTAAACTTAGCAGTCCTCTAGCACTTGTGTTGATAACAAGCAGCAACTCAGATGCCCCCTACCTTGCAGAGACCTCACCAGCAGAGGCAACTTGCCATCTTTTTCAAAAGAGCTTTTAAGGCCAGGACTGTAGAAGGTTAATTTAAATTCTAAGGATGGAAGAAGAAAGTTTGCATGCCAAGGTAGGTTGCCTCATTCTCCCCATTAAAAATAAAAAGCAGCGTTAGGAAAATAAGAGACGATTACCAAGGCAAGCAGAAGTACAAAGTAAAATAAATAAATAAAATGCAGAATTTACATTAGAGAACATGAGACAGTTGAATGCCATTGAGCTTGTATTTGCTGACCACATAGTATACACCAGATCAGGTACTGCTGTATCAATGGTCCTGTGCTGGGAACTCTGGAAGTAGAGAAAAAAAGATGTGGCCTTTGCCTTCAGAGAATCTTCTAACATGTATCAGCACACAGAGCAATTCATACCGCAACTCTCCGCCTTGATTGAAGCACAAGATATTCCAGCTCTATCTGCCTTGAAATGCACCCCAACTCCAGGCAGTTCAGCCTTCCTCAACATCTTTCCACCTCCCCTTAGGAACATTCAAACAGCAAGAAAAACTCTAAGGAATCTAGAAGTAAATTTGCCTCCCTCCACAATCCACCCAAAGCTTTCTTGTAAAATAGGATGTGTCTTGTACATGGGCAAAGTATAGTCTACAAACATGAGTATCTATTTCTTGGGAATCTTCTATATAACTAAGCTTTGTTAGCCTTTGGCTCAGGGGGCCTACTATATGTACAAATTCTGCATCCAAAAAACAGTGCTAAGTCCATTCTCTAGTTACCATAAACGACTTGACAAAATCAACAGAATGCTGATGAGCCAATCTTCTGATAATGGGAGTGAAAAGATGAAATGTCTAGATCTGGACCAAAACCAGCTCAACCTTTGCATGGCAATTTCAAATATAGATAGGGTCTGAAAGAAAATTTGTATTGCCGAGTTATGAAGAAATGAATTTGCATTTTGCCTGGGCCACTCAATAATTATTCTTTAAAACTAACAAAGAGCAGGCAAGATATAGGACAATTATAGGAAAGAGAGCAAATATGGAATCAATCTTGCAGCAAGAGCCCAGAAATGACTGTCCAATAATGAAACAATTTGAAGAGAGAAAAATCTGTAAACATTTAGAGGGACAGTGAAATCATAAGCAATAAGGGGAAAGATTTGTGAATATCAAACCCTGCCAAGTCTGAAGTTCTCCTCCCCCCACACTAAGATTTTAGAATTATTCAATTAAATAAATGTTTTAGAAAGCCACCCCACATTTGGGGATGCAATTAATACTGAGTATAGAAAAGAATTACGGCAAACTAAATATAGAAGGGAACTTCCAAGAGCATCTGGTTCAGCCATTCAGTGTAACAGATGAAGAAACAGAGATGGAGGGGTTAAGGGGTTTATCTCAGTTCACCTTGTTTTCCAGCTGCTTCTACACAGAATCATTTCTACTATACCATACTCTGCTATTATTCACACAGAGGAATAACAAATCTGAACTGAAAGTTTGGATAACAAGCATAAAGGAAAAATAAATGAAATTCAGATGTTCGGTAGATGTGAAAAACCCTAAAGATTATAAAGTGCAAAAGAAAGAGGGATACTAACTCATAATGCCTGATGCCATCAATGGAGATTGGCTCATGGCATATATTTATTTATGTGGGTGGTGAAAGCATAAAACACAGAGAACTCATTCATGTTTCTGTGCCATTAAAACAGGAGGGCAGCTATAAGCTAAGCCTTCTAGGGAGATGGTGGATGCATGACCTTCACTGAGAACATCTCTTCTTATTCTTCAAAAAATATTTAGGTGAAATAAAGCCCCAAGAGGGTGAAAATTAGAGCACTTTCCAGCCCTAAGATTTTAAGATGTTTTATTGCCACTTATTTATAATTTTTTAACATTGTGTTATCGAAAATGTCAGACATATACCAAAGCAGACAGAATAGCATTAATAAACCTCACGTACCCATCAATATCAACTTCAGCTTCAACAATATCAACTTACAGTCAATCTTGTTTCATCAATACTTCTACTTACCTCCTCCCTTCCTTAGTATTTTAAAGTGAATCCCGGATGACAGTATGTGATTTCATCTATTAATATTTTAGTATGCATTTCTAAAAGATAGGTACTCAAAAAGCATAATCACAATGCAAATATCACACCTATGGAAATTAACAGTAGTTACATAATATCATGAAATGCCCATTGTTCAAATTTCCATTTATTTCATGATCTCTTTTAACAGTTTGTTCCAATTGTCATCCAAATAAGGTCCTTTATCTCTTTAGTCTCTTTTGATGCACAGTTTCATCTTCCCCCTGCCCTGCGATTTATTTGTTGAAGACACCAGGTTGTTTGCCTAGAGTCTCCCACAGTCCACAATTTACTGAATGAATCCCCGTGTGTCTTCTGTCCTCTGTAGTTCAAGGTAGTTAGTTCTAGATCTGCGCTGCGCCATAGGGTAGCCACTAGCCACACTGTAGCTATTTAAATGAAAATTAGGTGATATTAAAAATTCAGTTTCTCATCACACCAGCCACATTTCAAGTGCTCAGTAGCCACAAGTGGCTAGTGACTCTATGGGGCAGCACACACATAGAGAACATTTTCACCATCTCAGAAAACTCTATTGGACAGCCCTACTCTAGTGGCTTAATAAAACTCTATGAGGTTGCCTTGGGGGGAAGTAGATGTTGAGTAGTAGGTGAGTCATCCACCAAATCTTTGACTCACAGTTGATCTCCTACACAGCAGTCACTTTAAACCTCCACAACTGGACTCTGAAGATAAAATAAAAGTTCAAGAAGTATGTGTGTTTTTAAAGTTATGTAAGTAGTATACTTAAACATGTTTTTGTGATTTCCTTTTTTACCCAACTCTTTAAATGAGATTTAAACATGTTGATATATTTATGTGTAGTTTATTCATTTTAATCGATGTATAATATTGCATTATTTTATGTATCACAGTTGATTAATTAGATTGTTTTCAGTTTTCCGTATCATACACTGAGCTTCAAGGAACAACCTTATATGACTTTTGCCTCCTGTTATATATGAGTAAAGCAGGCAAGCTTGACATGAAATTGCTGGGACATTGAATGTGTACATCTTCAACTCTAACAGTTATTGCCCAATCACTCTCCAAAATGATTATAACAATTTACACTCCCACCAACAGTATGTGAGTGTTCCTATTTTCTTACATCATTACCAATACTAGGTAGATTCAGATTTTTAATTTTTACCAACATGAGCTCATATATATCCAACAAAAGGATTAAAACAAGCATAGAAAAGAAAGGGAAAGGAATGGAGAAGGGAGCCATGACTTAGCTCAATCTGTAATGTTTTCTTATTTAAAAAAAATGACAAAAAGTTAACATTTGCTAAATGTGAATGGTGGGCACAAAAGAGTTGGTTATGTCATTTTTTAGGATTGTTTGGTAGATTTACACTATCAGAATTAATTTTTATTTCATAATCTTTTTTAATGCAAAGACTTAATAAATTATTCAGCACATATTTTTGAATATGGAATTATCTGCTATCTGCTAGGTTTCTGTTTATTTTGGTTTGGAGATTTTGTTTTTGGGGTTTGTTTACTTATTTATTTTGGCATTTCACTTTAAAAAGACAACACATACAGCGACAATCCATTGGTTATGTTTTCCCCAAATGACCTGCAGCTCATGGAGTATTTCCATCAAGCTTAACTCGGTCAAATACAGTATTGCCAACTAATTGATTTACTTTATACTTCTATTCTATATTACATGTCAGCAAGGTGATGTACTTTATTCTTTCATGCTATTTTATGTAATATATCACATAGCATTTGCTTCCTCTATGGCTGATATAAACTAAAGAGGGGGCAAACTGTAAATGAAAGCTTTGCTTGGAATAGTGTCAAGTTTTGTGGAATATTACTACTGACTAGTTGCCATTGACTCCTGAACTATGTGGACAAGGTAAATTATCTGTCACTGACATGAAGGTGGGCTAAGTTTTAGTATCACTATATTTGCAATGATCACTTTAAAAATCCCAACTAGAACTCTTCTAGGGAATACGACTACAAGGCCTGATTAGACTGATTTGTCAGTCCAGAAACAATTCTTAAATCTCTTTTATATACAAGGCACCTGCTAGGCCCTTTGAGGGACATAAAGACAGACAGGCATTGGTTTTTGCCTCTGATAACTTACAACCAGGCAACCTTTTTCTTTTACAAAACTAACTACAAAAATTTTATTTTTATAGTCAGAAGCTCACTCTGGCTTTGTTCTATTTTGATCTTTATAACTTATTTTAAAGATCATTCAGTAGTTATTCATTGCTCGGTCAGTCTTACTGACCTTTGGCCAAAAGCAGTAACATTTTGACCTGGCCTGTGGGACTCAGCTCTTTCCACTCCATGAAGCTGGGGGGTGTAAATAACTTCAAATAAAACCCTCCTGGCAATCTGTGCTGGGCACAGCATGAGAGAGAAATGGGACAAAGCAGAAGAAAGAATTAAGTGGGAGTACCCAAGAATAAGTGAGAATGGTATCCATGTTTTAAGCATCTTTTTTCCTCCTCTCTCTTAAGATATTTATTCTGCTTCTCTATTAGTAGGTACAAAAAACATAATGGGAGGAAACAACAAACCAAAATGATAAAATGCAACACACTCCCCTCTATGCGTAGGTCTTCCACGTGGGCTCCTTTCGGGTTGAACATGCAGCGTAAATCATAGCGGCAAAGAACTCAGTGAAGACACACTTCTTATGTTTATAAACAGCCAGGGGGAGTGGCCACCTTGAAGGTGGAGCCATGGAGTCTGTGTGAGTGTATGTGCCCCTTTGTGTGTGTGTGTGTGTGTGCATGTGCACACAGGTATCACACATGTGCCTGCTCATGAACAACACAAGGAGAAAGAATGATCTGCAGGAGGAATGGTTGGCTATATCTTGAAGCCATTCACGGTTTATGGTGTCTGAACTTCAAAACTAAGCAGTTCGGAAGGCCATTTAGTGGCAGCAGTGCAGGACTTCCTGAGACAAGAAGTTCGGCTCATAAAATAGAGGTGCAGCTGGCCAACAGGACATGAAAAGAGCTCTTTGCAAACGCCAGCCTAGTAGGGGTAGTGTAAATGATTCAGAAACACCTGGCTGATACTTCCCTTGAGGTTCCCAGAGGATGAACTGGTTATGAAGGACCTGGTTAACTGAATGCCATCAGAGAACTTGACTAGTCCAGAACACTGGGGGAAAAGAATAGCGAGATGATGCCATGATAACTAGAGTGCTCCAGGAAATAAGCCTCCCTGTGTCAGTGGACAAGGGTTAGGAATAAAATGGTTCAGTTACATATTGTTATTCTTGATCAGGCCAAGGCATCTCTTCTATGAGATCGATAGTACATCTGCTTGGTATGGGGCCCACGTGCCTTTTTATTCATCTAACACCTACAAAAAGAGAAAGTCTAATCCTGTGCTAAATTGAATCGGATCAAATGTCAAAAAGGTGAATAAAAATTACTTATATAATAAGAGAAATAATGGGAAGATTTATATTGTGATTCTGCCATTGAGTCTCACAGCTCTAGGCCAGTTTACCTCCACAATATGAGCCTCAGTTTCCACATCTTTACAACGGAAACAACAATATTTCACATAATTGTTGGGAGGACTGAAATAATGTAAATAGAAGTACTTTGCATGCACAATGAATATTTGAGAAATGTTTGTTTTTATTTTAATAAAGAAAAAGGAGTAATGCATCTTGGGCACGGAGACATACCCATAGCATTAATTCTCCATAATCTTCATAGCCAAGTAGAATGCTAGCTGTCAGTGAAGAGGCTGGGTTGAAGGCACCTTGCATCCTGTGCTCAATTTCTTGTCTCTTCCCCTCCTGCAGTCGGCTCCTCCCTCAAGAAGAGGTTCAAGCGGCGGGAGATCGAAGCCATCCAGTGCGAGGTGCGGAAGATGTGCAACTACACCAAGATCCTGTCCACCAAAAAGAATCTGGACCACGTGAACAAGATCCTGAAGGCCAAGCGGCTGCAGAGACAATCAAAAACAGGCAACAACTTCGTGAAGAAGAGGCGCGGGCGTCCCAGGAAGCAGCCCACCCAGTTCGATGAGGACTCCAGAGACCAAATGCCGGTGCTGGAAAAATGCATCGACCTGCCCAGCAAAAGGGGTCAGAAGCCCAGCCTGAGCCCGCTGGTGCTGGAGCCCGCCGCCAGCCAAGACACCATCATGGCCACCATCGAGGCGGTCATCCACATGGCCCGGGAGGCTCCGCCCCTGCCCCCGCCACCGCCGCCGCCCCTGCCGCCACCGCCGCCACCACCCCTACCCCCGCCACCCCCTCTACCCAAGACCCCCCGAGGCGGAAAGAGGAAACACAAACCGCAGGCCCCCGCTCAGCCCCCGCAGCAGCCGCCCCCGCAGCAGCCCCTTCCCCAGGAAGAGGAGGTGAAAGCCAAAAGGCAGAGGAAGTCCCGAGGGAGTGAGAGCGAGGTCCTTCCCTAGGGCGGGTCTGGGCGTCTGCACCTGGGGCCTAGGGAACTGACACGTGGGAAGCGCAGTGAGCCGGCGCGGGGGCGAAATCCCCCGCTGCAGGGACACCCACGCCCTTCTCTCCAGAAGCCAGGCAGGCAGAATCCGGCCAGACGACGGGGCTGAGCCATCAGGAGCTCTTGGGAAAGCAAAGCAGGGAGACACCTTCAGAAGAAGCTTGTCTGAGCTTCACCGCAGCTCCCACCACGCGGCGCTTCAGTACGGCTGGATCCTCCGCAGGCGAGCGGAAGGCCCCCAGGAGGAGCAGGCTGGTGGCGCTCTCCTGACCTCCCGCTGCCAAGGTGCGCCCTCGACTCCCGATTTCATTTGCTAGCCAGGAAAATCGAAAGGGAAACACCCTCAATTAGGAAACATTCCAAGGGGAGAAAAGCTGCAAATTGCTCAACTGGCATTGCTGTAACCAGTTCCATTTAATTGGTTTTTATTTCTTTTGATTTTCAAGCTCTGCTAAGCTTTGGGGTACCAACGTCATCTTCAGGTGACCTGAATCTTTCCCTTAACCTTACAGTTTCTCAGATGGAATTGTGTGATCAGAAGGTGGAATTCTAGTGATAGGCGACCTCAGACCCGCATTCATGTTCTGTGTGCCTCTTCTATTGCACATACACTGATTTTTAGCATTGTCTATTCCTATTTTTCCTTTACCCATTGTACTTCCATATATCTTTTCATTAACTTGCTGCCTTTTTTTTTTTTTTCTTGGTACACATTTAAATAATGTAATCCTTAACCTGTGCTGTAAAGTTCACTCTTGGCATGCTGTTCCAAGAACCTGGCTTTGAATCCCAATCGTTGTGAAACATACTCAGTATTGATAAAACCTTTTTAATAAGTGACGCAGAGCAGCCAAGGATATGTTGACCCAGATGTCAACCAGGCTATTTTTATACTTAAAACATGTCAGCAGAGCATAGGCAGAATAAAATGGTTTTAATACCCCACAGCAAATAGAATAACTGACAAACCACCAAAAACTGAAACCCCAGACCCACCAGAAAGACAAGTGTCTAGCAATGCCTTGGTACCTGATCTTTTTCATTCAAATAATTGTCATAGGTTGTTCAAAAGAAAAAAGGAAACAAAAACACAATGGAAGTCCATTATCCCTTGATAATTATTTCTTAAAAGCAAATGGGAGTAAGTGTTCTTATCTGGAAAAATAAATAAATAAAATGCTTAAAGGGTATCACCACTTCAATTATATCAAGCCACCTTGGACAAAGTATCCAAATTGTGGTTGCCTTAATAAACTAAAACATTATTGTACATAATGTAATTATAAATCTATCAGTCTGCATGGATGCAAACTGTGTGTGACAAATCGTCTTTTAAATGGTCAATTTCAGCTGTACATTTCTCATCCAAGTCGTACTGTAGCCATTGGTTTAGCGTGGACAGATATTCCATCTCTATTATCCATTTCCACAGCCCAAATAAAATATGTTAAGCAGGATCAGAATGAATATGAAGAATTCCATTTCTGTAGATGTTTTCTAAAAGTCAGATTGTGGAAATTTCAAATGAGTATTTTCAATTTCCTTCCTCACTCCCCCTTACCTTCCCCAAGACATCAAACACCTGGCATGGTAGATTATAGAAAGAGACACTGAGAGAGAGAATTAAATTTTCTAATGGGAATTAGAATATCTAGTTTACCTCCAAATTAAGTTTCTTTACAGGAAGTTGGGACCAGCTGGAAACCGTATTATCATTTCGGAACACAATATTACTTCCTTAGAGAGAGATGGATTTTTGTTGGCAACATAAAAGAATAAGTGATGGGGTATCTATGTGAGTAAATTTTTAATTTCCAAGTTAATATGCTTGCAAATATTACTGCTGCGTTATGGCATCAAGAGTTGGTTGAAATTACCCACATAGTCATATTCTTGTGCTCTGTCACCATGGACTTCACATCATTTGCTGCCCACTAGTTCAATCGCATTTAATCCTAGCAATATGTAAGTTTAAAGGACTGCATTCCCCTCTACTTTAAAGCTTATATCCTAGATACTCAGTTTGTGACCTTGGTTGACCTTTGGCATTTCACACAAGTTGAACAGCAAAATCAAAGCAGCCGTTTTTAATTCGTCATTCCCAAGCCCTATCTGAGTGGTTCCAAAGTCACCTGAGAGGAAGGTTTAAATTAGCCCCTCTCACCCCACCATTGCTATAAAACAGCAACCATTTCATTCCAGTTCAGCCATAAAGAGGTTTCTCTTCTTACTGGGTTTTGAAATCATTTCCTTTTTTCTTTCGTTTGCCCTTCTTCTTTCCTGTGTTGTACTATCTTTCCAACCACGTCTATAAGCAGACTCAGTCTTCTTGCAGAGGAAGATGAGCTGGCACTCTGCAGACTTCTTTAATAAGGACCCAAAGTTTAATTAACATTAACCTCTAGTAGGTGAGAAATTCCAAAAAAGCTTTGGGGTACATGAGAATTTCCAAAGATGTGAAAGATATTTCAGGAGATTTAACAGCAGAGTTGCAACTTACACATGAATTCTGGTCTATAGTGGTCATGTGAGTTAACTTCGAATCCTCTACTTGTATGACCCTAGGAATAGATTGGAATACTGCAGAGGACCAAAGCTGAGGCATGCTAAACAGCCGCTTGGAGGTGGAAGCAAGTTCAGTCACCTACTCAGCTTCCTCTCTGCACCACCCAGTTCCTCCCTCAGTATCACATTGTTTTTTCTTCTGCTTTTCATTAACCTAACTCATCGCATCAGTACAACCATTTCCTTATTCTCTAACTACCCCCAATTCCTTTATCCTCTCCCCACCTGTCCAAACTCAGCTCAGCTGTGGGCCAATGCAGCTTACAGACGGTTGCAGAGCTAGGAAGAAAACCCAGCTCTCCTGACCCTGATCATGGAGGTCTCTGGCCCCCCAACACTGCCTTCTGGGGCTGCATTTTTTTTTTTTTTTTTTGAGAAGAAGTCTTTTGGGATACATGGTGCTCCACATACAGCTTCACAAAATATTTCATTTTAAGAGAAACCCCTTGATTTTTATTTCTTTTTCTTTTGTTTTCTGTATTACCTGCCTTCAGTAAGCAGATGCGGACCCACTTGTAAGGAGTCTGGTTAGTGATGAGAAAAGGATGAAATCTAGATACAAAAGCCTCCTTGAAGGTGATGATGGATCTTTAATCCACTTGACTAAGTGTCTGGAAGAGCTACTTGCTCTTCCACCCCTCATCTCAAATGAGAGGAGCAGAAGTTTAACTTCCTCAAATAGCCCAGCTCTGGCTAAAACCCAAAGAAGAAAGGTCAAAGGAAAGGAAAGCATGTCAGGGGCTGGTTTGTGACTTGGCAGGACCAGGAATCAGCAGCCACTGACAGCCCAGAGAAGGTGACTAAGGGCTGGCAGAAGATTAGCATGTTAATTTGGCTGCTCTCCGGAGTAGGAGGCCATGTTCAATGGCAGTCAGAATTTGTGTTCTGCACATTGCTGGGTCTATAAATACGATAAGCAAGTGGTGACAGAATTATAGTATAAGGTGATGTACTACATGCAGATCATAAAGGATTTGGTTTTAAGACTTAAGTAGAAAATCCCTCTCCTAGCTTATTACCCAACAATATTCAGATAATGAGCTTTTGGAGAATATTTTTTTCCTATCACTAGAAAGATTTACCTGGGAACTGTCTAAAGTCTATACACATATTTCCAAAGCCTTTAAATACCAGCTGCAGCATGGAGAGAGAGGGGTGGCAGAAGCTGAAATGCCTCAAAAGCCATTTAAGTGTTACGTTGCAGGATTTTCAGTCCTTCTCGTTATGTAAAAGTAGATAAATATAGACGTTATTCTCAACACTACCCTATAGTATCACAGTGGTCCAAATGCCAGAGCTTACAGATAATGTCATCACAGTGCCTAGAAACTCGAACTGTAATATACCGTAGCATTTTCTTGGTGTTTCTTAAAGTTTCTTTCCACAATACAAGGTCCTCTCTGCCTCTTGTTTCTTGGAGAGTTCACCCCACTGATGAGTCTTCCTTCCCTGTTGGACTCAGTCATTTGGGGAACAGTCTTAGAAGCACATATCAACCAAGGAAGAAACTTCCTGGATATCTATTGCCCACTTGCCCAGGTCTAATAAACACTAAAGGGGGGAAATTGAAAGGAGCTGCCAACTGGTCAACGTGGAAGGGCAGTTCCACCCTAGATTGGTGTCTTTCTTTTTCTTCCTTTTTTTAAAAAAAAATCTATTTCTTAAATAATAATAAATGCACATGATGTGTTAAATATGTACATATATATTTCAAAAGAAAAAAATGGGGCACAAGATTGTCTTACAAGTCGTGCTGGCTAATTTTTAGTTTGTATTCATAAGTGGTTTTTAAAAGCCTTTTTTAAAGTGTAATTTGCATGTTCTACTTTGATTGTATGTAAACATATTTTAGAACAAAAAAATGTATTTGTATTTTATTGAATATAGAGGCAAGAAAATTGTACATTGTTTGAAATGTTCTTTTTGTAACAGTTTTTATTCATAAAGCATTTTTGTACATTTAAAATGAACATGGACTTGCTGTTATTTGAGGCGTAGATACATCTAGCATGCTTACTGTCATGCTCCTCCATGGTCTTAGATGTTGGGTTTTAAACATTTTTTTCTAAAAGAAAGCTCAGTCTTTTTTGCTACCAGATCAGGTTAGCACAGTATAGAGCACTTAACTATTAAAAAAAAAAAGTTAATCCTATTCATATGTTATTCATTGTGTGAAATTAAAGACATTCAATTCAGTCTAACATGAGTTGTGAACTGTTTTGTTTTATTTTCCATCTGGTTTACATCACTAAGGAGTTTAATAGCATTTGGGGGTCTTTGCTCACACCAACTGGATACAGAATCATTGAGAAAATTTTAACAAGCGTCTCTCTTTTGTGTGATACTGGGAAGTACATTCTGGGTAAGAGTTGAGTCTGATTTACTGGGTTACTGTTCACAGAGTATTGCACTAACTGGCCACCAAGCCAGGGCTGATTCATAGAACCGGTTAGGCCTCTGCTGAAAGCAATCAAAGGGTACTGTAGGATGTTGAAGACCCACCCTGTCCTAAATTTTTAGAAAAGCATTACAGATAGGGATTAAGCTTTCTTACTAAATATCCCGTGATGTCAGACATCTGAAGGAAGGATCCCTGGCTGCACTTAAGGTTTTACTGGAGTGACAGGAGGGGCTACTTAATAAATGACAGACAGTTACTGATTACCTACCCAGTGCCTATGCTGAGCGTCCTTGCTCTAAAGGGACTTACTAGGCCTCCATTTGAAAAATTAAACTAGCAATTTGAAGCTGAATATGGCCAGCTGTGAAAGAGTGATGGGGTCTCAAAAGAAAGGTGGAGACTTTACTGCTTTCCTGCCTGTTTTTTCTACCCATTCTGTTCCACTTTTTAGTTTGTATTTATAAGTGGGTTTTAAAAGCCTGTCTTAAGCACTTTGCACATTATACTTTAATTGTATGTGAACATACAGGCATTTATATATTTTTTTGCCTTCTTTCTTTGTCTTACCTTTGAACGTGCATCTTCCAAAAGCCAACAAGATAGTCAGGAAATGTTATGAGCTGCTCCCCATTCCTAGCCATCAATCTGACCCAGCATAACATCCACTGTGACTTTCGGTATTTGCAGCACCTGCGGTAGAATTATAGCCATCAGTGGAAGTCTTCAGGAGTAGAGTATTAGGGAGCCGTTGCAGTAGGAGTGAAGCACTCCTACCTCAGCTCGTCTCCTGAGACTCAGAGAATTTGGTCAGCCACCTCTAGTAGAATAGGACTTGCCTTCTTTCTCCTCTCCTCCTCCCACTCTCTTGCACTGAACTAGGACAATTTAAAGCATTCTATAGTCACCATTCTAACTTGGGCTCATTAATTCCATTGATATTTCTGAAATCAGCAATGACTTCCAAGAGTGGCCCTAATCTCTTCCTACCAGCTTCTCATGCAGGGACAAAGCTGTTGCCTAGTAATGGACTGGCTCAACTCTAAAGTTTTTAATCGGTCCATAGCGGAGCAATGTGCTGACAAAGATTCTCAGGGAAGTTGGATGTATCCACACATGTGGCTGGTGCAAATCTCAGTCTACAAATTGATGGGTGGGAGGAATATATACTTTTTAATTTTTCTCCAGCTCAATTTTCATTAATTTGTAAGGCTCCATTCCACCAACATATAGCAGAATCTTACTTGCAGAGCCAGGGAATCATTTTTCTAATCCGAAGGGGAAGGAAGGAGGGATCCTGGAAAGCCTGGCTCCAACTTTCTTCCAAATTGTTTCTCTGTGCCCAATTCCTTTCTATTTCCCAAGTTTCTAGACATTTGAAGCCAGAAAGAAAGTATTTTTCATGTTTTCCCTGCTTTCTGCTGTCAGAAACATGCCCTGAGGGGATAAGCACAAACGAACCTCGCTGCCGGTACTGGGGAGAGGCAACTACTAGAATAGTGAGGATGTTGGAAATCAGTTGCCACGTGGAAAAATTTAACCTGTCACACATGCAATAGGGGTGAGGACAATGGGATGTGCAGGGCTAAAGGATTTGCCCACAGTCATAAAAAGACTCTTTACAGGTCAGATGAAATAACGAATGGCTATGAAAGGGAGTGGGTAGGTGCAGAACAGTGGTGTGTGCATTTCCGTTCCTTATTACTAACACTTTCACTTTTATGGAAATGCCAATACCCAGTTTTAAATCGTTATAAAGCGTGGTAATACACTTTTCTAAAGTGTCATAAGGGCTTTCATTTTGGATTAATTAAAGAAAAAACTAGTTCCAAAGTGTTACATTCACATATGGGAAGATTGGGAAGTAACAAATGATAAGTGTTAAAACCTCAACAGAGTTGGAAACTATACATCCTCTCATTATAAAAAGCTTGATATTTTAAAGCTTAATTCTCTACTTTTTAGGGGACCGAGCACTGTAATAAGGGTCAAGTGACATGGAATATGTTCCTGCTTGGTCACTAAAGACTCTGTATCCAAGAGCAAAAGTTCTTTGAGTCTCATCTGCCTACTTTATAAGATGGGAGGTTAAACTCTCAATGGTGTCTCCAATGTTCTTCAAGTCAAAAATCTCTGATTCTGTCATCTTTGTACCTTCCCAAAAGAACCTATCTTTGATTTCCAACTTTATTCCCACCATTGTGTAAAGCCAGCAATACAATGTGGTAGTATGAAAGAAGTTAATGAAAAAAATAGAATGAGAACACACAGTTAAATCTTTCCTTCCTTCTTCCCTCCCTTCATTCCTTCCTCCCTTCTTTCCTTCCCTGCTTGCACATTGCCAGGTACCAAAGATGGAAGAATGAGCAAGAAAGACAAGACCTCATTGAATTTTATTCAAGCAAACATTCCTAGATAATGAATATTCTCTATATGTTCTCTGCCTATCCAAATTCTACCTACTTTTAAGGTTTAATTCCAACTTCACCTTCTCCAGGAAATCTTATGACCACAGTCCAGAAACACCTCTTTATCTCTTGCACCACTCATTTGGTAACTGCCCTTAATAATTCCACATATGACAGAGTATAATTGTCAACCAGGGCTGTCATATAAGGTTGCACCAGTTGCTCCACAAGGAGACTTGGCTGAAAAAATCAGGGCTAAAATCCAGCCTGTACTTATCTTGCCAAGATCTGCTCCCTTGGTGTGGTGTCCACCCTGAGTGGGCATTTTTTCTCATTTTCACAAAATTTCTTTTGTGAGAACAGAACCCTTTAAAAAAAATTCAAGATCTACTGTGTGTCTTTGTACAGCAGAATAAACTCCTAGCAGAATGGTATCTGCCTCTCCTTCCCACTCAAACCGTCCATGCTGCCCTTGCCTCAAGACCTCAATAGCCACTCACAAATCCAGGAAATCCTACCACCACCATTATAGTCAGCAATACTCCATACTCTAGAAGACTCCAGAATCCATTTCCAAACTTAACGATTGCCCCAGCTGTCTTCCAGGAGAAGTGGGAAGAAAATAATGACACCAGAAAACAGCCCTGCACAAATGAGTCAGCTAGGTTCAATGGCACATCCTAGTGAGCACAGTTTACTAAGATGCTGGCATCTGACATCTCACAAAGTCTTCAATTTTTCAAAGACTTTTAAAATTTTTATTTTTACTTAATTACAGAGTCACAGGAGGTTGCTAAAGAATATACTGAGTCCTATGCAAGTGTCTCCCAACTCTCTGCATCCCATGCCAATGTCCCACACAACCACAGTACAATATAAAAATCAAAACATTGATATTGGCACAATCCGTAGAGCTTATTCAGATTTCACCAGATGTACATGATTTCATTTATGTGTGTGTAGTTGTGAGTGTGGTTGTGTGTGTAGAGATCTGTGCAATTTTGTCACATGTTATAGCCTTGTGAAACAGCCACCACAGTCAAGATATTCAATTGCACCGTAGCCGCAGAGCTTTCCCTGTGGCAATCTCCCTTTGAGTTCCCCTCACCATCCTTAACCCCTAGCAACCACGAATGCCTGCTCTATCTCTACAATTTTGTTATTTCAAGATCATACATATTGCATAATGGAATCATGCAATATGTATCCTCTTAAAAAAAAAAGTCTATTTTTAGAAAAGTTTTGGATTTAGAAAAAGTTATGAAGATAGTACAGAGAGTTTCCATGAACCCTGCACCTAGTTTCACTTAGTATTAACTTTGTACAATAGTATGGTACATTTGCTACAATTAATGAAACAATATCATTACATCATTATTAATAACGTCCACGCTATATTCAGATGCCCTTAGTTTTCAGCCAATGTCCTTTTTTAGTTTCCACCCAGGATACCATATTTTATTTAATCCTCATGCCTCCTTAGGCTTCTCTCAGCTATATCAGTTTTTCAGACTTTCCATATTTATGATGTCCTTGACAGTTTTGAGGAACACTGGTCAGATATTTTGTTGAATATCCCACCATTGGGCTTGCCTGATGATTTTCTCGCGATTAGAATGGGGTCATAAGCTTTGGGGAGGAAGACCACAAAGGTGTGATTGTCCTCACTTCCTATCAGGGGTAACTACTATCAATATGATGCATCATTGTTGATGTTAACCTTGATCACCTGGCTGAGGTAGTACCTGCTCAGTTTATCCACTGTAAAGTTACTCTTCTTTTCTCTTTTTTCTTTTTTTAAGAGATGGGGTATTACTCTGTTGCCCAGGGTAGAGGACAGTGGTGCAATCATAGCTCACTGCAGCCTCAAACTCCTGTGCTCAAGTGATGCTTCTGCCTCAGCCTCCCAAGTAGCTGGGATTACAGGTGTGCACCAACACACCTGGCTAAATTTTTTTAGTTTTTGTAGAAACAGGAGCTGGCTGTTCTACAACAGGAGCCCAGGATGGTCTTGAATTTCTGGCCTCAAGCAATCCTCCCACTTCGGCCTCCCAAATCACTGAGACTACAGGTATGTGCCACTGCACCCGGCCCTCTCCATTTTGAAACTGTTTTCTTTGGAAAGAAGTCACTTTATGGAGCCCACACTTAAGAAATGTGGAGTTATGCACCACCTCCTCAAGGTCTGCATTTATACATAAATTATTTGGAATTCTTATGCACAGGAGATTTGGGTTTTTAACACTTTTGATTTTGAAATAATTTTAGACTTACAGAGAAGATGCAAAAACAGTACAGAATTCTATTTAATGCCTCACCCAGCTTCCTCTGATGTTAACATCTTATATAACCATAGTACAATGATCAAAACTAAGAAATTAACTGCGGTACAATACTATTAGCCTCACTGCAGACTGCATTTCACCAGTTTTTCCAATTATGCCATTTTGAAAACATTTTGAGAAATATTAAGTTGTAGTAAAATACACATAACATAAAATTTATCATCTTAACCATTTTAGTATATAGTTCAGTAGTGTTAATTATATTCACTGGAGATTGTGTAACCAATCTCCAGAACTTTTTCATCTTGCAAAACTGAAACTCTATACCCATGAAACAACTCCCCATTTCCCCATCTCCCCAGCCCCTAGAAACCACAATTTTCTCCTTCTGTCTCCATGAGTTTGACTACTCTGGATACCTCAGATAAGTAGAATCATACAGTATTTGTCCTTTAGGAGGCTTGTCTCTTATCCTTCATTTATTCATTTACTTGATGATTTATTTATATTGGTATAGACTCGTGGACACCTGTTTTATATTTTGGGTTATATTCCAACACTATTTTGTTGCTCAACTTAGTAGAGCTATGGCCATTGAAAGCTTTTTCTGTGGATTCCTGTGTCCCTTTGACATACTCCCATCATTATGGTAGGGTTTTTAGTTTTATTTGTTTTGTTTTACTTTCTCATACCAAAGGAGCATCATTTTGTGTATATCCTGGGACAGTCCTAGAATTGGTCATTTCTCTAAGAGCACTGGTTCCTTTTATGGGAGAAGGGTGTTAGAAGCCAAGTTCTGAGTGCCAGGTATGCTTGTTGCTACTGGGGTATTATTGCTTCTAGGCCCTCTCAGCTGACACAGCAAGGAAATACATGTGTGTATACTACCTCATGTATATTCACCACAAATCTATGAATATTTCTATATGTATTCATTTCTATCTATGTTATAAACATGAGTCTAAACTGCTACCTCTAACTCTAATCTATTACCCCGTGGATCATTCCAGCCTCCTCCCTTTGCTTAGCTATATTCTCCCACTTGATAATGAAAAACGCAAATCTTACCATCTGCCATTTATTTACTTAAGTGTTTAATTCCAGTATAGCAGTATCAGAACAGTTGACACATATCTATCCTTTTCTTACTTAGCATAATTTCTTGAGGTTCCCCCAAGTTGTTGTGGGTACCCATAGTTGGATTCTTTTTATTATTGAGTAGTATTCCATACCACGGCCATACCAGGGTTTGTTTGACTCTTCGTTCATTCAAGGACATTTGGGTAGTATTGATTTTGGAGCTCTTTTAAATAAAGCTCCTATGAACATTCATATACAAGGACTTATGAGAAAATAACATTTTATTTCCCTGGAAAATTTCCCCTAACTGTAATTTCTGGGCTATATGTTAAGTCCATTTTTAGTTTTGAAGGGAACTGCCAAACTCTTCTCCAGAGTAGTTATACCATCTTACATTCCTACCAGCAATGTATGAATGATCCAGCTTCTCTGCATCCTCATCAGTATTTGATGTTAATACTATTATTTATCTTAATCATTCTGATAGATATGTAGCTGCCTTAGTCCATTCAGTTGGCTATTACAAAATAGAACAAACTGGATGATTTATAAATAACATTCATTTCTCACAGTTCTCGGGCCTGGTAAGTCCAAGATCAAGACACTAGCTGATTCATTGTCTGGTAAAGGCCCCACTTTCTGGTTCATAGATGGCGCCTTCTTGCTGTATCCTCATGTGGTGGAAGAGGGAAATAGGCCTCCTTTATAAGAACACTCATTCTATTCATAAGGCCTCCACCCTTATGACCTAATCTCTTCCCAAAAGGCCTCACCTCCTAATGCCATCATCTTGGGGGTTAGGATTTTAACATATAAATTTACAGGGGAAACACAACCATTTGGACCATAGTAGTACTAATAACTCATGTAGTTTAAATTTGTATTTCTATAATGGCCAATGATGTTGAACAAGTTCTCATGCAGTTTTTTCTTTATTTGTTTTGTTTTTTGCCATTAGTACAACCTCTACAGTGAAATGTTTTGGCGTATATTTCACTCATTTTCTAATAGGATTGTTTGATTTTGCAATACTGCTTTTGATAATTTTTTATATATGCTAAATATAAAGCTTTTGTTGTACATGTGACTTGCAAATTTTTTTCAGTCTGTAATTTGTCTTTCCATTTACATTTTAAGTCAAAAAGTACCCCCTGAAACGTTGATGTTACTCACATTTTAGTGTGAGAGACAGAAGAGGGTTATCACGATAAAGTGAATTGTTTTTGAAATACACACCTATAAAGGGCATAGCTGGGATTAGAACTCAGTACATTCATAGTCAAATACTTTTCTTCAATGCAAAGTAATCTTGGTAACATCTCATATGGTCATTCGTTTCCTTTTCTTGATGCCAAAGAGCTTTTCAATTAATAACAGACTGATTTTGGAAGGAACCTTAGAAAGCTTATAGCTGAAGTCCCTCAGTTTATAACGGAAAAAACTGAAGCACAAGGACATAAAGTGAACCTGCACTACTCACATGGCTTATCAATTATCAGTGGCTCCCAGGCTGGAGTCTGAGGCCTGGACTTCCCCATCTGATTCTTTCCCTACTCTACCACATTTCTCAGTATTCCCCAAATTCTACCATGTCCAGCATGCCCATGTCCTGAGAGGTTAGGGAAGGAACACAATAATGAGTTAGGAGGTCAGAAAGGAGCTCTTTACCTTGGAGAGGGTGAAGGAAAGTGAAGAAGTGCAGCAGAAAGCAAATGGCACCAAAAGAAGTGATATGGGCATGTGGTCACCAAGGAGAACCTTAGAGATTTCTTCAGTAAGAATGCAAGGGGACTGCCAATGCCTTGTGAATGTCATCACTGTACCCCAAGACAGATTTGTTAATTATTTCCCTGAAATATCTGTGACAATCATAATAGAGCCTGTATTTTCAGGCCTAATAGTTTACTGTCACCTTGACTCAAACTTCTAAAATATACTTATTCCTCAGTTCAGCAATTTATGCCCATACTTTCCGTTGTACCCTTTATCACCACCACCATCTCTCTCTCACCTTCCCACACACATCCAGGCAAACACACATCTAGATCCAGGCTGGGGTAGAGTAGGGATGACATAAAGCTAAGGAAAAGGCTTTGCTTCTCATTCTGCCAGAGCCAAAGTCTTTGGCTTCGGAAGCTATAAGTTTCTGTCCATGGTGACCAGGGAAATGTGCATGTTTAGAAATAATCACAAAGCCCTCAAGGGCTCTCTGTACTCTCTGCATCTTTGGGGACGTATTTTATTTTAAAATCCTTACATTGTAAAATAAAATATCAATGTACAAACCATACAAAATGTGGTTTTATGAATTATAAGGTAAACCTTTAATTAGCATCGCTCAAGTCAAGAAATAGAACGTATCAAACTACCCCAGAAGCCCCTCCATGTACCTCATCCTATCCCAGCCCAGCCCTCCCTTCAAAGGTAGGCTCTCTCATTACTTGCTTTCATGTGTTTTTTATGATTATGGTTTTATAATCCAAGTGAATTCCTGGACATCAATGGTTAGTCTTGCTCGCTTTTAAAATGTGTTATGTCTTTTAAGTCTCTGAATCTACTTCTCCCCCACATTACTTACTTTTCCTGATATGTACCTGTTGAAGAACATAGACTATTTGACCTGTAGGGTTGCCCCAGTGTAGATACTGCTGAATGCATACTCACGATGCAGTTCAATATGCTCCCTCCTCTGTCCTCAGAATTCCTTGAAAATTGCCTGGATCTAGAGATAGAATCAAATGTAGGTTTGATCCCTTTAGCACAATTATAGGTGGCATTGTGTTCTTACATCAAGTAGCACATATGTCTCGTTCTTTCTCTGTGACATTCACAGCCATTGATGTTTTAATGCCTAGGTCTATTAATTTATGAGAGATTGCAAAGTGATGATGTTTTAACATTATTATGTTTTCATTAATTGGTATGCTTTTATAAAGAGATGCTTCCTCTTATCAACTCTTTGGTTACCTCTTGGTACAACTCACAGGAAGAGCAGGATAAATATTTGATTCTTTCTTTAATTTTCAAGATCATATATTCCCTATGGTCCTCCAAAAGATGACCAACTAGACTTTTCATTTTAATCTCATCTTGAACTCATGGACTTAGCCATGTTTGCAGGGTTTCAATCACTGTAATTACTGCCATTATTGAAGCTTAAATTGGTCCATGTGTGGCACATTGGAGTCTCCTCAAGTTGGTTCCTGAGTCGTTTTTCCATAATCCTAGCTGTTTTTAATAATCTGGTAAGCTTTGGTGTCTTCTTGGATATATAATGTTACAAGATGCTCTAAGATCATCTTATAATTTTTCTGTTAGACCTGAAATGAGCCATCTTTTCAAGAATACCTATTTCATTTTTTAACTGGGAAATGGTATTTCAAGACCACAATTTGGACCCTAGGAATGGATGGATAGATAGATAGATAGATAGATTGATAGATAGATAGATACATAGAAATGTAACCTGAAATAAATTTGAATTGTAAATATCAGTATGAATGTGTGTATGTGTGTATTCATACTGATATTTCTAATTCAAATTTATTTTAAATTTTTGTATTTGAATTGTAAAAGTTTTAACTAAAACTTACATCTGTATCTTCTAAAAGAATCAAAAGAAAAACATATTATTTTGGTTCATTTACTCCACATCATATACACAAGATATAAACCACCGTAATTTAAAAACAACCATAAAAAATGAAACAGCCATAATACAATTATCAATATGATTACTAAAAACATAGAAAAATAGCATATGTTTTCCTCCTTTTCCCATTTTTATAGTTGTTCTGTATCTACATTTTCAGAACATAATGAGCTTATCTATCTGCTCCCTTTCAACACACATTTAATCTTAGTTCTAAAAGTAACTATTTAGTGCTCACAACCAGACTTATGTCAATGCCTCAAGTCATGTTGGTTGCCTGAAACTCATGCTCAAGCAAATCCCTAAGAAAAGGCTCATGGGAATAAAGCTTCCTGAGTTCTTGCATGTTAATAAGAGTTGTACCCTTTATACTTGAAAGTCCATTGGCTGAATATAAAATCCTTGGCACACAACTTCTTTCCTTAAGTATTTTAAATAGGTTCCTCCATTCTCATTTGGCATGAAATGCTGCTTTTGAAAAACCTAATTATAATCTAATTTTCTTTCCCTTATGTCACTTGTTCTTTCTGTTTAGATACACAAAGAATATTTTCTTTTTTCTTAAAATCCAATAGTTTTACTAGAATATATTTTGGTTTGGTTAATGGTCTCTTTAGATAACTGATTCAATATTTGTTAAGGAACATTTTCCTGAATCATGTATTTTAGTATTTATTCCCTTTTCTTGTGTTGGTTTTCTTCTTCAGGGATTTCTGTTACCTTCAGGGATCTTCTTCGTGTGGCTTCAATTTTAGTCACTGTTAAGAATCTTAAGTTCTTTTCACCCTTTTCCCCGCATTTGTTTTTAATTTTAAAAATTCTCCTCCATTTAACCTTCTATTTCTCTTCAGGTATTTTCTGTTGAGTTTATTCACTCTTGTATTCCTACTGGTTTCATCTTCATCTTTGACCTTATATTTTTATATACAGTTGACCCTTGAACAGCATGAACTTGAACTGTGCCAGTTTACTTATATGCAGATGTTTTTCAATAAGTATATTGGAAACTTTTTTGGAGATTTGTGACAATTTGCAAAAACTGACAGGTGAACCAAGTAGCCTAGATATATCAAAAAAGACAAAAATATATATTATGAATGCATAAAACATATGCAGATACTAGTCTATTTTATCACTTGCTGTCATAAAATATACACAAATCCATTATAAGAAGTTAAAACTCATCAAATCTTATACACACTTATAGACCATACACAACACTATTCACAGTCAAGGGAAATGTAAACAAATGTAAAGATGCAGCATTAAATCATAACCGCATAAAATTGACTATAGTACAGGATAGCCTACTATAATAATTTCATAGCCACCTCCTATTGCTATTGTACTGAGCACAAGTTTCACAAGTATCCACTTAAAATGTCGTGTGACACTAATCATCACCGTATGAACAGTTCATCGCTCCAGTAAATTGCATATCGCAGTAAAAAGTTATCTCTCACAGTTCTACTCCTCAGGATCCTCAACGTGAAGATGATGAAGATAAAGGACTTTATGATGATTCACTTCCACTCAGTGAATAGTAAATAGATTTTTTCTTCCCTACAATTTTCTTAGTAACATTTTTTCTCTACCTTTATCATAAGAATACAGTATATAATACGTATGACATACAAAATATGTGTTAATTGTTTATATTATTGGTAAGGCTTCCAGTCAACGGTAGGCTATTACTAGTTAAGTTGTAGGGGGAGTCAAAAGTTATACACAGATTTTTGACTGTGAGGCTCTCGCACCTCAACCCCGATGTTATTCAAGGGCCAACTACATTTTCAATTTCTCCTGTCTTCTGTCACTTTATTTCTGAGTTTTCCTAATTATAAATTATGCTATTATTTCATGTCTCTTATTATTTTCTTATATCTTTTGGCTCATTTTGAAACAGTGAATTAGAATTTTGATTTGTTTTGTGGGCATAAGTTATTGATATGTTTTTAATTCTGTCTCTTTTTCTCTTTTCCTCTTAATAACTGTTACAGGATTTAGACGTTGATACTTTTCTGTTTCTAATTTTTATTTGAAATTAGTTTTCCTAAACTTTTAGAAAGAGACAGTGTCCAAGATAGTTTTTCTAATTTTGCAGCACTCCATCTTCTGTTGTTTCCCTGTGGTGTGAAAAATGTTGGTTTGCTTTCTAGGATTTCTTGGCTCTGTTTCCCTCACCCACTTTTATTTGAACCTTCTCTTTCCATCCTTTCTATGGTTCCTAACTTCTCTTATGTCATTTTAAATGACATGAGGATTTGACTATTGAGCATATTCTCAAGGCTTGACCATGTGCTACATGCTGGTAGAATGTTAAGACAGCCTGGAACCCATCTTGATCACAAGTTAAGGGTCTTTCCAAGTTTAATTGTAGATATGTGACACAAAATAAATAGGCCAGACTTCCCACATTTGCAGAGTTAAGGAGAGAAAAATAATATATCTAGATGTAGATAGGAACTGAGTTTGACCTTAAAGAGTAGATATAGACTGCCTGAAAAAGTAAAGAATGTAGGCAGACAGGTCTACAGATGGCCCTGGCCAATCCAACTCTCCTTCCTCCAGCTCTTATTTCTCAGAATAACTGTAGGATGTTCTAAGAATGCGACATCCTGAAATAAAGAGGAAGTGTCCAGGGCAACACAGTCTCTGCCCTCATCCCTCGTAAAACAGGATGTTCTGCAACACTTGGGCTCAGCAAACCAAGAGACACCCAGGGTATAAAACCCAAGAGCAGAGTGCTTTCTGGGGCCCTCAGCTGTAGTGAAACATAGAGCATGTGCAGACGGAACTCCATTCGCCTGGGGCAACTTGCCAGGGCCTTGAGTCTGGCTCCCCAGGGATCCTAGGCTTCTACTTGTTCTTATCTGTGAGTAAAAAGTTTGCTTTGTTTCACATGTGGTGTGACTGTTCTGTCTCACTGAGTTTGAGAACCTTTGCAAAGGTGAGGCATTCCCTGGCATGTGCCAAAAATGCAGGGAGGTGGCGGGGGGGGGGGCGGGGATGAAAATACAAGCAAATATGTGGTTAAGATTTATGCACAGGAGCAGACATGGTGGCTCACGCCTGTAATCCCAGCACCTTGGGAGGCTGAGGCGGGCAGATCACTTGAGCCCGGGAGTTCGAGACCAGCCTGGCCAACATGGTGAAACCACACCTCTATTAAAAACACAAAAATTAGCCGGGTGTGGTGGCGGGTGCCTGTAATCCCAGCTACATAGGAGGCTGAGGTGCGAGAATCTCTTGAACCCAGGAGGTGGAGGTTGTGATGAGCCAAGATGGAACCACTCACTGCACTACCCCAGCCTGGGTGACAGAGACTCTTTCTCAAAAAAAAACACAAAAAAACAAAAAAGGAGTCATCCACACAGAATTATGGAACAGAGAGGAGACATGATTGGCTAGTGAGGTAAAATGCTACAGAAGGAAGAAGGAGAGGGGTCCATGGGGAATGTAAGTGAATAAATAGAAGGGGATCAAATGTTAAAAAGAAAGAAAATTGGGCTGAAATTGCTTAGCATTTATGATACATTTTAAAAACAATAAACAAGGATTCAAAATTCTAGAGAGATTGGTTTGTGGTTTATGGGCCAAGTCTTCTGATTATGTGCTCCCTTTTATACCTAGTACCTTGCACATACAATGCTCTGAAATTTGCCGATTCTACACAACAGGAAATTACTGTAGGTACACTCCAAAAAAAAAAAAAAAAAAAAGTCTTTGTGAACCAATATAAATACGCTGATCATAAAACAGGTGCTGGCCCTCAAGGAAAATATAGCCAATGATGTCTAAGACAGTTGAGATAAAAAATTCACAAATTAGTGTGGCTGTGAACGACCATTAGTATGGCTTAATGTAAAAAAAAAGTACACCTTTTAAACATATGTTTAAGAAATGTTATTTTCAAGAATCACTAAATATGCGAAGCAAGCAAAGAGCAAACGAGTTTAAACTCAGGTAGAAGTAGATGTCAGCACTTAATAAATGATATTTTTCCCCTCTTTCTCTCCTTCTCTCTTTTTCCAACATAAATGTGATACTGTTCCTACCAGACCCGAGGCTGATAAACATTGGCCCCTGGGCCAAATCCAGCCTGCCATCTATTTTGTGTGGCCCACAAGCCAATGGTTTTTATATTTTCAAATGGTTGGGGAAAAAAATCAGAAGAAGAATAATATTTTTATGTCACATGAAAGTTACATGAAATTCAAATTTCAGTGTCCATCAATAAAGCTTTATTTGAACACGGCCTTACTTATTCATTTACATATTATCTGCAGCTGCATTTGTGACACGACAGACTTGAATAGTTGCAAAAGAGATCGTGTAGCCCGGAAAGCCTGAAACATTTACTCTCTGGCCCTTTGCACAAGAAGGGTGCTGACCTGCAGACTAACAAATCGTGGGTCCCTAGAAAGTTGAAACACAGATTGTATTAACATAATTCAGCTCATTATGAAATTTGCCTTGCAGCATTTTACTCAGATTCTGAGAGGAAACAATATAACCTTCTAACCCAGTCACTTTTCTTCCAAGCCAGGACACCATTTTTTGGCATCCCTCAATCATGCGGGCTTCTCGTTCCTTGCATAAGCTGGTATTTATTTAGACTGGTCTCACTAACCCCTTAATGTTTCAATTGTGTCCAGGCTTCCAGTCCCGTGAAAGCCTACTGGCCTCTAGAATCCCACCCTAACCTGTGTTCTGCCAGATGGAAGCAGTTACCCTTCTGCCCCGCTGGAGCATTTAGGCTGTGAGGTCAGATCATCTAGCCCTGATTAATAATGAACTGTTTCTCATTGCTGTCAGCTGTGTTGAGTGTCTGCTGAAGTCTGAGGGGAGCACCTCCAAGGAAAGAGCCTCTCTTGAGCACTTTTTTCTGTCCCTCCTACCTAGGGCCACCACGCCCATTAGTACATGATCAACATGCATTTGTTGATTGATTCGTTGATGGACTGATGGAGCAGCTGGGCTAGTGGAGGAGCAGCCTGGGGTAAAGGAGGAGCAATTAGAAAGGCCTTTATGTGGGCTGTGCCTCGGAAAGTGTCTATTAGTTTTGTACTCTTTATCCTTCATGCCCCTTCTGGGCTCACTGGATTTGAATGGCATTTGAGAAGGGGAGAAGGTGGTGCAAGTGAACCAAAGCAACTTAACTCCATCTGCCTTCGATTCCAAGGCTGAGAAAACATTTCCAGAAGGCCTGGTGCCTAAGAACCTGATGTGGTGACAGGACGTTCTGTCTTCCTCTTGTTACACAAGCAAGCGCGCTGAGTCTCGGCAGGCTCATAAATCCTGAGGGCCTTTTCCAGCCACCCCGTTCGGGTCGCCTACCCCCATTCCAGGAAAGGGACGCTTTGAAACCCTCATCACAAGAGAACATTGTGTTTCTGAACATCCGGCGCCACTGGGGTTTGACTTCTCCCAGCGCAGGTAGGACGGGCCAGCCAGTGAGGTCAGATGTGCTTTATGCTTCTAAAGCTCTTGCCTTTCAGAATTTTGCAAGAAAATACAGGCTGCCCAACACTGCACAGTGCTATGTTTGAGTGAACTGAAATATGTATTATAAATTCATGGCTTGAATTTTCCAGGAGACCCAGAGATGTGTGGCCCAGGGATTAACACAGAGTGGCTGCTTGCAGAGTGGAACTGGGATGAAACCAGGGCCCAGGGAGGGGGCCAGGTCAGACCTGAGGAATTTATAGCAGGTCACTGGCAAGTGACTCCCCGGCCAGCCCAATTTGAAGGCTCTCCCGTAACTACCAGAGGAAGGAAAGTCTGGGGCCTGGCATAGAGGAAGAGGGAGGGAAGAGGAAAGAGAGAAGTGGGGACACTCATAAGCCAGACACCTAGCTCAGGCCCCTTCACACACTCCCACACCCACAGCAATGATATCTTGGTACTGCCCTCTTTTCTGCTTCTTTTCTCATCAATATTTGTGGTGTTTCTGGCCACACATCAAGTATTTGATGTTTGGCGACACATTTTTAAAGCACACACACAAAAAAACATTATGCCAGCAAGGTACCAAGTTCTGGTTTGGTGAAGCATCTAAAACACACACACACAGAAACATTGTGCCAGCAAGGTGCTGAACTGCGAGTTCTCTGGTGTGAGACCTTAGGCAAGCATTATGTTCAGTTCCTTCTTCTATAAAATGAGAGACCATAGTATCTACCTCCTGGTGTTACCTTGAGAGTTAAGTCAGACACTGTCTGTGAAAGTACTTTATTCACCGCTATTCAAGCAGAAAACATTACTAAGAAGCCTGGGGTACTAAGTATGTGGCTACAGATACACCTACTATGACTATGGCCACTAGCCCTGCAAATATTACCAGATATGCCAATCAAAGGGACGGACGACAAGGTGAAGAATCTGGAAACCACATCATATCTCAGAGGAATGGCTGAATAACCCAGCTGGCGTTGGACTGTACAAACACCTCAGTGGGAAAATAACTATCTCCAAGGATGCAAAGGTTTGTCATGTGGAGTAGGAGGTGGACTTGTCCCGAGTGCCTCCAATAAAAACTCAAGACCACAGATCAGGATTAGAATTAGAATTGTTCCCTGGCAAGTAAACAAAAACTATTTTATTACAGGACAAGGAGAACTTGCTCTTAATATAATTGTCAAACAGTGCAAAATACCATCATAGGACACAGTGAAGACATTGTCTTAGGAAATGCCAAAGGAGAGAGATGAACATCTATACAGACAGACTTCAGTCATTCAGTCATTGATTTGCTTCTATAACAATGTCTGTTGATGGTCTTCTGAATATCAGGCAGTGCTTTAGGTACTGAGAACACCACAGTGAACAAAACCGATTTTTGTGCTCACAGATGGTCCATTACATAGGACCCTGGATGGGAGGGCGATGCTGCATCACTATAGCCATTTTTTAACACTTCTATCATTTCTCTTTTAGAACACTACAATTTCACAGGTATATGATTAAACGGGAAGAAGGGAACAATTGCCTCATATCCTGTTTTTTTTATTTTTATTTTTTGGCCTTATACAGTGATTCTCCCTCCAACCTGGCAGAGAATGGCCCTGGCAGTAGGGAATGAGTAGTGAAACGATCCTCCAATTCCCCAGGAACCCCTTCTTCTTACTCAGTGGCTCTCCCTTGGTGAAAATGGCTAACCCTCCCCCAGTGAGTTTCAGGTAATGGCTATCCTGAGAGCTGGACTTCCAGGACAGCCCTCCAAGGAGAGTCCCTGAAAGACAAAGAGCCATAAGCCCCCAAGACATCTAGGAAGCTCCTGCAAGGGGAACAGCAGGGTTCCTGCACACAGGCACAGGTGACTGCAAACAGGATGATGTAACCCTACTCTGCCTGAAATACATCTTCTCTTGCCCTGAAGATAGTCTACAATTCTCCCAGGCAACCTCTCTTAAAATGCAAACATTCCTGACAGGAGTCCTCCTTATTGCTCAAATCCAAGCTCGGTAATTCCTGAAGGTTCACCCTCCTAAAACTTCACCTGGCTATTTCTCCTCCCCTGCACCACCACTGCCTTGCCGCCTCTTGCCCAATGTGTTCTAACAACCTCTCGCCAGTCCTCTCACCTCCTACTAAAACTCATGCCTGTCTGAGCTGCAAATCTTTGTAACACTGGAGCTCCTCAAAAGCCTGCCACTTTCTGACTAACCTTCAGTGGCTCACTGCTGCCGACAGCACAGTCTTCAAGAGGGAGTATATACGCCCCAGGACTCTGGGAAGGAAATACTAGAACTTCTCTGAATATGTTTTCCTAAAAAGTAAGAAAAATTAATCTTTACTGATAGAGCTAACATATAGATCAGGGCAGGTGAGGTCTTTACAAGAAAAGGAGGTAGCACATACCAGAAGATGGCCCCCTCCAGGCATCTATTGGCATTAGGAGCCTGAGACATTCTGCACCTAAGTGGATTTGAGGTTATACTATTTAAACTATTTAAACCAGCCTCTACACATAAATAACCGGTTTAAACAATTTGCTACTTCAAAAACTCTTGCTAGTTGAATAGATGAGGAAACGTGTGAGTAAACAACAAGATAAAACAGCATCGTCATTTCCCTCATTGTGCAGGTATGAGGAAACGTATGAGTAAACAACAAGATGAAATAGAATCGTCGTTTCCCCAGGTCTTATCCCACTATCTGACCTTCATCAGCTCCAGTACAAAGTAATAACAATAACCTAAACAATAACAATAGCCTAAGTAACAAGAACCTAAAGACATCTGATAAGGAGGCTAAAACATGTTTTAAGTCCTTGAGAAGTCTGCTCCAAACGCATGTTTACGTCTACCACAATTAACACTAGACTACTCCTTAAGATCACATCCTGAGCATATGAACTGCCTTGAAACATAATCTAATAATTATATGATAATTAAAAAGACATTTAAAACCTTAGGAGTCACCATTTCATAAAAGAAAAAGATAAATAATAATATGTATCTATTTATATATATGCATTTGCTTTATTTGCACAAATAAATATTAGAAAAGGTTTATTTATATAAATAAATATTAAAAGCTAATAAAAGTTTTTCACTGTGTGGGCAAAGAGGATGAATGGATGGGGCTGGGGTGAGAGAGACTTCTCATTTCATGCCTTCTGAAATCACAGTGACTTTGGAACAACATGACTGTATTAACTATTCAAAACATTAAGTGAAAAAAACAGCTTTGACAACACCATGTTGAATTATGAATCTGTAGCAAAATTTAGTGTCATATAATAATCCAATTATTTGCAAAATGTCACTAAAATTAATAACAATGTATAGAATCCTTGTTTCTATTTTCTTAAAAATATGAATTCAATGGAACATGTATAAAATTTAGAAATACCTAAAGATCGATATATTTGAGATGCCTACTCAAAATTGTTTTACAGACAGTTGTGTGCAGACAAAAATATTTGGTAATGACTGGCCTGTCAGATTAAGTCCAAACTCTCAAGGCTGTTCTTCTAGACACCTTCTTAGCCTCCATTCCTTCCCTTTCCACACTCACTCTATGCTTCCGCCACATTTTGGCCACTGCCCTGCGAGAGACTGAATATACAAATGGACAATGGTCAGACCATATATGAAAAGAGAAAACTTGGCCGGGTGCAGTGGCTCACACCTGTAACCCTAACACTTTGGGAGGCCAAGGCAGGTGGATCATCTGAGGTCAGAAGTTTGAGACCAGCCTGGCTAATGTGGTGAAACTCTGCCTCTACTAAAAATACAAAAAAATTAGCCATGCATGGTGGTGAGCACCTGTAATCCCACCTACTCGGAAGGCTGAGGCAGGGAGAATTGCTTGAACCCAGGAGGCAGAGATAGCAGTGAGCCGAGATTGGGCCACTGCACTCCAGCCTGGGCAACAGAGCGAGATGCCATCTCAAAAAAAAAAAAAAAAAAAAAAGAAAGGGAAAACTTTAACCCATGACCAGCAGTAACCTGCCCGGAAACCAACCCCTTGTTGACAACCCAGGAAAAACACACCTAGTCTAAGACTTACGGGAAGCCAGATCACTGTCTCTAGTGACAATTTGGGATGCTAAACAGTAACTTCTGTAACAGTCAGTCCAAAATGGCCAGGACTCTATTAATAACTGACATTTCCCTAATTTTTGACCCTTCTTCCAACTTAGGAGCAACCAGTAAAAGCCAAATATGCCTTTCTAACCAATCACATGCCAAGTATTTAATGTACCCATCTATTCACCTCTTCATCTATTTTAATTTTTTCTCCCTTTCTCCTTCCCTGTCTTCATCTTCTCCCTCCCTTCCTATCTTCTTTTGTTCCTCCTTTCCTTCCTTCCTTATTTTTCCCCTTCCTTCCCTTCTTCCTTCCTTTCTTCCTTTCTCCATATTTCTTTGTTTCTTCCTTCTTTTCTATTAGGACTACAAGAAGACAGAGAACAGCCCCACTGAGAAGAGAAGCAGGAATCTAACATTAAGAGGTCATTTCCTCAAGCGCACAAAGCTCGGTTCCTAAATGAAACCCTGAACTTCAGGGGCCACCAATAGGTGGGGTGATGGCCTGAGATATGTAGGGAGTGTGGAGTTTGCAATTTTACAAAAGAGCTAAATATAATAGTAATTTATGGAAGCAGTTGGATCAAAATAAATTATTTGCTAGGCAGTTTCAAAATCAGAAAATGCTTAAAATGCAAACCACAAAATGAAGACAACCTCAAAGGTTAATGAAAACCTGTAACAATAGACAAAGGAAATGAAGAATTGCAATAGAGCCTCCTCCCAAATCTATTAAACAGTCATATCAACAGCCTTCCAAATGGGGAATGCTATCCAGCTCCATTTATTCTGCCTTGGAACTGCTGAAATAAAGACAAGATGTTAAGATAAAATGCCTCAGTGGCTTCTCTCCCCACCAGACCAAGAATAAAGATACTAGTCCCTTCAAACATTGCTGAGACAGCACTGGCTTATGCAGCATTGCCTAGTAGGTGTCCCGTGAGAATCTGCAGAATGAATTAAGAGTCCGTGGGTCTAGCCAGTTAAAAAGGGCAGGGAAGAACTAGGGAGGATAGAGGTAAAGAAACTGTGTGGTAGGTCTAGTGCAGAGCCAAAAATACTTGCCCAGGGAAGGAACTCAAACAAAGTCAAAAAGTCTAAACTCATAGGAGTCACTATAAAAGTTAAAAGGTAGATACAGGGAGGCTGAAAAAGTAAAATTGGGTAATAGGTTCTGGGTTGACAGAAGGGAATTTAGTGCTACGGAGAGTACAAATTCAAGATTCAGAAATGTAGGAGTATGCTCAAGTCTGAAAAACAGAAGAATATTCAGCCGTGGGAACAGGACAGGAGACAAGTAGACATGGGCCCTGGGGCACATAGAGGGGTGAGTTGCCTCCAGATCTGTAGGATTTATATTTCATAGAACCTGGCCCTATTTTTGTCAGAATGTGTTCTTAAAACGGTACTATGTATTGTAGTCTGGCAATGAATGCCTGAAAATCAAGAATTCTGGCTTTATGCTAATGTCCTGTTCTGTACCCTTAGAGATGCCACTGAACTCCACTAACTGCAGAAACAGAAAAAAACTAGTTCCTGAAAGATGAAATAGCCAGGCATAGGCAGGAGAGAAAAGCCACTGTACAGTTGTCAGGAGTTCTGTTTCAGAGCCTGGCTCCATAACCAATTTATGTGTGGCCTTGGACAACCATCTAGACTTTCTCTGTTTTAGTTTGCTCACCAAGAAGATAGGGATGAATTGCCTTATAACTTGCTCCTGTGTTTATTGTGGGACCCAAGTGAGATCCTGCAGGTACATGTCCTTTGGAAACATAAAAGCGCTATTCAGACATGTCCCTTATAATTATGAGTCAACAGTAGGACAACTAGGTTTGTAACTATTACTTAGGGCACCACCAAGCGCTATCTTAAAATTGTTCAATTTCTTTCCAAGGAAAGACTGAATTTTGTTGGGTTCGGTTTGTTTTATTTGCCTCCCTCAAATCTTTAAGTTACACCTGGAAAATTGATGGTTGGCCTGATCCAGGCCTGCATTCTCCTTTCCTTTGCTTGGCATGGGATTTCAGTGCTTTGATGTCAGATGCTCTGCTTGGCGACTCCAGCATGGGCAGCATTTTCCTTGTCTAGCAAGCTGTCAGGACAACAGGAAATTTTAGAGTTGGCATGGGAGTATAACCCAGCCACCCTGGACTCTGTTTTCTCCAAGAGATAAGCTTAGTTGACCGTGAAGACAAATGGAGGGTAATTCTGCGGAAAATCGCAGGGAATTGGCCCATTTGGGTGCCATGTAGTTGGGATCTTGTGCTCATTGGGTGAATTGATTTTCAATAAAAACATCACCTCTGTCTGTTCCTTTTTTGCTGACAGTACACAGGAGGTATGCTGAGCCGGGAGAAATCAGTTGCAAAGTTTACCCTGCGGTCTCCCTGACACCCAGTCACATAAACATCCACTTGCAGAAGCAGCCTCTAGTCAGGGAAGCTCAACTGCAGCATGATTATAAGTTAACCAAGAGTCAAAATGGCCAAGAAGACAAAATTGGACCCCCAAGCCCATGAACCTTCCTTTTATGCCTTTGCTCTCTTCTGCCTCTAAACGTTGTTTTCTCCCCTTATGGTTCCTCAAAATTTGCTTTCCTGAGAGTTTGATATTATTAATGAAGCCTTAGAGTGACATGCAAAGCAATGAGCCAAACATTGAATCGAATGACTTGGGTTTAGTCTTTAGTCTTCCACTGTGCACTGGAGTGACTTCATTGCCATCTCTAAGCCCAACTGCCTCCAGTGTCAGCCAAGCAAGGGATAATATAACCAGAGCTTCTCTCTTATTTCATGCAAGTGTGAGAGTCAGACGAAACTAACAATGGAAGGACACTTTGAAAAATGGAAAGTTACAGTACTTTTGATGTGTTTTTATTAGTAACAATATTTGTATTAGGAGTAGCCATAGGAGTAGTATTAGTAGTAGCAGTCTTCTTGATATCAGAAAGAACCAACTTCTTGCCAGCCTAACTCTGTATCAACTATTAACCTCATTACCATAATTACTATTTTATATGCATCTCTCATTTTATTTTTTCTATGGCATTCACCTAAGCATAACTAATGTCTGTCTATTCTCTTCCATGTCTCTCCCATCCAAACTTGCTCTTGGGAAAGGATTTGATCTCAGTCAACAAAACAAAAAGGGTAGATGTGGTAGAATAAAAATCCTAAACCTAAAGAGGAAAAAAGTGAAAAGGAAAGAAAGAGTGTCCAAAAAAAGAGAAGGAAAGCATTCTCTAGGACTTAGAATCTCATGGAGAAAGAAAGAAAGACTGTTTAAGTTTTCAATAGGGCCTCCCTCCTCCACTTCTCTAGGCCAGGAACAGTTTGACCAGTGGTCATTTTCTTAGCTGGCTTAGACTTCCTCAATATGGAGAAAGAAAGCGCTTATAAAAGTCCCAAGAGGATTTGAGTAAACGTGATCCTGCAATCCAGGGTAAAATCTTTGTGTTATTTTACACAATTAATTGCTTCCTCAACATTTGCTGTAAGATGCTATTTTAAGAGGCGAGTGAGCCACAGGAAGCACTGAGACTCCCTGTGCTGAATGGATGGACTGTGTCCTGGTGATCAAAATTCATTTCCGAGTTATTTCCTGAAATGGTATTTTGACACCTGGGTCATATGTTAGCTTTATGGAGTTCCTCTGTGACATGCAACGATGATGCAGATATGTGATAGAACATTATTCACAGAGAGGTAACTCGGAAGTTCATTGCTGCTTGTCAAACTGAATTAAGTATAGGGAAAGGTTTAAGAACTCAAATTTGCTTAAATGCGAAATGCAAAAGATTAGTTTACTTTTTAGTTGGGATGACTTTCTCCTGTGGCATCATTCCCAATCCAGTTGTCTGTAGAGAGCCTTCACAAGGCTAAATCGTTAATTATAGGGCTCCACGTATTAAGGGTAGAAGGATCCTGAGGGATCACCTTTTTCAGACTTCTGCTGCTGAAAAACTGCCATTATTATCCCCAATTTCCCGATGAGCAAACTAAGGCACAATAGTGTAAGTGAGCCAGCCATAATCATGCAACTGACAAAGGCTGGGCGACAGGCTCAAACCCAGAGCTCTATCCCAGGTGGAAAGCAGCGTCTAACTTTTATCCATAAGCATCCTGGACTACTGTTGCAGGGAACAGTGAAATATCTTTCACCCTGGGCTTGAGAAAGATGTAGAAAAAGGTCAATCAGCTGGTGGGTTTTGTATCATAACTGTTGGTGTTTTCTCCTCCCTCATTGAGCCAACCTGATGAGTTGGCAAAATAGGAAGCTATCAACAGGGTATGAATACCTTCTCTGCCCGACAGGGCCTCCAACCCCTGAAATACCTTTACCAGGGTCAACACCTTTCTTTCTTCAGTAAGTGCTAGACCTGGAAATGCAGATCTTCGTGTGGTAGCATGCTACCATGATTAAGAGAACAGTTTTCATATTTAGAAACACCCAGGATCAACTGGCTTGTCACCTACTAGCTGTGTACCCTACAACAATTATTACAAACTTTAATCTAGTTTACTTCTTTGTTAAATAGTAGTACGTCACCTATCATGTGGGGCTGGTAATTGGTTAAATGAGATTGTGAGATCCTGGCACATCAAGTGAATTTACCAGTTCCATTCTGCCAAGATGGAGAAATTGGGCAGTCTTTGGTTTCCTCTCCCAGATCAACTCTTGAAAAACTGTAGGAGCAAGAGGTTAATATGGATTTCAGGAAATAATAGGAACCACAAGTGAAGAATATCTGAGAGACTAATGTAGAGAGGTATGTGGTTACAGGGTGCAGCTAGAGGTAAAATTGAAGAAAAAGGTTCAGTTCAGCACTATTCACAATAGCAAAGCATGGAATCAACCTGATGTCCATCCATGACAGATTGAATAAAGAAAATATGGCACATATACACCATGGAATACTATGTAGCCATAAAAAAGAACGAGATCATGTCTTTTGCAGGAACATGGATGAAGCTGGAGGCCATTATCCTCAGCAAACTAATGCAGCGACAGAATACCAAATACTGCATATTCTCACTTATAAGTAGGAGCTAAATAATGAAAACACAGGGGCACAAAGAGGGAAACAACAGCCTTAAGGCTTACTTAAGGGTAGAGGGTTGGAGGAGGGAGATGATTAGAAAAAATAACTATTGGGTACTAGGCTTAGTACCTGGGTAATAAAATAATCTGTTCAACAAGCCCTCATAACATAAGTTTACCTATATAACAAACCTGCACATGTACTCTGAATCTAAAAGTTTTTTTTTAAAAAAGGTTACACTTAGCTCTTGCCTGTTCCAGCAGTAACATTCCTTTGGGACAATCATTGCCTGAATTTTGTATCATAAGTCTGCAGCAATAACCCCGATCACCAGGGCAGGTCAAGAGCTTTACTGGGTGAGAAACTGAAAAATAGGTACAAGAGCCCAGGCACGGTGGCTCATGCCTGTAATCCCAGCACTTTGGAAAGCCGAGGTGGGCGGATCACCTGAGGTCAGGAGTTCGAGACCAACCTGGCCAACATGGTGAAATCCCGTCTCTACTAAACATACAAAAAATTAGCCGTGCTTGGTGGCAGACGCCTGTAATCATCCCAGCACTTGGGGGGCTGAGGCAGGAGAATTGCTTGAACCTGGGAGGCGGAGGTTGCAGTGAGCCAAGATCACACCACTGCACTCTAGCCTGGCCAACAAGAGCGAAACTTTGTCTCAAAAAAAAAAAGAAAAAAAAGGTATAAGGGTCTGGTTGTCCTCTGGCATGGCATTCATTGCCACCTCAGCTCTCTTCCCCACAGACTGCCAGCTGTTGTATTAGTTTTCTATTGCTGCCATAACAAATTACCACAAACTTAGCAATCAGTCCTGTGTGGGGAAAGTCTGGGTACAATGTGGCTCAGTCGGATTCTCTGTTTAGTCTCACAAAGCTGAAATTAAAGTGTCAGAAAGGCTGTGTTTCTAAGGCCCTGGGAATAAATCCGATTCCAAGTTCATTCAGATCATTGGCCAAATCCAGATCCTTGCAATTTGGTGACTGAGATCCCTGTTTCCTTGGTGGCTGTCATCCAAGGGCCAATCTTTTTTCTTAGAATCTGCCTGCATTTCTTATGCTTTCCATGTGGCCTCTTTCAGTAACAGTGAGTGAAGTTCCTCTCACACTTCAAATTTCAGAAACATCTTTTCTCTGTTGTACCTGTCTGACTTTAACCAGAGAAAGTTCACTGCTTTAAGGACTCATGTGATTAGATTGTTCTCACTGGGAGAATCCAGACGCCTCTCCTATTCAAAGGCTCAAAACCTTATGTGTACCTGCAGAGTTCCTTTTGCCATGTAACATGACATATTCACAGGATTCCAGGGATTTGAGTGTGGACACCCTTGGGGAATTCACTCTGGCCTGTCACAGCTGGCATGCTTATAGGACTATTTTATCAACACTAAAGACCTGTTTCATTACCTGCTCCTTCTAATCCTTTCACCTATAGTCTAGATTCTTCTTCTCCTGCCCTCATCCATCAATTATTTTCTCTTTGGCATATATTTATAAACTGTTTCCCTAGAGATCCTTACTCAAAGACTGTAAACATCTACTGGTTTCTCTCCAGCTCTTAAAACCCTCTGTCAGTCCTTATCCCCTCTTACATATGCATTTCTCTTTTTTATACCTTGTTCCAGATAACATTTTTCATTCATCTTTGCCATTCTCTTATCTGCTCACTTCTCTGTCCCCATAACAAGGCTTTGGCCCCTAGAAATCCAAGGAAACTGCTTGAGCACATATCATTAATGACTTTCAAGCTTTCTAACCTGAATGTAATCCCCATAATCCCCAGGTGTCAAGGGACAGACCAGGTGGAGGTAATTGAATCACAGGGGCAGTTCCCTCATGCTGTTCTCATAATAGTGAGTGAGTTCTCACGAGATCTGATGGTTTTATAAAGGGCTCTTCCTTCTTCGCTTGGCACTTCTTCCTGCTACCTTGTGAAGAACGTGTCTTGCTTCCCCTTTGCCTTCCACCATGATTGTAAGTTTCCTAAGGCTTCCACAACCATGCTGAACTGTGAGTCAATTAACTCTCTTTCCTTTATAAATTACCCGGTCTCGGGCAGTTCTTTATAGCAGTATAAAAATGGCCTACTACAGGGACCAAGTCCTATCCAGTATACTCTATTTCTTTGGCATCTGTCACATCCTTACATCCTCCAACCCCATTGCTGTGTCTTTATAGGAGCTACTATTTGTTGAGTCCCTATATATGAGATATTGTGAGATATTGTTAGACCCTTTTTTTTTTTGAGATGGAGTCTCGCTCTGTCACCAGGCTGGAGTGCAGTGGTACAATCTCAGCTCACTGCAACCTCTGCCCCCCAGGTTCAAGCAATTCCCCTGCCTCAGCCTCCCAAGTAGCTGGGGTTACAGCTGCATGCCACCACGCCCAGCTAATTTTTTATATTTTAGTAGAGACAGGGTTTCACCATGTTGGCCAGGAAGATCTTGATCTCCTGACCTTATGATCTGCTCCCCTCCTCGGCCTCCCAAAGTGCTGGGATTACAGGCGTGAGCCACCATGCCTGGCCTTTAGACCCTTTTTTTTTCTTTGAGTTGGAGTTTTGCCCTTGTTGCCCAAGCTAGAGTGCAATGGCGCCATCTTGGCTCACTGTAACCTCCACCTCCCAGGTTCAAGCGATTCTCCTGCCTCAGCCTCCCGAGTAGCTGGAATTACAGGCACCTGCCACCAAGCCCAGCTAATTTTTTGTATTTTTAGTAGAAACAGGGTTTCACCATGTTAGCCAGGCTGGTCTTGAACTCCTGACCTCAGGTGATCTGCCTGCCTCAGCCTCCCAAAGTGCTGGGATTACAGGCGTGAGCCACCGCGTCCAGCTAGACCCTCTTTGAAGATTATTTTAGTTTATCTTCACAACAACCTGGGGAGGTAGGCAATATTATTTCTGTTTTACAGCTGACAAAATGTAGGCTAGTTAGGTTAAGTGATTTAGCATGGATCACATAGTGTCTAAGTAGCATCCCAGGTTCAACTAGTTCTTAAGTCAATGCTCTTTCCAAAGCACTGTTGCAATATGCTGTTTGAGATCTTAGCATCCTTCCTATGGACTCCGATGTTTTCTCTAAACAGTCTCCCTACAGCCCTTCTTGTTCTGTTAATCTCTCCTCAACACATGGAATCAGAGTAATTTGTATAAAACAAAAATTCAAGGATATTACTACTTGGCTTAAAACCTGTCCATGTTACTACCTGGCTTAAAAAAAATCTGTGCCACACTGAGATCATTCTTACCTCTTTAAACCTCATTTTTGTTTGATTTGCTTTTGTCTCCAGCTTATTTTCTTGTCTTACTCCTTTCTGCTCCCCATATCAAGTTCCTAGCCACTCCCAAGCTTGCGTCCCTATTTCTCACTGCACCCTCCACTTGGGATTCCCTTTTCTAACTTGTATTCTGGAGAACCTCTGTCATTCAAAATTAATCAGCTCAGCTTACTCATTGAAACTATCAACCTCCTAGTAGAAAGCTTTCTAGGTTTTTCCAAGAAAAATGCAATTACATGCTCTTTTCGTGTGTGTGCGTGCACCATGCCCTGTACATTTTTCTCTTGTTGAACTCAACTTTGGTTCACTTATGTTTGTTTACCTTTCTTCTTCCTTCTATTAGAAGTATAAGGTCCAAGAGTCAAGGAACACATATTGCTTGTATTTACATTCCTACTACATGCTTGTCACATGTGAGGATTCAATGATTGTTAAATTCATGAATTCATGAAAGACAGAGACTTGAAGGCAAGACTAAACAGTCTGGATTTTATTCCCTAGATTTAAAAAAAAGAAAAAAAAAAGTCATTGAACTTTTGGAGAGGTTTTTGGCTTGCTTTTGCACATGAGAGTACCACGTTCAAGGTGGATGTAACTAGCAGCAGTATGCAAGGTGGACTGACATGGGGAGCACTGGATCCTGGGAACACGTTGCTAGACCACTTCTATAGACCAATAAACAAATGGAAATGTGGTGGAGAAAGACACTGATAATGATCTCTAAGACACAGCTATTCAACACATGTAAAATGAGAGCATCATAGCAATTGTGCATTACTATGCTTTTTTGATGTGATGCACCAGCAGGCAGTGAATATGGAATAAACAAAGAATTGTGTCGAGTGTGATTTCACAATGCCTTTGGATTTTGGAAATGGTAGGTGGATTGCGGGTGGGCGAGGGGGGGGAGTTTATCATGTCTTTTTATACAAATCATAAATCTCCTTGGCACCAATTGAAAGTAAAGGCAGCAGCCTGAGTGTTTATTTAGATTTTATGGTCCATTTATTGTCTCATATTCCTCCAGTCAAAGATAATTATTTCTTAATTAATCATACGTAAACAGTCTATATCCTTTGCAGAACTGGCTACTTAAAAGAACATTTATCACAGCAATTGGTCCCACATACCCAACTGCAAATCACCCACTTTCAGCTGATTTTGCACCAATTGACTCCTGATCATTTTTGTGTTTCTGATGGTTTGGGGAAGGCAGGGGGACAGAGATTGGAGGAGGCCAGAGGAGGGATAACATGCATAATTATCCTTTTTTCTTGTTGATTCTCTTTAGAAAAAAATGTACGAGGATAGAAAAAACCCACTGTATATTGAGATATTGGCCATTTGTCTTGGAGTTGCTCAAAAACTTATTTTATTTCAACCACAAGAAAAAGCTCCATGAAGAGATCCGCCCCCCCCCCCCCCCCCCCGCCAGCAATGCCACCACCACACTATTCAATTTTCTGGAGTTATATTTATAAATGACCTAAAACTGTAGACGTGGGTTAGCACCATCTTGGTATGGGTTATATGATCTTGAAAGGAATGTACTGAGTATTTTATCTTCATGGGCTCCCCAGTGAAAATGCAATCATAGCATTTTGGCATTGAATCCAGGAATATCTAGTCATTTTGTCTTGTAGTTCTCCAGTCTCTTTAGAATGTACTAACCAGCTTTCCCTACCTCATGGACAATAGCTGATTGACGAGCAATGTTAAAGATTTAAGTTAGGCTAAAGTCCACTATACAGAAACTAACCACCCACGTTGTCCAGTTAAGTCAAGAAGACTTTATCTTAGAGAATGTAATCAACCCAACCCTATGTAACTAAGGTAAGTCTAGAATGCAGCAGCTTCAGCCATCATGTGGATCCTTCTCTTTGAAAGCAAGCTATCTGATGGATCTTCATATCTCCTCTAGCAATAAGCTCTGTTCCTGGCCCCAAATAACAATAACAAGGATAGCAAGTATTTATGCAGAATTAATTAGGGGCCAAATACTATTCCAAGTGCTTTCCACATATTAATTTAATCTTATCAACAGTCCCAGGAGGTAGAATTCTATTACTATTCCTATTTTACAGGTGAGGAAATTGAAGTATTGAGAAGGCAATTCTCCCAAGTTTACAAAACTAGTATGTGCAGGTGCTTAATACATGTAAATCAATTGGGATTAAATTGAGTTCAAAGATGAACTGAGCCAGTTTTTCTCAGTGTCTGTGTTGCTGCTTATAGTGCCTTAGATCCAAGAGGGTGTTCCCTTCCCCTCATCATATTTCTGAGATAAAAGTTAAAAACAAAGTCATTAACCAGGCCTTCTTTGCTGTCAGAAAACCCACTGGGACAGGTTTCTCAGCCAACTCCATTGTTCCCAATGGAACCTTCTGTCCATCTCATTCAAATGAAGCCTTTAAGAGGTTTTCTTTTCTCCCCTTTTTCTTGGCCCCCTCATTTGTATTTTCCCTGCCCATATCTGACCTGTAAATTTTTCCAAAGAGCAGTGATATGTTCCACTCATCTTTTTTCTAACTCCTTTTTATATAGCAGGCACATAATAAATGCATATTAAATATCTTAAATATTTATATAGCAGGCACATAAATGCACATTAAAGAAATATATAAATATTTTTAAAGTGGCAAGCTTAATGAATTCCTTGAGGGCATTAAATTGCAACAGTTGTACCAAAAATACTTTGTAAACTGTCCAGTCTAATTCTCCTCGCTTAGAAATGAGGACACTGAAGGCTGGGCATGGTGGCTAACGCCTGTAATCCCAGCACTTTGGGAGGCTGAGGTGGGCGGATCATCAAGTCAGGAGTTCGAGAACAACCTGACCAACATGGTGAAACCCTGTCTCTACTAAAAATACAAAAAAATTAGCTGGGCGTGGTGACGCGTGCCTATAATTCCAGCTACTCAGGAGGCTGAGGCAGAAGAATTCCTTGAACCTAGGAGGCAGAGGTTGCAGTGAGCCGAGATTGTGCCACTGTACTCCAGCCTGGGTGACAGAGCGAGACTCTGTCTCAAAAAACAAACAACAACAAAAAAAAACGAGGACACTGAAGTTCACTGGAGGAAACTGATCTATCCAGTGCCCAGTTGGTTGATTTGCAGAAACCTGAAAATCAGGCTACTATGAAATCCTCTTCCTTCTCCCTCTCCTTCCACTTTCTTGCTTCCTTCCTCTTCTTTCCTATGACCGTGTGCATGACAACATGGGAAGGGTTCCACCTATATAGTTAGACCTAATAAAAACCTTGTAAACAGGGTATTTTTCCGCTCGTTCTGTAGATTCAGAAATTTAAAATTTACTAGAATTAAAAAACCCACTTGAGGCACTTAAATAGTAACTGTTGAAGCTGTGTTTGTCCGATGCCAAATCCTGTGTTCTTACCTTGTTTACTACAAGAATGATATGACTTCCTGAAAGAAACTTTGTTTTTGTATTGTTATGGAAAAATCACCCAAGATATACTAACAAAAGATCATCACGATATGCAAAAGACAGCACAGGGCATGGGACTTTGTGTAAAAAAAGAAATATATAAAAACATGTATTTTATTGGATTGAATATGCCAAACTATTTACACATATTTTATTGGATTGAATATGCCAAACTATTTACACGAATGGACAGTAAATTAATCACAGGGATTACTTTGGAAACTTGGCAAATAAGGCAAGAGTGGGAGACTTCTCACAGTACTTTAAAAACACATGTTAAAATTGGAAACATATACATGAATTATCTCAAGTTTTTAAAATTTAAAGCAGGGTTTACAAAGCATATGGCTTTTTGTCTTGGCCATTTGGACATGGGGCCTTTTTAACCTGGTCATTAATTACAACTATTATAACTGTATAACTGCATGTCAGACACATTGCAATTATTCATTGCTGAGCCATGCCAAATCAAAACCAGTACAGAAGCCTAAAGATTGTGTCTAGAGCTTCTGCTTTTACCAAAAGTACATGAGGACTTTGAGAGAGAGGCATTGTGAGGCCAGCTTCCCAGTCTTTAGCTACCCGACTGCCACAAGGCCTCACGTAGTTTTGCCATGTTGGAATAACCCCTGCCCATGGTCAGTTCTTTAGCCTCATATGCTCATTCACTTTCGTTTTCCTCTTGACCAAAAGTAGATCTGTATGGCCAGAATAGATTCACATTATCTAGTTTTATAAGAGCCTGGAATATAAACTACAGAGCCAGCTTAGTAATTTATAATGAGACATATAGCAGAAAACCCAACACATTCTCTCCCGTAGGCAAAGACACATGGTGGTGCAACCTGTATTAACAGATTGCTTAATCCATATGTTGTGAGAATAGGGTGGATGAGCTCTGTGCTGGTGAGCAGTAGTTCAAGGTTGATACTACTATCTCTGCAGTAGGAATAGCTGTGCCACCAGGACCTGGTAGGTTCTGTCCTCAGGTCTGGACACATCTCCCTTTGTCATGGCTTAGATGACCCTGGAACTCCACAGTGTTATGCTTCTGATAGAAACGTTCTCCCTCTTTAGACCCGTTAAAATGTTCAGCCTGGTTATGTTTGACCTGGTGAGTATTTGGGTCTTTAAGATGACTTAGCACAGTTTAGTTCTAATCACTACTTGAATGAATTACACGAACCTGCAAAGGCCAGCCTCATTTACCTTAATCTCCAATTTTAGTGTCTCCTTCCTGTGAACTTCGTGTCACACCTACCATGAACGTTCTACAGAACCCCTGTCTCCTGACTCCACTCCCAGGAATTTTCATGCACTCTTCCTGAGAGCTGACCAGCTGTAAGTGGTGGCCAACTGAAAATACTCAAGTCTGATATCCAATCCTGAGGCTTTGTTTCCTTCCGTCTGGAAAACTATATTTTCAATTCCTCTGTTTACATGAAAGGGAAATAGTGTATTTTTGTATTAGGACTGTATACCTACATAAGAGTGAGCTGGCCTCCACATTAAGTGTCAGAGAGTACAGAGGAAGGAACTATAAGATTCCTCCAGAGAAGAGGTGAAAGGACTGGACGGAGCATCTTGTTTACTACAGAAGGTGCTGAAAGAGCCACAGACAGACTTGAACAGTCTCACACTTTTGCTGATAGCTGATGCTGCAAGAGAGCATCCAAGGGAATTGAAGATCCTCAAGTCTATCCTCACTTCTGCTAAGGGTGGGTCCCTGGCAATTTTTTTACAAAGCAAATTCCTCCAGAAAGATCATATATTCAAAGTCAAAAGTGCAGGAGGATGTATGGCAGTGCCTTTCTGGGAACTTTTTTTTTTTTTTTTTTTTTTTTTTACGTGAGGTCCATCCTTTTTTGTTAAACTACATTGTGCACATTCATTACTTGTTGTACACAACAGAAATTCAGAGTGAAAAGTAAGAGTTAGAAACTTCTGTAGCAATGTGACATTTTCTCTACATCCAAGTGTAAAACCAGTGGACGTTAGCCCAGGAAAAGGGAATAAATGGGTTTGAACACTGTCAAAGTCATGTCGTAAGTGGTACATAAAGCAATCTGCATAGAAACATACATAATAGGACCATGCACTGGTCTGTAATGAATGAGGGGAAAAATATTGGTCCTTCTCCCACACAGGTAGCTTGGAAAGCACTTCTGTATGGTGAAAGTCTTCCTCTTGCTCTTATTCCTCATCTATCCAGTTCCCTCCTGGAGGCAATCAATGTTATTGGTCTTCTGTGTTTTACACACACACACACACACACACACACACACACACACACACACACTAGCTTATTAAATGTTCTGTATCTTGCTTTTGCTTTTTTCATTTAGTAATATGTCTTGAAGATTTTGTTTGAAACTTTTAAAATAGCTGGAGAATAACCACTTGTACAGAGGTTCTATATTTTAGCCACTTCTGTTTTGTTATTAAGATACTGCTTAATGAATAATTGGATATATTTTATTTCACACAAGCAAATAAAATGTTTGACATTGAACAGTTGTGTTTAAAAGCAGGAAGCATGCATTTAATATGCATATTAATTGTTTAATGAATGCTTGTTGAGTTAAAAATGCAAGAATTGGTGAAGCTTTTGAGGAGAGATGGGCAGATAATCTGCGGAGCCTTAAGTGCAGGGAGAATTTGGCCTCATAGGGTGGAGACTTTATGAAGTGGGGGACAGCTCACAGAGCACTCAGGTTTACCTCCATGCTGCCTTGTAGGAAGGCAAGAGATTAGCAGAACTGAGCCTCAAACTCAGGCCCCTCTTATCTCAACTTCCTCCCTCTTTAGACTCCTGCTGGGATGCTCTGCTCCTTTCTTTCTGTTAAACTACATGTGCACACCCATTACTTGTTGATTGGACTTACATCTCTCTGCAGCAGGACGAGCCGCAGACAAGAACCCCTCAGATACCAAATTGTAGAAGGAAAGGGCTTTATTCAGCTGGGAACATTGGCAGACTCATGTCTCCAAAAACTGAGCTCCCTGAGTGACCAATTCCTGTCCCTTTTAAGGCCTTACAACCCTAAGGGGGTCCATGTGAGAGGGTCTTAATTGATTGAGCAAGCAGGGGGTATGTGACTGGGGGCTGCATACACCTGCACTGGTAATTAGAGTGGAACAGAACAGGATAGGGATTTTCACAGTGTTTTTCCATACAACGTAATCTACAGATAACCAATTAGGTCAGTGGTCTATCTTTACTAGGCCCAGGGTGTGGCGCCGGGCTGTCTGCCTGTGGGTTTCATTTCTGCCTTTTAGTTTTTACTTCTTTTTTTTCTTTGGAGGCAGAAATTGGGCATAAGACAATATGAGGGGTGGTCTCCTCCTTATTTCCTGTGCCTTTTCAGCTTCAGGAAGACACAGTGGAAAAGTGGAATGAGTTTAGGCTTTGATATAGATGCAAGGTCCTGGCTTTAAAGCTTTCTCTACCTGTGGGACTTGGGCCAGTTGTTGAACCTCTCCATTTCTTGTGTCTAAAATTCAGACTGTAGTGTGTCCTCTAGTGTGTCCTCACAGAGCGGGGAAGTATGAATTAAGCTGGCTCAGGTAATGCTCCAGTGCTGGTGTGCAGGTTGTAGTAAGCTTTCAAAAGGTTTTGCCCCCTCACTACCTTGAACACCTGCCCAGATGCTCTGTAAATGCTCACTAAACTGAATCTAGTCACATGAAACTTCACAGTACATTTCTGTATCTCTTCCCTATCGAGGTGGTTGCATTGTGTCTTCATATCTTCAAGATGCATTTACTCCCAAAGAGCTTGGGAGGCCAACTCTTAGAGGTTCATTGCATTAGAATGAAAAAAGTACAAGAGGCTGTTTTCCCCCAAGGAGAAACAGGCAAGATACTGAAGGAAAGGGAGACTGCTGCTATTCTAGGAGTTCAATGAGAAACAGTCATTAGAGCCAAAGCCTGCTGTGCAGAAAACAGGCTGGAGTGAGAGAGCATTTTGGATTCAATGACCCGAAGTTCATGTTTCCTGTCTATTTGCTGCATTCTTATATTACCTTAACAAATGTCAGCTTAGCTGTTGAAGGTACAAATGGTACACTGCACAGAATGCACTGAACATGTTTTGAGCTCAATGTTGATGCCTCCAAAAGGGCAGGGTGGGAAGGAAATGACCAGGGCTAAAGAACCAAAGGGGCTAAAGGGTGCTCTGTTGCAAACTGGCCAACTCAGAGTTGTTTGCTGGGACATGCATTCTGGTGCATGCTGGTGGTGCACTGGCAGGCTGTATAGCTCCTGTTGCATCTAGTCCATGAGCTCTTTAGGCCAAATGCACTCAGATGCTCACAACAGGCTTTTAAATAGCACTTGCTGGATGAATGGCAAGTGTGTCTTTGCAGTCTCCTGCAGGATTAATTAGCAGTTTCCTGGACTTTGGTAGGATGTCCTTAATGCTCAGCAACAATCCAGCACAAATCAAAAACCTGTGTAATGGTCATTACCATTAGAACTCAGTACCAGGAATCTTCACCTTTTGTTATAAACTATTTAACTCCGTCTGCCTCTAAGAAAAAGCACATTTTTGAAATTAAAGCTGCATTTACACCCTTAGAGAAAGGTGTTTTGTTTTAGCTTGAATACTGAAAACTAGTCAGCCCCTCAGGCTAATGTGAACATGATCCCCTTGTTAGTCTTTTGCTTTTCCCATGTAATACAAATGTCAAAGTCCTCAATACCAATACAAATTCCCTGCTCTTGAAAAAGACTGGTAAAAAAGGATAAAGATGTAGATGAAGAAGAGGATCTGGCCTCTCCAGGGGGACTTAGCAGAATTCATAAGAATGCCAAACTTTTCAACTGAGGCTTTAATCGTTATCCATCCATCCACCCATGCATTTAACATCTATGGGACGTCTACTATGCCAGAAACTGTGCTTTGGATAAAGGATGAAGTAACTACAGCCTGTGTCTTCAAGCTTCTAGTTACAAGCATCTACCAAGAAGTTACCATAGGTGATCTTGTCAGATGACAAGAAGCCATCTGAATTCAGAGAAAGGAATTAGGGATGAAACCAGAGAAGGCCTGAGTAGTCATGGATAGAAGAACATCTATCTCCTTCAACATTTTTGTGAAATTACCAGTTTTCTGGGTCTTCTCCCTTTACTTGTAATAACACTCATCAAGGGCTGATTGCCTGATTTATTCCTTTTGGTTCCTTCCTCTGAAGGTAAGGATTCTGCTTAAGGAATGTTCAGCAATTAGTAAACACCTAGAGCATAGGACTCATGTCTTCTAGAATGCCACGCTTATTGCTAAATACATGTATAACTAATAGGTGCCTGTCTGGCCTGTTGTATCTTTGGTATAATCTTCACTAGGTTCCATGAATACCGAGTAAGAACAGGACACTGGCAAAAATGGCAGTCATTTCTTTACTGCTGTTTCATCTTCATTCACACCACCTTCTAGAGAACCTCCTCTTTGAAATGTAACCCCAAGTACCAGAAGCTCCCCAAGCCCTGCCATGGCTAACTATACCAGATGAAGCTCAGGAAATCCATGTCTCTTCTCAGAATTAAAAAGGAACTCCTAGATTAAGTAGATTAAATTAATCAGTGTCAGTGCTTTAACTAGAAACCTATATAGATTCAAAGGGTGTGGCCACTTCTGGGTACTGCTCTGATTTACATGATGAATGCATGAGTAGAGAAGCTCATCTGTGACAGAAAAATGAAGCAGAGATGAGAAATTCTTAGTACCTCCCAACTCTGCAGGTCCTATGATACCCCATTATGTAGCCATTGGGTTCTATGAGTTACATATTTACATGTATAACTTCTTTCTAATATTTAAGCTAGTTTGAACAGACTTCTAGTGCTCATAACCAAAGGATAGCTGACTAAGGAGAATAAAGGTCTAGGTTCTTACTAGGAATTTATCAAGATGAAAGGCTAGATACAGAAGGAATATGGACTGTGGAGGTCAGAAAGCACCAGTCTGTGATAATCCAATAATCTTGCAGAAATAGGAGAAGAAAGATATCAAACCAACATCAGCTTTTGCCTGTTTTACATTTAAAAAAAAAAATCTGAAGCATTTGGTCTGTTTCTGCTTTCCTGATGATCTATCTGATATGAAAATCTTGCATTGTCTTTATCTACAGCTGTTCCAGCTAGTTGGTGTGGAGACATTGTGGCTTTACCACTGCAGCAGCACTACCCAGTAGAACTTCCTGTGATGACAAAAATGTTCTACATCTGTCCAACACAAAAGCCACAAGTCACATGTGGCTGTGGAGCACTTGCAATGTGACTAGTGTGACTAAGCAACTGAAAATTTAATTTATTTTTAATTAATATAAATGTAAATAGAAAGAGTCACATGTGGCACTCTCGTAGCTACTGTATTGGCTAGAGTGGCTCTAGAATATGCTGCCAAATCCCACAACTGTTATCTCAATGCTACAACCCACTTCAACAGCCGCCCAGCAGTTCCTCTCTTCTCTCTGTTGTTTCATTATATGGCCATTCTTCACAAAGCTATGGGAGAGATCTTCAAAAATACAAATCAGCTTAGGAAACCCTCCTGTTGAAATCCCTTCTGTGATTTATCTTTACATTTGTAATAAAATCTAAACAACTTCTGCAGCCTGAAGGTCCTACCTGATCTGACACTTTCCTACCTATTTTGCTGTATCTTCTTCCAATCCTCCTACCACTCTGTCCCATATTCACCACACTCCAACCTCGCTGGCCTTCCTTCTGGGCCCTGGACACACCAAGGACACCATCAGCTCAGGACTTTTATTTAGCCTCTTTTATACTTAGAATATTTTCTCCCAGATCTCGCTGTAGCTGGCTCTTCCTTGTCATTTAGATCTCAGTTTGTGTATCAGTTTCTAAGATAATTCTTTCCTGGCCACCCTGCCTAAAGAAGCTTCCACAATGGGTTCTTCCTCTTAAAATGTATTTATTTTCATTCTGTTTCATTTTCTTCATAGGACTTAGCATTTTCTGAAATCATCTCATGTATATCTATCATATCTCTATCCACTTACCCATCTACTTATCTATATATTCATCCATCCATCCATCCATCTGTCTTCTAGTGCTCATAACCAAAGGATAGCTGACTAATATAAGGAGAATAAAGGTCTAAGTTCTTATTTTTTATCATCCATCTTATCTTTTACCATCCACCGTTTACCTCTGTATCCCTTCACCAAAAGGTAAGCCCATAACAAAAGAGGATTTGTCTGTGTTAGTCACTATTGTAGCCTGAGAGCCTGGAACACTGCCTGGAATGCAGTAAGTGCTCAACAAATATTTTCTGATGGATAGACTGACTCACTGAATAACTACTCATTCATAGTTTGGAACCCTTGGCTGAGGTCCTTGCAAGGACTCCTTCTCACACAGCACTGGATCCACCAGAAAGGTACTGATATGTCAAAAAACTGAGCTCTGACCTTTCCCCAAAAACTGACTACTCTGCTGTTCTCTCTGTCTTGATTAGTGATAGCATCATTCTGGTACTGATTCATGCCAAATACCTCAGTGTCATCCTTGACTCCTTACTTTCTCTTACCCCACATCCTATCCATCAGCAAATTTTGGCTTAGATGACCACTTCTGACTACCTGCACTGCTACTGTCTCACCTAAACCACTAAAATCTCTTCATCTCATGCCTACATTATGGTAGAGCCCTCTTAACTTCTCCTACTTCTAACCTTGGACTCTTCATTCTAGCTTCAACAGCATGATTCTGTTAAAACATAAATCAAATTATGCCATTTCTTTATCCAAAACCCTCCAGTGCCTTTATTTTACTCAGAGTAAAACTCAAAGTTCATTTAGAAAGACCCACAAGTCCTGCACCATTGACCCCATCACCTCTTTGATCTCACCTCTAGCAATGCTTTCGCCTGCTCACTTCTTAACCACACTGGCATCCTTGTGCCAATAAGATGCCAAGCACACCCCATCTTGGTGACTTTTACAGCACTGCCTTTAAAAACTAGAAGTCTCTGCCCAAGCCACTCCTATTCTCTTCCCACTTTATTTTTCACTCTAGCACTTAAAATCTTTTAATATATTACATAATTTTTAAATTGTGTGGTTCATTCCTCATCTGCTTCTCATAGAACCTAAACTCTATAAGGGCAGGTACTTTTACTAACTTGTTTGTTCTATTCACTGCTATAGTTCCTATAACAAGGCCTGACTCATAGCAGAATTCAGTTCATCTTTGTTGAATGAATGAATGAATGAGTGGCACATGGCCAGAAATTTAACTTAACTAATTTAAATAGCTAATGAGATAATTTTCCAGATAAAGTGAGTTTATGTTCTACATAGATGGAAGTGTCTTCAATTGAATAGGATGCTAAACGATCAACTTACTGAAATACTTCTGTCCCAAAGTATTGAGGCTATTGAGAGTCCAAGTTGATTGGCTCAACTACTCACTTTTCAGAGCAGAATATTCTCCTTCACCATTGGCACTTAACACTGAAAGATCATCAGAACAACTTGGCTAATACAGTATGCCTGTCAGACAACCACAAACACAGGGAGGAGGAGATCTTTGTAAATAAGTCAAGAAAGTGAATAAAAAATCTCCTCTGTCAGGATTTTCTTGTTAGCATTGTTTACAAACTGCAGGTTCTTTAGAGCTGCTTGCCACCCTAGGAGATGACACCAGGGGGCCAGAAACTATCAAGGGGGTCAGGCGTGGTGGCTCACACCTGTAATCCCAGCACTTTGGGAGGCCAAGGCCAGCGGATCACAAGGTCAAGAGATGGAGAGTGGGGATGCAAACACCTCAATAAATGAAAGGTCACTTCAAGAGATGGAGGAAAGGCAGCCTGGACCCATAGCTGCATCACTAGCTTTTCCTGTCACCTCAGTTGTGCCAAAATGCAATACTTAGCTTCAGGCTACTTCAATGATACCAACAATAAAGGGAGTGAAAGTGGTATGGTGTCTTCCATTTTAAAATAATAAATCAAGGATTCAGAGAGGCCAACTAGTTTTGATATATAAAATCTGCTTAGTGCATGTAGTAGAGCAGCCACCAAAAATCTCTCATCATGTCTGTGAATTCCCCACACCCCTTATTCACATCCATAAGTTCTAATGAACTGAAGCTTTCTTATTTTAAGTGAGCATCCAACAAACTACGACTTTCCTTGACTCACCATGCATTTCAGCTCTCCACTGGTGGGAAAAGAGAGAAGAATCGTTCCCTAGGAGTTGTGATGATCTTGTAAAGCATTTTATGATCCACTCTTTCATGTCTTAAATCTGTGGAGTACATATGTGTTGAGTATCTATCTGCTTCATGCAAAGACCTAAGCTAGGAATTTGATCTACAAGGACAAGGGAGAGAAAGGACTCTGGTGATAGAGTCCAACCTGTAAAGAAGTAAAGGCAGAGGGACAGCTCCCTGTGGTTGAACACTTATATCGAGAGCCATCCTATCTGAGGAGTAGTTTCTAAAGCCAGAAAATATGACTTGAAATCAACATTAGCTTGAAATATCTTAGGAAATACCACAGTGAGAACCAACTTACAACTTTTTAGTAAGTATCTCAGCCAGTTTTTCCACTAGAGAGATCTTTCCTGGCTGAGCACCAATGAAATGATTGGCTTTTGTTGAGGGGCCTTGAGAATACAAAACCAAACCAAAATGAAAACATGAAAAAAAAAATGAAAACCCTCAAACAGCAAAATCCTGGTCAATGTGGGAAGATTTCCACAGAACAAGGGTCACATGCAAACTGAGACTATCTCAGACCAGATACTTATGAAGGAGAATGAGCCACAGAATCACCATATTTTGTAGCTTAATGTTGATCTTTCTCTATTTTAGCTAAGCCCATATAGTTGAGTTGAAGTCCAATGCCTGAATAAGACAACAGGGTGTTACTATGAGTCAGATGTTTGTATACTTTTCTAATCTTTAAAATTCATATACAAGATATACATCATTAGCTCCATTTTATAAGTTAAGGTGATGAGGCATGGAGAGGTTAGATAATGTGGCCAGGGTCACGCTGCAAGTAAGTCAAAGTCTGTTATCAGTCCCAGATGGCAAAACAAAATTGGATAAGTTTAGGATAGTCTAACAAAAGTATTTTCAAAGTGTGTGCAGGGTGTAGTGAGCTACAGCAGATAGTGCAATATCTTGGTGTTACCCCACTAAGCCTAAAGAAGAGAGGGGAGGCATAAGGAGAATGTGCAGAGCACCACTGATTGGGACCATGGTTCCCTTGATGGATACAGATAACCCAGGTGAACAGGCAGGGAGGGAGCCAGGGGAGTAAATATGCTCCAACTTCTTTCCATTCTCTGTCTCCTCTCTCTTTCTGTAAGGTTCCTCATTAACTGAACCCGTCAGGAAGCAGAGGGCAAAAGAACCTTTTGATATAGTCTGTGCTGTCAGCCTTCTGGGACACTGAAGAGGGTGCATGGTGAGTCAGGAGCGGTGAGTGGAAGCTATCCAGCACAGTTCTCTGCCAGATAGTAAGTCATTCCTTCAAGTGAGTGACAGCAGCGTTTTCCTCATCTTTATATTTCACAGAACAATGTCTGTCATATTATAAACTAACAATTTAAGAACGCAATAATACCCTGTCTTTCTTTCCATTTCTGTTCTGTCTCCAAGATGAGAGGCCAAAAGTAAAAGATGGTATTAACAGTCAACTGTGGGCTGCTAGTGGTTGTCTAATAAGAGAAACCGTTGTGCTCCTCTCCGCCCCCACCACAGTTTGTGTGGCGCGAGTGGAGAACATGCTAGAACGGGATTCCCTCTGGTAAAGACTCCATGTTCCTTGCCCTTTTGCAGTTGGCCTGGAGGCTGGGAACAGGGAGGATAAGTATTTCTTTTTCTGGGGATGCTTCCAAGCCATTTTGTAGAGCATCAGCAACTTTAATTTGGGTCAAGACCAAAGTTTGAGAACCAAGCTATTCAGTGAAATTCTTTACAAGATGTTGGAGGAAAAAACAAAAAAGAACACTATTTTTCAAGGGATCAAAATTGTTGTGGAAGCACTTCAGGTTGAATCATACTCATGAGAAAATGTTGCAGAAGAGGACTGCGTATCTGTTTCTTCAATTAGTACTTACTCACTGTCTATCAAGTTCTCTAGTACCATAAACAATCAGCTAGAGAGAACATTAAGGAATGAATAGACACTAGTTTAAAAGCTACAACTGAGAACTTTTTTTTTCTTCTCAAAGCCCTTCCCAAAAATCCAGTGTCTCAAAAACTGGTCAGTTATGCTCTGAGGAGGTTGTTTTGCTCCACTTGGAGTATTTGTTTCTGACAAACCTTTCATATGGTGTTGATGGTCTTTTAACCACAAGCAGCTGGGATCTCACTATTCATTAAAATTTCTCTAGGCACATTTGCACAAGAAGAGAATGTGTAATGAAATCTTCAGGCTTAAAGATCCCGGAGAGGTCATCTGGTATGTCCCTTGTCTTTTTGTACTCACTCTTTCCCAAAGTAGTTGATAGGAATCTTCCTGAGGGTGAGAGCTTTGAAGAAGAAAAATAATCCTCTCTTCCAATTTGCCTTGTCTTGCTACAAGAAAGCAGCCTGCTCCCTTTGAATCTTGTGCCTGTTCAGAATTAAAAATGGAAAGTACAATAGTTTAATACGTTTTATGACCTTCATGTTTTATTAAATTTCATAAAGGCATTCCATTCAAAAGAGGGTCAGATTTTAAATTAAGGCTGTACAACAAATATTTAAACTCAGATTTAATAAAAAAGTTATTGTGTGTTTATGCAATTGCAATTGATTATAAAAGACAGGTATTGAAATTTTAAAAAGGTAATAGATATTGCAAATGGATAATAATGTTTAACAGGACACTGAATTTGGTATTTATCTGATCTATTTTAGGTACATTTTGAAAATTTATGGAACAATGGTAATTGTTTTTTAGATACAAGTGCTTCACACATAGAAGGGGCATAATAAATATTGATTGAAAGAATGCAGATTATATGAGTAAAAAATTTGCAAACTTTATGATCTCTTGTGTTATGAGAACTAATACACTTTAATTAATTCAATGTGACAAAATTTCATAGGGAGTGTAATTTGTTCTAGCATTGAGCCAAGCTTTGAAGGAGCTATGTGAAATGTTCACGAGACAGCCTGCATCCTTAAGGAGGGGAGCATTGAGATGAAGAGACATGATCTATATAGACATAAAACACTGTGAGAATAAGAAAAAGAGACACTTGGCTCTGTTGCAGCTCTCAGGGGAGCTGGAATTGTGAGATAAGATACTACGGAGGAAGTGAAATTGAGGCAGGTATTGAGTAACTTCCAAAGGGGTGTCTAATATGCTCTCCCATTTTATCAAAACAAGCATTTAAAGATTGTCAAAGGATTTGCCAAGGATTCTCCGTAAAGCAGTATCTAAAGGCTATTTAAAGAAATCAAACTTCCTCCCTCATGCCAGTATTTCTCTCTATGGAAATTTTCTCTTCAGTTATATTTCCAGAAGTTTGACTCTATAGTGCCTGGATATAACATTTTTGTGTTTTTACCACTTATGGCTTACTGAGCTTCTTAAATATGTGGGTTAGTGTCTTTCATCAGTATTGGAAAGTTCTTGAGCTTTTCTCCCTCAAATACTATTTCTCTCCTATTCTCGTAAGAATACAATTAAATGCATATTTGATGGCTTAATTCATCTCACATATTCCCTTCTGTTTTGTTCTTTTTATTCTTCCCATGTTTTGGTTCAGGTATTTTCCCGTAACCTCTCTTGAGGTTCAATAATCCTGTCCTCTGTTGTGTCCAGTCTGCTGTTAAACACATACAATTTCTGATATTATATTTGTACTCCTAGAATGTTCATTTAATGACTTCTTAGTAGATTCTTACTTGCTACTGAAATATTTTATCTGTTTATCTATCCCACCCATTTTTCACTCTATTTTCTTCAATAGTTTTTTGGAAGTCCTTGTTGTTAATTCCAACACGAGATTTTCTCTGCATTTTATTCTGCTAACTCATCTTATTTCTTTATTGTGAGTCACTTTTTCTGTTTGATTTTATGTCTAGTAAATTTTGATGGTATAGTGGACATTGTCTATAATGCAGTGCAGAAGTTTTAGATTATGTTATCTTCTAAGGCAAATTGAATTTTATTCTGGCAGGTGGTTAATTGCTGGTGAACCCCTTTGATTCTTTTCAAGCCTAGTAAAAGTTTTGTAGAACAGAGCTATTTCTGTTTTTTTTAATTATTATTCTCAGGCACAACCCTTACTTTTATAGAATGGCCATTTTAGAACCTCTAACTGGTGAGGGTGTTGCTCAAGGTACTGCTACACTGGCTGCCATCTGCAGAGCTTCTGGAATCACTGGTCAGCTCTCAACCTCTCAGCACCTGCTATCTCTAGGCTTCCTATAGTCTCATGCTGTACTTGCACAGGCAAGGAGTCGATCTAGGGTGTGATGCATATTTCCATACAGACTTTTGAGATGCTCCTTCTCTGGCAATATACCTTCGAAAGTCCAGTTACCTTAGCAGGCCCAAACTCTAATTTTGCTTCCTTTGGCCATTAAGATCACTTAAGCATTTATTGGGCTCCTCTTCCATGCATCAAATCCCAAAAGAGTCATTGGGAGAAAATCTGAGTGAATCTGGCTATTATCTCCTATGCCTGCTTCTCTTAAAGAATACACCATTTTATTTGGTTGTTCCCTGATATCTGCAAACAAATGATCTGATATAATTTATACAGGTTTTATAGTTTTCTGGGCAGGAGAATATAGTACCAGTTACTCCATCATGGCCAGAGTCTCCCTACTAAAGAGAAGTTCAAACTCATTTATGCACATGTATAATATGCAGGTTTAGTTGTATTCTCACATACATATGTGTGTATGAATATGCATATATGCATTCAGGTTTTCTTGTGTGTGTAGATATGCACACACGTATGAATGAATATATATCTGTATATCTACATGCATACAGGTTTACTTATAAATATACACAATGTATGAGGATAACTATGCACACACAAACATGAACGCAATTGAGGGTTAATTCATGCAGGCAGAGTTAGCTTTGTGTGGTTAGAAGGTAGAGATTTTCCTCCCCACTGCTGGGTACTCTGTTGGAGAGTTATTTCGTTAATTGAGGATTTTCTTGAGGGTTAGTTCACCAGTCATTGACTCCTTACTGTGAATTCCTTGAAATATTCTCCCCTTCTAGCTAGGTCCCACAAGGGTAAAGGCTAGAACTGGCGTTCCAAAAACAGGTCTCTGCATTCCTCTTCCAGTGCTCCTCCTGCTGTGCCAAATTGTCTGTCTCAAGAAGGAACTGTTTTTTTCTGCTATTCTTCACTCCCCAGATACATAGTTCTTTGCTGCACTAAGCATTGACTACTAATGGAGATGTTCTAGGCAGCACTCTGGAGATTCCACTCTGTCCCTCTGCCTTAGTTTCAGGAATAAGCTTTAGCAAGTTTTGTTTTAATTCTTTCTCAAAACAGAAAAGGTTATTATTCACTCAAGCAGGGTGAAGAATAAAAGGAAAAACTAACATTTAGCTAGAAGGAAAGGCTGGAATTAAGTAGAAAAGGAACCATAGCCCTGAGCGACTTTTCAGTTCAGAGGCTTTTATTTCTTATCCTCCCTGTTCTCTATATCCGATCTCGTCCCAGTAATGGTAGCATTCAGGCCTTCTCAGTATTCTTCCCATTCTCTCTTCTAATCCTCAATTCCCCACAAAACCTCAATTTGAGTTGAGAATAACCAGTGATATTAAGCTGAAATCTGCTCCCCTTGAAGACACTTGCATCTCAACGAATGATCTCCTCCTTGAGCTAAAGAAACAAAATTCCAAAGGCGATATTTCTAGCATTAGAGAGTAAATGAGGGAGGATTGGGCCAGAGCTTAGGGGGAGGCTGAAGAGTCTTTGTGCATCTCGGAAGTCATTCTCCATGGTGGAATCCTTGGGGACTAATAACACAAGATTGATAAAATCCTAGCATTCTACTCTGAGTCTAGGTCCATTGGAGATGAGGCTATTTTCAATCCCAGAGGGAGGGAGGATTACATAAAGGGACTTTGTGAAATGAAGAGAAAAAGAAACTCCCTGAGGTGCTCATTCTTTCTTTTTTTTAATTTAAAAGCTCATAAAATGATTAGTCTGATCTAAGTTTAACAAAATTATTTATACATCCTAGAAAGTGTTTATACATCCTAGAAAGCCGTATGGTAAGAAAAAATTAATGTATTTAATTCTTACAGCAGCCAAATTTGTCTTTTAAAAATGTGAATCATATCATGCCTTATCACAGCTTAAAAGCCTCCAGTGTCTTCCTGTTGCATGAAAACTGGACTAGCAGCACCTGGTGATCTGGTCTCTGTCTTCTTCCTCTCCATCTCCAAGCTCCAATCATGCTGACCTTTCTGTTTGGAAGCCCAGTTTGTTTCTGCCTTGGAAATCTCACTTTTTGTTTTCATTTGAAGAAAGAACCTGAACAGCTCTTCCCTCAGATCTTTCCTTCTCCTTGTCATTCAAGATTCACTTCCAATGTCATCTTAGAGAGGTTTCCATAACCCTTCACGCTCCATTACATTCTCAGATTGCATTTTTCTTCAGCAACAATCTTGATTTTTGTGCATTCGTGGTCTAAGCCCTTTCTTCCCCATGAGAATGCTCTCTTTGAGGGTGGGGTCCCACTTTTTTCTCCTCTCAAGTATATGTTTGATTGGCAGAACAGCTACTGGCTTGGAGCAGGTTTCTAGTAAAGTGTGTGAAATGAAGGAATTAATGAATCAGTGAACAAATAGTTCATTCCAATAGGCTTACAAGAATAGCATTCATAGTCATAAAATGCCTAAACCAAGAAGCCCACAGAAAGGCTCTCACATACTTTTCACTTAATGCAGCTCCTGCCCCTCCTTCAGCATTTTGATAGCTGCTTCTGCTTAAAACAACAGCTTTATGCAACAGCTCATCTTGCTCAGACAGCCTTCTTAGTCCCACACTCAGTGTGTGTTGACTTTCATTTACTGCACAGTTTTAACATGTTCATCTGGTTTCCAAGTCCTTAGGAGACCTACAGCACCAGATTAGGAAAGGGAGGGGACTGTCACTGAGAGGAGGAAGATGAGACATCTCATAGTTGACAGTGGAAGAGAAAGACAAAACTCTCTGAAGAACTCATAACCTGGAAGCTGCACCCATTTAGTTAAGGAAATAGTTGAGGCATTTAGTAACTGAAAAGCACCATAATATACATAAGGAGAGTACTATAAGAACCTAGACATTGTTACTGAACTGATCTGGGTTCAAGTTCACATTAGTAAAGTGGCTTCAGATAACAAAGTTTACAAGCCCCCAATTGCTCCCTTGTACATTAGAGAAATAAGTCTTGTCCTGAGAGATACTGTGAGGAGTGATAGAATCTTTGTACAATACTTAGCCTTCTGTACTGCCATGAAGTAAACCTTCAATAAATGTGAACTACTCTTATTACAATAATGTTCATTTTGATGGCCTTATATTATAGATAAAAGGATAAATTCTGGGCAGTAAATTTTACATATACCCAATGCTATTACTTTTTAGGTTTTAGTATAAAATAAATAAAACTTCAAACATTCAAACGACCTGACACAATTCATGTTAATACTAATATGTTTTATTTTTATTAATTTTATATTTTATAAACCCCTTTCATAGATATTCTCTCATTTGATGATTCACAGCTGCTCATTCAATGAATAATGTAAAGCTCTAGCAATATTTTGTAATAAAAGTTACCTGTATTCCGGTTCAAGAAACAGCTGCATCTCTTCAGTCTTAATGTCTGGTTTGGCTGAATCAGACTTCCTATACCAGAAAGTACAGAGCCAATTTGTTCTCTTAAAAGCTCAAATGTTAAAGGTAGGGAAGAAAAGTCTTTATCTTTAAAAGGCAGCTTGGAGATATCAGTTAAATTTGCTGCCACCCACAGATGCTTAACCTGGAGAAATCAGAAGTAATGGAGGATTAAAGATTATGTGCCTACAGTAATTTTGGAAAATGAAGGAGTCCCTCAGGTAGAAACATGATCCATTAGCCCAAAACTTTTCAAGTTACAGCCTATAAATATTTGAAGTGTTTAACTTCTAAGGAGGCAAAGGAATTACTCAACCTAGTACAAGGAGAGGTGATGAGGAGTAATGGGATGACATTAACAAAGAGAACATTTCCTCAACCGAGGGGAACAGATAACTTAAAGGCTTTGCTTAAAATGGAGACTCTGTGACTTCGAAGAGTTGAAGCAATATGGCACTTTATGACTAGACCTGATGGCTGAGTCCCATTTTCAGTTCCTGTGGCTGGTCACCTGCTCAGGGTTCATGGAGTGATTTTTTAATGGTTCACTCAGCACCTTTTAGCTTGGATTTAGGTGAACTAGTAGGAAGGAAGAAGAGTCAGAATGAGTAGAAATGTTGATGCTTTGTAGGACATTGACATCCACTTTTGCTGTTTTTCTTATTCAACACTGCCTATTGACTACACCCCATGTTACCATGATTACCTGTTTCCTTGATAGTTTTTAATGATGACTGAATAAGGAAAGGAAAAGACAAGAGGCAGGGACTGGAGGAGAAAGGTGAATATGAAACCAGCTGTCATACACATGCAACCGTTGATGAATATTCAACATTACCCTGAACAACCAGCACACAGGCAACTGTTTCTATTTGTAAATATGTACTTCTTTCTGGTTCCCTTTGTTGACTCTCTATCAGCAAGCCTGCTTTTTATATTTTTAAATACAAGAAGAGAACAAATATAAATAATAAAAGAACCAGAGTTGAAATATTTATGTCCTCCAATATATCGATTTTGAAGTCAATAATGAGGCTTTAAAATATTTAGATGATGCCAATGAAGTTTAAAAAATATTGTAGGATTCCATTTATATGAGGTATCCAAAATAGGCAAACTCATGGAGACACAAAGTGTAATAGAGTTTAGCAGAGGCAGGTGGAGAGGGCACTAGGAGTTATTGCTTAATAGGTACAGAGTTTCTGTTTGAGATGATGAAAAAGTTCTGAAGGTGAATGAGGGCGGTGATGGTTGCATCATGAGAATATACTTAATGCCACTAAATTGTGTGCTTAAAAATAGTTAAAGTGGTTAATTTTATATTATTTCTGTGTTAACACAGTTTTAATAAAGTTTTTCTTAAATTTTTGAATGTTAAATCTGAAGTCAAGGGATTAATTATAACTGAATTGCTAGCTATAGGAAATTTTTTCAAGAGAAGACAGTTTTCACACTCCCTAGACATCCAAATCATTTCCTAATACCTTGTTTCCCCATTACCACTAGCAATAACTTTCTAAAATTTAAGTTAATCTTTAAGATTAAATGCTAATATTTATTAGCCACATATTGATTTTAAATTTATGGCATATTATAATTTGTGATAAGATAAAATTTATTCATTTACTAATTCAGGCAACAAACACATTTTAGCACCTGTTGGTCAAGACTTTAGGTAGTAAATGAGGGTGGTATATATAAAGATTGGTGATATTAGTCTCTACTTTTAATGAGCCTAATACCTATCAGAAAACTAAGACATGTATTTCAACAATTGAAAAAAAAAATAGAAGTTAATGTATGTTGAAGATACTGCAGCTGTATTTAAATTAATATATTGTAATGAATAGTTTCACAGTTTGGAAAACATACTTGCATAAAAGGAGGAGGATTTGTTTTAACATCACATCTTCATGAGGGCTAACATTTCATCCAGGTCATAGAAGATGGCAGCATATTAATTCCCATTTTGTAAATTATAAAGACTTCACATAGCTATGTACAATCTAACAGTTTGGAAGGTTTATAGATCTATAGTACTAAAAGGAGACATGGGATTTGGAATCAGAGCTAGATTTAACTTCTAACTCTACTGATTACAACTATGTGATTGACGGCAAATTACTTAATCTCTTGGAGTTTCAATGCGGTGTCCCATAAAATGGAAGCAGTAGCTCCCTAATGGGCAAGTCCTGGTGACTGAGATAACGTACACAAGGTACTCAGATGTAGCAACTGCTCAATAAATATTAGTTGTCTTCTGTAGTCATGGTTGTTGTAGGTTAAGTTGTTATAAGATAAGGCTGATTGATTCCGTGATTTACTTGGTGTGATTCCTGGGTCAGACACACCTGTCCTAATTATAACATTGTTCCTATCTAAAAGTGTTACTTGGTTCTCAGTGATCTGTGTTTGATAATCTTTGTGGTGTGGTTTCCAATGACATGACTCCATGAAAAGCAAGGACTGTCTTTTATATAAATGTGTGTGAATACACATATATAAAAGATGCATTTATACCATTTTCAAATATTTCAAGTAATGCAATCTAGTGTCTAACAAATTGTTAGAGAACAGGGCTCCTACCAGATGTGTTTGAATGACTGGATATCAATCATTTGTAATTAGCACACTGTATGTAAATTTATGCAACTTAAGTGCTTGAAAACAATTCATTCTTGTAAGTAGATTAAATTGTCCCTTTTACAATCCTGTTTACATTGGTAATTTATTTAACAGACCCTCATTTCACTGATGGTAAACTTTACCCTGCCCGAGTTCAAATTCTTTCAGTTTGGCTAAGTGCCATCTGAATTCATGAGGTTATATTGTACGAAGGAAAAAAAATGGTAGAGTACCAAATTCCATCAATCAAGTGTTGGCTGTCAGTGACAGGAAATTGGCACAGGCAAAAGGACCCCTGACCAGATGGTAGACATCTGTGCTTTTCTCATCAGCAGGGCCAGGTCAATTGTGCACCCTCCGCAGATAGGCCTCAAAGAGTCACAGCCCCATGGGTGGACGGCTCCTCAGGGCTGTTAAAACATTTTGGTTATGAACAGCAAAGAGGAAACTGACACCTTGGGGTGTCTTGAACTCTTTTTTTCTTTTAAAAATTATGCCACAGAACTTAGGGCAGAAGTCAAGTTTGATCTCCTTGAGAGTTGTTAAGACTGGGTTAGTGTCTGCATCTCCAGAATGTAGAGAACAACACAGAGAAGCAATCTTCCAGCAGGACATTCTCAAAGGTATCCTGGGAAGGAGTGTGGGGAACTCTGGCTCTAACCAGATGAGAGAACTTGGGCTATTATATGGTTTGGAGTCTCAGTTTTTCTGTGCAAGATGGAACATATGCTCTTTGGTTTTTCTGCCTTCCAGGGAGGATTGGAGGATCCCATAAGCTGAAGAATATATGAATGTACTGCTTGAGTCCAGAGCGAACAGGAGCAAGTAATGCACCACAATACGCTTCACCTACTTAAGTCACAGCCACTCCATCACAAAATTAAGCATTGTATTCTCCATGAAAACTACCCTCATTCTTTCTTTCTTTTTTTTTTTTTTTTTGAGATGGAGTCTCACTCTGTTGCCCAGGCTAGAGTGCAGTGGCACGATCTCGGCTCACTGCAATCTCTACCTCCCAGGTTCAAGCAATCCTCCAGCCCAGCCCCCTAGTAGCTGGTATTAGAGGCACACACCACCATGCCCAGATAATTTTTGTATTTTTAGTAGAGATGGGGTTTCACCACGTTGGCCAGGCTAGTTTTGAACTCCTGACCTCAGGTGACCCACTCACCTCGGCCTCTCAAGTGCTGGGATTACAGGCATGAGCCACCACACCAGCCCAAACCACCCCCATTCTTACCACCCAGGTCATGCCTCTTATGTCTGAAGTGCTAGGACCTCTAAGATCTAACCGGGTCTTATACTATTCTGGACTGTACCCTGAAATGATAAGAAATTTGAGCACAGGAGCCATGTCTTTTCATCCTCTTTCACAGGAAGATGCTAAATAAAAATGTGTTAACTGATTCATAGCTCTGACATTTCCACTCATATTCACAGCCCACTAGACTGCGGTACTTTTCCCTCAAATCTCTGGCTGAAATCCTGTTAAAAGGACAAGCAGGATATTTCCATTCTCAGGGATTGTCAGTAAGCACCAGCCCTGCCAATGCCCACAGATGAGTCCCTGCCTCTTCTGTTCTGTGAAAGTGAGGGGGACCCTATAACCAGCCTCTCCCACTCAGAGAAAGTCATCATTGAGCTCCAAAAGCACTTGCAAATCTGGCTCTCTCTTTAAAGACTGTTGTTATTGAATTTTGATCACCAACAGTGGTAGCAAGGACAACATATGAGAGAGATAGAGAAAAAGAAGGGGAAAGAGAGAGAAAGAGACTGATTCCTTATCCTTGTGATGATTAAAAAAAAAAAAAAAGAAATAGGCATAAAAATTTAGAAACCTGAAATCAAATTACAGTTCTGCTTTTAACCAGCTCTGTAAGCTTGAACAAGTCATTTCTTGAACTTGAGCCTCAGTTTCCTCACTTCTGAATGATTATTTGAACTAGATAGTCTCTAATGACCCTTTCCATTCTACCATGTAATGATTCCAAGTGGAAAGATCACAGATAGTAAGTTATAAGAGGGGATGCAGGGAGTGGTGATGGGAAATGTGCTAACTCTTGCACTCTTTTCTGGAAAAAAGAAACAAACAAAAATCTGTGTAGTTATTTGTATGTCAGCAGAATTAAGGCTCTGGTGCGGCAACCTTCAGAACTCTACTTGGGCAAATGTGGAGTTTCCATAGATGAGCATGACAGGAGGCTTATTTATTTGCATGTTTACTTGTGAGTACATGTGCATTTATTCATCCATCATTTACATATTTACTTCATTGTTCAACAGATATCTATTAAGCATGAAGGACTGTTGCACTGGGGATATAGCTGCACACAAAATAGATAATCCTGGCTTTCATAGGACTTATATTCCAATATTCCAGTAGTGACAGATAATAGATAATACATGAGCTAAGCTTAAGAAATCTGAAAAAAGAATGGAGTAGGAAAAGGATATATAGTGAGGAATAGGAAAGGTGCTATTTTAGACATACTTGGTATGTTTGAGGGACAACTAAGAGCATAAGGTGTGTGGAGAGCACAATAAGGAAAGGGGGGAACTGAGATCAGGGCAGTGGCAGGGACAAGTATTGTAGCATCTCATAGGAAGGTAGGTGTTTGGGCTTTTATTCTGAGTGAGATAGAAACCATTGCAGGGTTTTGAGTGGAAGAGTGCCGCGATCTGACTAGGTTTTACAAGGCTCACTCTGCTGTACTGTGGAGAACACTGCTAAGGCAAGGCTGGAAGTAGAGAGACCAGTTGGGAGGCAATTTAAATAATTTGGGAGAGAATGGATGGCTTCAGATTAAGGGCACAGCAATGGAAATGGGGAGACATGTTCTGGAATCTAAATACATTTCCAAGGTTGAGCTGACAAAGAGTGCTGATGAATTATATGTGTGGCATCAGAGAGAGACAGATGTTAAAGATGACTCATATTAAGGAGACTTAAAGTTTTTTCTTTGAGCAAGTAGCTGGTAGAATGAAGATGCCATTTGTGTTACAGGAAATAGAGTGAGAGCATGAGGGCTTTGGTGTAAGGCTTCAAATCAAGAGTCCTGTTTCAAACATGTAAAGCTTGAGTTACCTTTCAGATCTCCAAGTAGGAGTATGGAGAAGGACATTATAGCCATGCATCTGGGGATGAGAAAGAGGTCAAAGGTAGAGATATAAATTTGGGCATCACGAGCATATAGCTAGTATTTCAGCCATGAGACTGAATAAATTCAGCAGATAAAATAGATGAGGAAGATGACCAAAAACTAAGCCCTGGGACTCTCTGACACTTAAAGGTCAGAAGGATGATGAGAGTGATCAGCTCTGTCCAATGATTCAGATTCTGGTAAGTCTACTAGGATAAGGGATTTTATTTAGAATACCCATTGTGACGCAGGCAACTTTTCTTTTCCCTCATTTGCAATTGTGGTTCCAATCAATAGCCTTTCCTGCTCATTTGAATATGAGAAATGACCACTAAAATGAAATTAAGGCTCTGGTCCACTGCCATCCACCACTTGCATGAAGTCTCAGGACTGGCTTCTGTTTGGGATCAATTAGTGTGTGGGTGGGTGGGTGGGTGGTTGTGTGTGTGTGTGTGTGTGTGTGTGGCGGGGGCCGGGGGATGGGTGGTGCTTGAGAGAAAGAAAGATAGACAGATACGGAGAGATAGATATGTTTCGTAGAGAAGCACAATAGAACTAGGCACTGTCCCTGGCCTTAGAGTGCCATCCCTAGAAAGACAGAAAAATCCCAAGTGGTTGTAGATCAAAATATACTTAAATAACTGACTACAGAAAACCAAAATGGAGAGACTTAGCAATTAGACAAGTGCTATGGAGCTGGGAAGGCACTATAATGCCTGAAAATTATTGTGACTCTGCATTGGAAAACTGAAGAATTAATTTATTTTCAGGAAGCCATGCCTCAAAGTCATTTCTCAAGTTATGTTAGTACATTCTAGCTTTTGCTTAAAAATGTCCAAGGGCGTTCCATTGTCTGGAGGATAATATTTCCCCCAGAACACTGGCTGTCACTTGAGGTCTTTCAAACACTCATCCCACTCAGTCCTTCTAACCATTCTAATTTATAGTGAGCTCTGCCTTCAAACTCTGAGATCACTAATTACCTGTCTATCATTTGTTAGATGTTTTGTCTTTAAACAAGTGTGCTCTATTTCTTCACACAGATTATAAGCGAAGGGAGAAATGAAACCTTGTTTTACATTTTTTCCCTGTTCACTATTACAGAACGATTATTAAATGGGTATTTAATAATGCTACTTGAATGAATGCACAAAAACTTAAGTATTTCTTTACCTGCCATTTCTAGTATCTTACCAGATGAAATGTAACTAAGAACAAAATGAACAGACATATTCTGGGGTGGTGGATGCACCATTGCTAAGGTATTGAGCTGTCATATTTTCCATATTTAAGTAGAATATAAAATGAAAGAGTTTAAACCCAGGGTTGGTGTGTGTCATTTGTGTTCTGAGAATTTCATGAAACCTATCTCAGAGCTGCCCTGTCTTTTACCAGTTAAATCATGACTGACTTGTTGTTATTGTCATTCACAAAAAAAAAAATGCCTTAACCTATGGGCCTTAAATACAGTAACCTTATGATTATAATCTAGGCTGGGACAATTTTGAGAGTGAAAGAATATGCTAACAAAAATTATCTCAGACATTGGCTGGGCATGGTGGCACGCATCTGTGTTCCCAGCTACTCAGGAGGCTGAGTAGGGAGGCCAAGGCTGCAGTTAGCTGAGATTGTGCCACTGCACTCCAGCATGGGTGACAGAGTGAGACCCTGTCTCAAAAAAAAGAAGAAAAAAAGTAAAATTATACCAGATAAATAGACATAAACCAGGGCTATCCTGCCTTTTTGGGTCATAAACTCCTTGCAAAAGGATGAAAGCTATAATTAATTTTTCCAGAAATAATTTAACTTATATTTTAGGATATTAGGCACCCCCATAGCCTATTCAAAATCACTGCTTAAAAATCCTTGACCCATATTACCTCATGTCCATTTAAGTGTGTTGCTCACACAGTAAACTCACACATCCACATTAAAGAATTAATATGATCTTAAAAGGCCCCCAAATAAAACCAGATGAACAATACATAGGTACTGTTTGCTGTGCTTGATATATGCTACCAAGTAAGATGTCTGTGAAGTTTATTTCTATGGAAAATAGAAACCTATTTTCTACAGCATTTTGAAGAGGGAGACATGTTCCCATTTAGGGGAAAATTGTTAGATATTGTTCTATTCATAAGAGCATAGTAATTACTTTTGAAACAGATTCATGCTTTTTCAGTACTTTCAAATATAACCCTAAGTCTTTTGTCTTTGAACTCCTTTTGGCCTCCTTGATACCAAGTTATAAAGTCAATGGACCTATGAGTTGTAATCTCTGAGGGAGCTTGGTGACTGTACCACATCCTGCCAATCACTGTAATATGCTGGGCTTCTCTGGAAACAGTTCTTATGCTTTATATTTTTTGAATGATGTCAAATTTCCAACCATGATATTGTAATAACCTCATCACAGCGCATCAAGTAAGACTTATAGTGTGTGCCCCACTCTATTCATTTTGTCCTTTCAGTTTTCTAAATATAATGAGTAATTAATGAAAATAAATGTTTGGTGAGGAGGCACAGTCATAGGATGCTGCCAGTTGCTTGTCCTAAAAGATATTTCGGTATGCCCATGCATAGATAAATACATGTTAATATTTAGTATGGACTTTTATGTCTCAATGACTATTTTAAAAAATAACATTAAAAAACATCTAAAGTAACTATAATCTCATTGTAGAACATTTGAAATATTGGTAGAAAATGTTTAAATCACCTGTAAGTCCTACATCCAGCAGTAACCACTAATAGCATATACCTTTATTTTTCTATTTATTTTTTCACGTATAACATACAAATAAAAAGCTTGGGGAATTTTTATAAGATGGATATTTGTGTGTGTATATGTATGTACATTTATCTGTATTTTTAAACTCAGATAAAAGCATACGCACTTTCCAAAAATCTAGAACTTAGACTTAAAAAAGAACTTAAAGATCTTTCTTCTTGTTTAGCGCTATATTACTGAGAAGAAATTAAGATATGAAATTCACATCCACTTTTTGATTTTTAAATTAACAAATACACAAAGAGCCAATATTTTAGTAAATGAATATATGTATTGATGTGTAATATCAAATTTAGATGTGGTGGAATAATTCAATAATATAGACTAATATAAGTACAACTATACTTTTTTAAGTAATACTTGAGCGATAAATAATGTTTTGGTATATTAGCTTCTTTAATCTCCAGAATATAGTAAATACTATTATTACTGTAGTTTTAATTTTAGATATTAGGTAATCGAGGTTCAGTTCAGTGAAACAACATGCCAAAATCAAATAAGAACTAGATAGCTGAGCTGAAACTTGAAGTTCAATGCTTTGATTTCAAAACCTTGTTTTTGTATAGTATTTGGATCCAGGTGCTAAAGTTTACAAAGTATGTTCTGCCATTAAGCATTCTTCCAGTTTTGCTGAAGGGACAATGGTATGGTTTGGCTGTGTCCCCACCCAAATCTCATCTCGAAATGTAATCTCCATAATCCCCACATGTCCAAGGAGGGACCAGGTAGAAAATGATTGGATCGTGGGGGCAGTATCTCCCATGCTGTTCCTGTGATAGTGAATGAGTTCTCACAAGATCTGATGGTTTTATAAAGCAGTTTTCCCTGCTCTTACTCTTGCCTGCTGCAATGTAAAATGTGCCTCTTTCCCTCCGCCATGATTGTAAGTTTCCTGAGGCCTTCCCAGCCATGTGGAACTGTGAGTCAATTAAATCTCTTTCATTTATAAGTTACCCAGTCTCAGATAGTATCTTTATAGCATGTGAGAATGAACTAATGCAAACAAGATGTATTTGTCAGACTACATGAACACACAGGCAAACAAAAATAGCTACAATTTATTTAAGATTCACTAGGGACCAAGTACTGTGCTAAACAATTTTGTTTCATTATCTAATTTAATCCTCACTTCTAAGGTAGGAACTCTTATTCATAAGGTGAAATTATTCACTTTACATGCAAAGAAATTGAGAGATCATGCAATAAACTAGTAAAAGAAGTAGGGTTTGGTCCCAAGTAGTCATATCACAGAATCATAAAGCTGAATAATAATCCAAATACAATGAAGTTTCTTTGCCAAAAAACTGAAGTTCTTTTTTTTTGCCATTAAATCTGACATCTTTCCTGATGCTTGGAGTAGTAGAAAGAAGCTTCATAGAAATTGTAGAGTGTTGGACTACTGAGAGTCAAGAAGGGACTTAAACTTGATTTTGACATTGAATAAAAACACATGGATGAATTGAGTGTAAGAATAGAACTATTGTCATTGCAGATGAAGACAAGAACAAGAGACAGATAGAAGGATATGGTATTTATGGAAACAGTAAGGCAACTCTATGGAGAGAATTCTGAGACCACAGCAAGAGCAAATGTTTGGAGCCAGATTGTGAAGGGCCAGGAGTGCCTGGATGAAGAGTTTGGGCTTTGCCTTTAAACAGTTCAGGGCCTTCAGATATTTCTGAATATGAAAGTCTGACAATGGTGTGCCATAAAGCTGGAAAGGGGAGGATGTCTAGGTCAATATAATTGGCCCTGAGCAGGAGCCCCTGTCAGGAGCTTCAGCTTAAAAGCTCATCTTTGGTTTTGCCTACAGAGTTAAGGAAAAGAATCATTGCTGTCCATGGTTCTATTGTGGCTATGCCCTGGGGCAAGGTTGAAAAAAAAATAAATGTCAGTCTGATATATTCTGTTGAAAAGCAAGGAAAAGAGCATAAACTCTGCTCTGTGTTAGCAGTGTGAATTTTAGGAATCACTTTCAATGATTCTTAAGCCTGGCTGCATGTTGAGTTACCTAGGGCGGTTTTCAAAAGCGTGTATGCTCCTGTCCTATCCCCAGATGCTGTGATTTAGTTTCCTTGGGGAGGAGCCTAAGCACTGGGATTTTATATATGTGGGTATATATATATGTGTGGATATATATATATGTGTGTGTATATATATATAAAAATGTGTATATATATAAAAATATATATACATACACATATAAATGTATATATACATATGTGTGTATATGTGTATATATGTATATATATGTGTATATATATGTGTATATATATATATACACACACACACACACACACTTTATGTTCTGGGATACATGTACAGAATGTGTAGGTTTGTTACATAGGTATACATGTGCCATGGTGGTTTCCTGCACCCATCAACCCGTCATCTACATTAGGTATCTCTCCTAATGCTATCCCTTCCCTAGCCCCCAACCCCATGACAGGCCCCTGTGTGTGATGGTCCCCTCCCTGTGTCCATGTGTTCTCATTGTTCAAGTCCCATTTATGAGTGAGAACATGCGGTATTTGGTTTTCTGTTCCTGTGTTAGTTTGCTGTAAATGATGGTTTCCCGCTTCATCCATGTTCCTGCAAAGGACTTGAACTCATCCTTTTTTATGGCTGCATAGCATTCCATGGTTTATATGTACCACATTTTCTTTATACAGTCTATCATTGATGGGCATTTGGGTTGATTCCAAATCTTTGCTGTTGTGAATAACGCTGCAATACACATACATGTGCATGTGTCTTTATAGTAGAATGATTTACAATCCTTTGGGTATATGCCCAGTAATAGAATTACTGGGTCAAATGGTATTTCTGGTTCTAGATCCTTGAGGAATCACCACATTGTCTTCCACAATGGTTGAACTAATTTACACTCCCACCAACAGTGTAAAAGTCTTGCTATTTCTCCACATCCTCTCCAGTATCTGTTGTTTCCTGACTTTTTAATGATCGTCATTCTAACTGGTGTGAGATGGTATCTCATTGTGGTTTTGATTTGCGTTTCTCTAATGACCAGTGATGATGAGCTGTTTTTCATATGTTTGTTGCCATATAAATGTCTTCTTTTGAGAGTCTGTTCATATCCTTCTGAATGGGCAAAAGCTGGAAGCATTCCCTTTGAAAACAGGCACAAGACAAGCATGCCCTCTCTCACCACTCCCATTCAACATAGTATTGGAAGTTCTGGTCAGGGTAATCAGGCAAGAGAAAGAAAAGGTATTCAAATAGGAAGAGAGGAAGTCCAATTGTCTCTGTTTGCAGATGACATGATTATATATTTAGAAAACCCCATTGTCTCAGCACAAAATCTCCTTAAGCTGATAAGCAACGCCTCAAGATACAGAATCAATGTGCAAACAGCATTGAGAATTTTAAAACCTCACAGCTTCTTCTAGGTTGAGAACAATTGCTGTAATGGAGGATATTAAAACCCGTACTGGAACACCATATGTATGACTTTTCTTGTAGCCTTAAAACAAAATCTCCTTTCCAAACCCATCAGTTAAACCTGAGCTCCCAGCCTCTTCCAGCCAAGTATTTTAGAAAATATATTTGGATTATCTTTTTTTTGAAAAAAATTTCTGTATAATTTTGCTGCAGAATCCAAGAGAAGAAATAGAAAACTTAATTGTCCTGCCTGCATTTATTTTTCTCATCTTGTTTGAATTTTCCATCCAGATCTACCTTTCTGACTCATTTTCTTATTTTTCCTCCACTAGCTTTCCCTACTTCACCACCACTTATCATGTTATTTTGTTCTCAGCAATCAGTGTACAATTTAAGGAAGAGATTCCCTTCCTCCAAGAAACCTTTGTCTGAATCATTCTTCAAGGCTCAGCCAAGGCAAGTCTTACCTCCTTCATGTGTTTATCCCTGGTGGACTCTGTCCTGAAATCCTATTTTTCCTCACTTAATGGTACTTATGACATTAACAATAACTTGAAGCATCGAGATTTTTGTATGTAAGTGTTTTATCTTTTCCTCCTCAAACTGCAATGCCTTCAGTATCTTCAAATACTGCTTGTGGCAGGTGTTCATTGAATCTCCTCTAACGGTCTTCTATGATGAACTTCTCCCCACACTCATGACTCTTTAACACTGCTTGTGAGTCCTGATGCTTAGGTTGTATCACGCTTTCTCACTACTGTTAATTTTTTCACTGCTCATTCTAATTAGAGTAAATGACTCACGGTTTGTAGCATTTTCTGAGACAGTCTCCACAGATCTCTGGACCCTCTTCTTACAAGGAGACATGAAAAAATGTATATTTTTATAGCTCTTAGATAGTTTTGATTATTAGCCAAGTTTGCAAAGAACTTCCTAGAGCAATATTTTAAATTTCTTCTGCTACAGTGCATAGGAATAGATTTTTATATTCTGATCCAGTGCCTCACACACCCATAATTGAAACAAAGAAATACCTACCTTATTATATGTGAGATATTCTGATGTTTTCTATTCTATTTTGCTTCATGTTTTTTTTTTTAAATAGTGATCTTGCAATTCTCTGTTGGGTTGCAACCCTTAGTCTGAAAAAAATACTCTTCTAGAATGTAGCAAGAGTTACACAGTTTTTTTTTTTTTCATGCTGGTGGTATTGATTTGTATCTTTGTGTTATGCCATCCCGAGAAATGGTTTTACTTGAAAATATTTTTTTATTTCATTTATTTCTCTCTTAAACTAAGTCATGAGTATGAGCCACTTCCTCAGGCTTACTTTATTTCAGCTCTATGTTTCTTTAAATGTCTAGAAAGTCTTAGTGCTTCTAGGAGATATCTCTGAAGAATCTTGCCCATGCTCCAACCCATAAAGACAAGAGAGTAGTTGCTTTTAACACCATAAGGATCTTATAAATATCTCAATTTGTGTTTACTGTGCATTTTCTTTGGCTGACTTCAGCCTTCTAGAGAATATAGTTTTTGCCTGTCCCTATCTTTATTTCAAGAATTTGAAATACTGTTGTATGCCATTTCGTTGATTTTGTTGTTTAATACATAGTTGTTGAGTGGTTGTCTTGTGCCTTCTAGCTTGGTCTATATGTAATAAAACTTGACATCAATTTATTCAAGCAGAGATCTCTTAATATACCATGCCGTCACTTCTAGCTTTCCAGTTGAAAGACAAGATGGCTGACACTCATACCAAGGTAGATTTTGTCACTGGTTCTCCTGTATGAGAAAGTAAGAACAGGAGCTGAGCCAAAACAATAAAAAATACATGGCCCCATTCATTTCTTTAATTGCTTTTTGCAATGAGATCCTAAAAATCTTTGGCCAATCAAATCATCTGGACAGAGATAGAGATAAAAAAAAAGTCACCCTCAATTTTTCTATCCTGTGTTAATTGGACCAATGATGGGGCTAAGGAGACCCCTCAGAGCTCAGAGTGAAGGTATCTCTGTCACTTAGCAAAAAGCTGATGCAAAACACCTCACATAGCTAGTTGGATTGCACATGGATATTATGGATGCTGCCTGAAGCAACTGTCTAGATTAAAAATTGGCTTATGAGTAACACTATACTCTGGATGAAATTCATAGGGTTGGATTTAGGCTTGCTTTTTAAAATGTTTCATTTTAGATATCCAGGTTATTTTAAGCTATATCATGACCATCTTACAGAAGGTGTGTAGAAAAATAATAATAGTTAAGAAACAGAACATCTTTATGTTGAAAGGCTGATTTTTTTATAGTAAGATATAGTTAAATTTATAGGTCCATATTTTACACACATACACACTGTTAGGAAGACTAGCTAACACCATCAAAGAGGTCCAAATTCTGTTGGGCATGTGGAGCTGTGCAAGGAAGAAAGAGAATGAACTCCTCTGAACTGACTATTGATAATTGAAACTGATAACTTCTTTGAACTGGACTAAATAATTGCATGAAGATAATAAGATACAATTTCCTTTTGATTTTTATAAATTTGTTTTACAGATTTCTTTTCATTCATTCAACAATAATTTATTGAGTACTCATGATGTGTCAGGCAAAATGCCAGGTTCCTGATATTAAGGAGCTCTCAATCTAGTGAGAAGCATGTAAACAAAAAGGCTTTTTGAATGATAAGCTTCAATGGAAAACATAATAGAAGCCATGTCAACTGATATAATCTGAACCAGTATTTTGTGTATTGAGAAAGTTAAAAAGAATTGTAAAATTGCTAATGCTATAAATACTGTATGTTTAGCTTAAAATGATCATTCATCAATTATAATGTAACATCAATGCCTTTTGCGTATGAGTTCAATAGCTGGTGTTTTACATGGTCTTTTTATGTAAACCATGTCTACAATGCATTATATTCAATTTCTAATTTTAGTGTTTTTGCTTTGAGGAAGAGTGAAAAGTTAAAAATATTTGCATCAAAACACTCTGAATTCTGAATACCTCTAGAACGTTTTATTTTTACCCCCACTCTTGTATAATTTTTCACTCATACCTAATTTGACTTGCTTTTATCAAGTCTTTCCAGACCAATTAACTTAATTTTCAGAAAAACAACAACCCTTATTTTTCACACTCATATCATCAGTTTAATACATGATTTAATTACATAATCACAATGAAAAAGTTCAACTACCAAACCTGGGAACACACTGTCGGTTCTCAGGACCAAGGTACGCACTAGGCAGAGAGGGTACCAGCCTCCTACTTCCAGTGTGCCCTGTCAGCTATTTTACAGGGGAAGAAAGCCAGAAGTTATTGTGAAAATTTTGTCATTTGATACATCAAAAAGCTTGCTAGGTGTAAATGCTGTAACCTAGGGTCAAGCAAAATGGAGTAAGAGTGACTAAAGGACTGGGGGGATTTGGAGAAGGTTTCATAGAGATGATGATATATGAACTGGATCTTCAAGTTCGAGTAGGAGTTTTCTTCATGAAGAAAGGAGCAAAAGCTATCCCAACCCGAGAAAGCAGCTTGTTTAAATGCAGAGTCAAGAAAGATATGGAGTGTTTGAGGCGAAGTTGGAAGTTGAAGGTAATTAAGCAAAACAGTAAGTCAATGGATAGAGTAGCGAAAGATGAAGTTGGAGAAGTAGGATGCAGTAGATTGTAAAGGGACATACCAATTAATTAGAGATTCAAAATATAATTTAGATACATGATTAATTATGAAAGTAGGAAGGGTACTCATTAGGTATTTACTAAGTGAATGCAAAGGAAAATAGGTGAGTGCCTATTACTGTACATCACTTTTTAAAGAATAACCAGGTCAAGATTAAATTTTATCAGGAATGTAGTGTAGAAATATTTTTAAAAATTATCTTCCAGATAGAAGGCTTGAAGTAAAAGCAGAAACACTGTGTGTCCCAAAACTGAATATTTTTAAAAATCCAACTAGAAAATGGGCAAAAAACATGCACAGACATCTCATTAAAGAGGATGCCAAGTAAACACGTGAAAAAATAGTAAGCATCATTAGCCATTAGTGAAATGTAAATTTAAACTACAATGAGATATCACTACACACCTATCAGAATGGCTAAAATGAAAAATAATGGCAAGGGAAAATGTTGGCAAGGATGCAAGAAGCCAGATCACTCATACATTGCTGGTGGGAATGTAAACTGATACAGCTACTTCAGAAGTTTGGCAGTTTCTTTCAACACTGAAAATCTACTTAACATTCACCCAGAATTTTCAGTCTTGGGTATTTATTCCAGAGAAATAAAGTTTTATTTTCATGCGCACAAATGTTCATAGCAGATTTATTCATAATAATCTCAAACTGGAAACTACCTATATATCCTTTAATGGGTGCATAGTTAAAAATAAACTGTGGTTATCCATATCATGGAATACCATTCAGCAGGAAAAAGGAACAAATTAATGATAAATAAAACTTGGACAAACCTCAAGAAAAGTATGCTAAGTGAAAAGCCAATCTCAGAAGGATATGTATTGGTTCCATTTATGTAACTTTCATGCAATGACATACTTATAGAGATGGAGAATAAATTTGTGGTTTCCAGGGATTAGGGATATTGGGAAAGGTAAGGAAAGAGTGAGTGTGGCTATAAAGAGATAGCACAAGAGAAATCTTTTTGGTAATGGTATAGTCGAGTGTCTTGATTGTGGTGGTGGTTATGCAAAGCTACATGTGCGATAATATTTCATAGAACTATAAATTTGCATCCCTCAACATACACAAATGAGATAGATTTACCATCTATAACTGGTAAAATATGAATAAACTATGGATTATACTAATATGGGTTTTCTGGTTTTACTATGGTGCTAGAGTTGTGTAAGATGTTAATATTGGAAGAGGCTGGGGAAATGGTGCACTGGAACTTCACTGTACATTTTTTTTGCAGCCCTCTGGAATATATAGCTATTTCCCAATAAATAATATTATAAAACTTTGCATCTATGTGTTATAATTTCTATATGTCTAATCCATTGTGGCAAGTAGCTATACTGAGCCATATCTGTCACCTTGTGGCAGCCTCTGTGGTGGTAATTCTTTGTTAGGATGTGGAAAATCTATTCAGGATCAACCTTAAGCCGTAAGCCATAATACATGTAATGGTTATATCTATCACCCTCAATGACTGTAAGCGATAGACTTTGTGACAGCTGGCTTCACAACATGCTACAAACCTTGTATAGAATAGGTCTTGGATATAGGTAATTGCTCATGATACAAATACATTGATTATACTGACATCTTCCAATGTTCAGCCTCAACATACTAATAGATCTTTTCCTTAGGTAAGGGACAAGAGCACATTCCAAAATAAACTAACTGAAACCTAAATATAATCAACAAAGATGGTTTTTTGCCCTATATATTAATGAAGGTAAAGAAAACATATGAATTCAGGAAAAATCTAAAACAATTCCTAAAGAGTTCAAACTTTTAGAGCAATCTTTGTTTGCAGGTAGAGAAGGGTGAGGTTTCAGGATCGTCATGAAAGATGTTGGCTTTTATCCACCTTTTTCTTGATGCCAAAACTTTTATAACTGGGAGAAAATACTCTTCCTTTCAGTGCAGAAATCAGATGCACTACAAATCCCCCTAGAGGGAGGATGAATGGTAACTTCCAGGATAGAGCTTGGTATTGCTATGACGACTTTAGATTCAGGTTATGAATCTAAAGGTTATGAGGAATGCGCCTGAGTGTGCAGCGTTAGTATGTGCTCCCCTGCATTCTGTGACCGCAGGGCTGGCAGGAAAACATCCCACCTTAAGAACCTGACCTTAAGACAGGCCCATTATTCTTGGATGATTCAGTGCTATGCCTTTTAGCACTTTTGCCCCAAGTAGGAATGTTCTTTCTTTCTGCCATAGATTGAGATCTCCCCAGTACCCAGCTCTTTTGCCATCTCAGGCACCAAGGAAAGGAGGGCATGTAAGTCTCTGCAGCAGCCCTGATGCACCACCATGCCGTAGATTCTGATCTCTTCATACATTCTCTTAGCCTTGTAGTCTTGGTCCCTGGCACCTCAGCTGCTCTCTGCAGCACATTAAAGACTTGCCATCTCTATTAGCCACCAATAATGCACTAATACATTCATCCTCCTATTACCTCGGACACTAATTTGGTGGAATTGGATAGTGACAGCACATTGATGTTGTTGAAGTTAATGACCCAGCAATTTACAAGATAAGTCACATTAGTAGTCAAATTGATTGTAATCATTGTTTCACTGAACAGAATCTGCATTAAGTACAGTGTGTTGTGCTCTGTCCTTCACCACCCCATTAACAGAGAGAAAGAGATGATCAGAATCTTCACCTTCATATCTTCTTTCACGTTTCTGCAATGAATATGTTGGGACTTCTGCTTTGTTTTATAGCTTTCATTGAAAGACGCTAAGCACCTATAAGAAACAATAGAATTTAACTTTATATACCTTTGAATATAGCTAGGCTACTGGAGATTTATAGTTATTCATCTCTTCTTTATTGGGCACCTATAATTTTCTTGGTTTTGTGATTTGTACTAGGGACTCCAGAATAAGTTGTAAGATGTAATTTCTGTCCTCAGGGAGCTCACATTTGAATAAGAATCATGTAATAACCAGGCTAGGTGGGTCACACTTGTAATTCCAGAACTTTGGGAAGCTGAGGTAGGCGAATCACTTGAGCCAGTAGTTCAAGACCAGCCTGAGCAACATGGCAAAACCCTGTCTCTACTCCCCCAGCTCCAAAAAGCAAACAAAAAAACAGCAAGCCTTGTTGGCATGCACCTGCTGCTAGTTATTTGGATGGCTGAGGTAGGAGGATCACTTAAGCCCAGGAGGCAGAGGTTGCAGTGAACTGAGATAGTGCCATCATAATCCAGCCTGGGTAGTGAAGTGAGTTTTTTTTTTTTTTAAGGGATCATGTACCAGATGATGAGATGATAGGAGACATAGGAGACATTCTCAGTGGGTGGAACAATCACTTCTGAAGAGAGAGTTGAAATAGACAGGGAGAATGTCATACTGGAGATGAAATTGTCAGTAGGCACTAAAATATTTCTAAGATATTGATAAATATCAGTGAATAAGTCTTTATTCTTTAATTTATAGTTAGAAAATATAATTTAAAATATACTTACCCCTTGCAGTTGTACAATTTTCCAAAATATTAAACCTTGTTTTCCTCCTTTATTAAGGGGGGTAGTATTGTTGGTCTCATGTGTCTTTAATAATATGAGAATGGTCAAAATGGACATAAACTTCCTGGTAGAATGTTGGCATATAGTAAGCATTTAAGTAAAAGCTATTTGAGTCCATATCTGATTTAATTTTTAGGAAAATTAAAAGCCACTTGGAGCCAAGATGGAAATAAGGTGAATGGTCAGACTTAGAGACAAAATTTGGGTTATGAATAAACAAGATGTATCCCTGAAATGATTGCCTTAAATGTGTGTGTGTGTGTGTGTGTCCATGTGTGCATGCGTGCATATGGCTATGCATGTAAATGAGCTCTGAAGGCACTGAAAAGGGACATTCTAGAACTGTATTGAGTAAGGAGAGTAGCATGGCAGCATGCAAAAGGGGAGTGACAACTGAGAAAGCATGTGGTACAAACTCTTAATTGTGCAAATGAAGAAACTGCAACCAAAAGAGGGGCAGAGGTAGATTGTTCCATGACGTATAATTATGGAAGCACAAAACCTAGGTTAGAACCCTGATGAACTCATTCCTAGAAAAAAAATTCTTTCCACTACTTCAAGATGCAAAGGTATCTCTTGTGAAGAACAATATTGGTCATACATTCTGATCTGTTTTCTACATGTTTAGTCTTATTTCTTCACCTTCACACATCCTATAGGAACTCTTCCTCTCCTCTGGTTAATAGGGTGTTATTCTCACTCTGGCATGTCTCTGAAACACAGGACCACCCACATCCTGTCTGCTGCTAAACTGAACTTGTCACCCTTCCTTTACCTGCTAATTATATCACATGCTTCCTTGATTATAGATGAGTGTCCTGACCTGGGTTGAGAACACCATTATGCCTGGTCCTTGTGGATCCTCAAGTGACTTCCCCACCTGTTATCTGAAGCTGGACAATCACAAAACATTCTCATGTCCTTACAAATTAGAAAAATTATGTTTGATGTCGTCTCATTTGAATTTCTGCTTCTGTGCTGTCAGAGAGCCTGGAGCATACATCACGCCTACCTTGTGACTAGATTTCTGCCTAGATAAAGCCCGGGACCCTTTAGTTAATGCTAATGAAACAGAAAAGTAAAGTCAGAAACAATATCAATAATAATCACAATAATAATAGCAATAAATGAGTTCCTTCCAGTTTAGAGCAGCCAGACAGAAAGGCATGTCAGCGACTTCCAAGGTGATATATTGTGGGAATGCAACTGCCCACCCGTGAACAACAGCACATACCAATTATTAAAAAAAAAAAAGACATGCTTCACTGCCTGCTACAGATACAGCCTAGAAAAAATGAATAGCAGAATTACTGTCTGTCCCATGTTATAGTTCTTATTATCTCATCATAATTAAAAATTGCTAGGATGTTATATTCCCCTAATTTTTGTTGGTCTCCTTAGTATATTCTTGTGGTTCAAGATTCAAATGGGACTGGGTTACTGTGGCGTAATGATGATGTTAGCCAAAAAGGACCAACATAATTGGATTCTACAATGTTGGTAAGATACGGGGGAATGTGCTCAGCCAGGACAACACAGTTGAGTAGGTGAGGAGGAAAGGTTGGCTCTTAGGGAGGATATCAAGTAATGTGGAGGCAGCAGGAGAGCAGAAACTGATTCCTACACATGATAGGAATGAACAGGCAGAGTGTGGATCATCACCAGGCTCAGCATCTAGAGATACAGTCAAATAGTCAAAAAGAACAGATGACCAAGAGGCTTTAGAGCTTTTGAGATTTAAATCTAGACCTCAGAGCTAGCATAAGAAAAAAGGTGGTTCAGAGAGAATGAGATAAGTACCAAAGGCTTGCTAAGTTATGACATGTTAAAATGTTAATACTAGGACACTGGGATCAGCGGCCATCTGCCCATTTAGTACTTCCCCAGTTTTTTGTAGCATTTCTATAAGGCTGAAAAAATGTTGGCTAATGCATTTCTCTTTCATACTAGGACCAGGGTGCCTAGGAATGTGAGTTGCCTCAGCCTCCTGAGTAGCTGGAGCTACAGGCATGTGCAACCATGCCAAGCTAACTTTTTTTTTTTTTTTGAGATGGAGTCTCGCTCTGTTGCCCAGGCTGGAGTGCAGTGATGCGATCTTGGCTCACTGCAACCTCTGCCTCCTGGGTTGAAATGATTCTCCTGCCTCAGCCTCCCAAGTAGCTGGGATTACAGGCACCCACCACCATGCCCAGCTAATTTTTGTATTTTTAGTAGAAATGGGGTTTCACCATGTTGACCAAGCTGGTTGTGAACTCCTGACCTCAGGTGATCCACCTGCCTTGACCTACCAAAGTGCTGGGATTACAGGTGTGAGCCACTGCACCCGACTGCTAATTTTTAATTTTTAGTAGAGATGGGATTGGCAGCCTGTGGCCCTCCTCAGATGTACAATCTTAAACTTTTTCAGACATCAGAATTGTTACCCAAATAAACATTTTTTCTTTATTATTAATCACCCAGTCTCAGGTATTCCTTTATAGAAACATAAATGGACTAAGACAATGTCTAATTCACCATTAGCATTGGGTCTTCTCTTTGTGCCTAAGGCCCAGCGAGTCTCATTCTGTTTGTTCTTGCCTCTCCCTTGCACTTAAACTGCTGTTATTTCTTCCTCAATATTTGCTAGGCTGGTTGGGGAGGGAAGAGCAGGCCAGAATTCGCTGTTGTCCTTATTCAGCCTTAGCCTTAGTCGTTGTGTTGCCCAGGCTGGTCTTCAACTCAGGGGCTCAAGCAATTATCCCACCTCAACCTCCCAAAGTGCTAGGATTACAAGTGTGAGCTACCATACCCAGCCCTGGATATCCTCCTCCTAGCTCTTTGAAACTATATATTATGGTTAACTATAGCCATCCTACAGTGCTATACAACACTAGAACTTATTCCCCTTATTATGTTGTAATTTTGAATCCTTTAGCAAATCTCTCTTTATTCCCCTTTCCTCCACCATTTTCAACCTCTAATATCCTCTGTTCTACTTTTTACTGATGAAAGGTCAAATTTTTTTAGCTTCCACATATGAGTGAGAATATGTGATGTTCAACTTTCTGTTCCTGGCTTATTTCACTTAACATGATGTCCTCCAGTTCCATCCATGTTGCTTTGAATTAAAAGATTTCACTTTTTTATGGCTGAATAGTATCCCATTGTGTACACCAAATTTTCTTTATTCAATCATCTGTTGTTGGACACCTAGGTTGAGTCCATATCTTGGCTATTGTGAATAGTGCTGTGATAAACATGCGGGTGCAAAGGTCTCTTCAAGATACTGATTTCCTTTCCTTTAGATAAATGCTCAGTATCTGAATTATATGGTAGTTCTATTTGCAGTTTTTTGAGGAACATCCATACGGTTCTTCATAGTGGCTGTACTAGTTTACGTTTCCATCAACAGTGTATTAGAGTTCACTTTTCTCCACATCCTCACCAGCATTTGTTCTTTCTTGTCTTTTTGATGATAGCCAGGCCAACTGGGGTGAGATGATACCTCACTGTGGTTTCGATTTGCATTTCCCTCATGATTAGTGACACTGAACATTTTTAAAATATATTTGTTGGCCATTTGTATATCTCCTTCTGAGGAATGTCCATTCAGATCATTTGCCCATTTTTTTTTCTGTTGAGATACTTGAGTTCCTTGTATATTCTAGATATTAATTCCCTGTCAGATGTATACTTTGCAAATATTTTCCCCCATTATGTAGTTTGTCTTTTAACTGTATTGATTGCTTCCTTTGCTATATGGATGCTTTTTAGGTTCATATAATCCATTTGTTCACTTTTGCTTTTGTTGCCTGTGATTTTGAGGCCTTATTCATAAAATATTTTCTCAGACCCGTGCCCCAAAGTGCTTTCTATATATTTTCTTCTAGTAGTTTTACAGTTTCAGGTCTTACTAAAGTCTTTGATTCATTTTGAGTTGATTTTTTTGTAGGATGAGAAGTGGGGGGTCTAGTTTTATTCTTCTGTATATGAATATCCAGTTTTCCAGCACCATTTACTAAAGAGATTACTCTTTCCCCAATGTATGTTCTTGGTGCCTTTGTCAAAAATAAGTTGGCTGTACATAATAGATTAATTTCTAGGTTCTTTATGCTGTTTCATTTGTTTGTTTCTGTTGTATACCATTTTATCTTTACTATTGGCTCATTATTTATATCTCTTTTAAAATTTTCTTTTCAGTAGTTGACCCAGGATTTACAGTACACAACTTTAATTAGTCACAGACTGCCTTCAAATGATAGTATGCAAGTTCATGTGTAGTGTAAGCACATTATGACACCATACTCCCACTTTTTTCCATCTGTCTTTTATGCTATAGTTATTATACATTATGCTGTTACTACATGCAATAAACACAAAATACATTGTTACTATTTTGCCTTAGAAAATTATATCCACAGTAATAAAAATTAGAATAAAATAAATTTTATATTTACCCTATGTCATTTCCATTGCTTTTTATTTCTTTTTGTAGATTCAGTTTATTCTCTACTATTATATTCCCTCTGCCAAAAAAACTTCTTTTAACATTTCTTGCAGTGTTGGTGGTAGAGAATTTTATCAATTTTTGCTTGTATAAGAAATTTATTTTAGCTTTATTTTAGTTTTATTTTTAAAAGATATTTTCACTTGGTAGAGAACTCTCTATTGATGTCTTAAAAATTTAGCAGTTTGAAATTATTCTCCATTCTCTTGTGGCTTGCGTACTTTCTGATGAGTAGTCTTCTGTAATTCTTATCTCTCTTTCAGTATATGTAATGTATCTCCCACCCACTTTCCCCCAGCTCCCTCTAGAGTTTTCTCTTTATCTTTGATTTTCAACAGTCCAAATATGATTTGTTTAGGTGTATTTTGGGGGGTATAGATAAATATCTTGATTGATGTTCTCTGTACTTCTTGCAGTTGTGATTTGGATGTTTTCATTAACTTTGAAAAAATTTTGGTCATTATATCTTTCACATTTTTTTCTCCTTTTTCTTCCTATTTTTTTTTTTTGAAATTTCAATTGTATATACATTAGACTGTTTGACATTGTCCCACGGTTCTTGGATACATTTCTGTTTCTTTTCTTTTCTTTTTCTTGCTTGCTTGTTTTTTTTTTTGTTGTTGTTGTTGTTGCTTGCTTGCATTTTTTATTCTTATTTCTTTCTGTTTTAGTTTGGGTACTTTTTGTTGACCTATCTTCAAGTTCACTGATTGTTTTTCTATTCTCTGTTACTCTTTTTATGAGTTCGTCAAAGACATTTTTGTATATTTTGTTTCTCTTTTATTTCTGGCATTTTCATTTGATTCGGTCATATAATTTCCATCTTTATTTCTGTTCTCTAAAATTTTTCTATATGTTCATACATCCCTGCCTTTTCTACTAAAGCCTTTAGTCTATTAATTACAGTTACTTTAAATTTCTTATCAGGTAGTTGAAGCATATGGGGCATATCTCAGTCTGATTTTATTGATCTTTTTTTCTTGATAGTGTGCCATTTGAATTTTTGCTTTATAATATTTTTTGGAAGATGAGCATTTGTGTAGGACTATAAAGGCTAAGACAAATAGTATTTTTGTTAGACATAGATATGCTTTTAACTTTATCATGCCTATGCCTTTAGTGGTGGTGGTAGAGAGGTTGAGTCAATCTAGTTTGGAATTGACCTGGGTTTGGATTTTGTTACTGCTGTATTTACCTTCTGTTTACCATACGCTTCAAATTCCTCTAGCATTAGCTTGCACATGAAAAAAAAAACTGGTTTTGTCAGGGTTATTTTCTTAATATCTGCTATAATTTGGTTTGTCTGACTGCTCCAAATCTTATGTTAAAATTTGATGTCTCATGTTGGAGGCGTGGCCTAATAGAAAACGTTTAGGTCATGGGGGTGCATCCCCCATGAATGACTTGTTTCCCTCTATGCTGTACTCATGGTAATGACTGAACTCTCTCTATTCATTTCCACAAGAGCTGGTTGTTAAAAAAGAACGTGGCACCTCTATCTCTTACTTCTTCTTTTGCCATGTAATCTCTGCACAGCTGGCCCCCTCTTACCTTCTGCCATGAAACTCAAACTCCTGACCTCAGGTGATCCACCTGCCTTGATCTCCCAAAGTGCTGGGATTACAGGTATGAGCTACCATGCCTGACCATGAATTTTTAATTTTTAGTAGAGATGGGATTAGCAGCCTGTGGCCCTCCTCAGATGTCCAATCTTAAACTTTTTCAGACATCAGAATTGTTACCCAAATAAACCATTTTCTTATTATTAATTACCCAGTCTCAGGCATTCCTTCATAGCAACATAAATGGTCTAAGACAATGTCTAATTCACCATTAGTATTGGGTCTTCCCTTTGTGCCTAAGGCTCAGAGAAGCTCACTCTGGTTGTTCTTGCTTCTCCCCTCCCCTTAAACTGCTGTTATTTCTTCCTCAGTATTTGCTAGGCTGGTTGCGGAGGGAAGAGCAGGTGGGAATTCTCCGTTGTCCTTATTCAGCCTTAGTCTTAGGAAAATTCTTTGTCCCTGGGTCTCATGTGCAGGTCCTTCTCCATGATCCCGCCTCTCCCTCAATAGTACAAGTTCTTTTGCGCTAACCAAGTGAAGTTTTTCTGACCTCTTTCCTTCCCCAGGGGTTAAGATTGTTTTTTCTCTTCTATTCTCCCAGCTATGATGTGTTTCCACTTGTGCCCTGAGAGGTAAGAGGTTTTCTGTACTTCCTCCAGCAGCTGAAGCCTTTTGTTCTGCAGGGCAGCTAGAAGAGTAGAATCCAGGTGGGACTTGTTGCCTTTCCTAAAGTTACTGCTGCTTCCCTCCTCCAGGCATGCAACACATAGGAGGCTTTCTCTAATCTTTCTCACCTTGCCCCCATCTTTCTTGTGAGTCAACAGTATGGTCCCTGGAAAAGATCCTGAGAGTTTGTACTCATTTTCTTTATGTCTGTGTCTCCCAGCGTTTCTATATTTTCAATCATCCTTTAGCAATGATTATTCTTTAAAATTGTTACAAATTTTAGCTGAGTACTTTTTACCAGATTGCAGGATGCCTGGAACCTGCCCATAATAAGCAAGTGCTGTGTCCTGTCTTTCCTTGGAGACTTCTCCCTTCCTTTGGATTCCCTTGAAGACTTCTCCTTTCCTTTGGATTTCAGGCTACTCAGTTGTCCTGCAAACTCAGCTCTCCGATGTCTTTGAGAAAAATAATATTTTCATAGATTATCCACTTTTCTTCATTCTAAGAGTGAGGATGACATTTTTCAGTTTTCTGCATCCTAAGCCAAAGCCAGCTATTTGTAAGTTGTTGTTTAATTTGCCAGGCTTTTTTGGGGGGTCTCCTATTCCCTAAATACATTTTCTAAAGCTTTTAATATTTTTATACATAGATGTAGTAAACATGGTTATTTTGTAGTATTTGTGTGATTTTATACAACTATGAAGTCTTTGTGAATATATTTTTTTTCTTTCTGTTGTTTCTGCTGCTTCGTGGATGTATTCACTTGTTTTGTGTCCCTGTTTATTTTGATGGTGGGCTAGTCCTCTCTCAAAAACATATCTGTGTAGGTTCCCAAAGTCTTAGGATGAATATATTTTCCTCTAGAAAAAGTTTACTTTTTTTCTGGATCCCCAGGGCGCCATAAGCTCAGAATCACTTTAAATCTATTCTCACATGGTTTGTGGTTTCTTTGATCATCCCAGGGATTAAAAGATGGGACATATATCCATATATAAGTCTGTCCTCTTGGAATTAAACTCTCTTTCCCTCTTCCTTCCCTCCACTGCCCTTTTCCCTTCTTCTCTTTAGTAAGGCAATTGTCCTCTACTTTCAGGAAGGAAAGCTTTCAGGATAAAACACTAGAGAAACTCATTTATACAGACATATGGAGATTTAGAAGGACAGAAATATTTGAATCCAAAGAAGCAATCCTTTATGATAAAATATATCTCCACAGAGATTATTAAATGGAGTAGTCTGTGGGGAAAAAAGGGAGACAAAGAGGGACTCTTCCACGGAACCCTCCATTATCTTTCTACCTATCTCTCTTACAAAGCCAGGTAACTGTTGGCCTAGAAGGCCAACTTTAATGTGAACTATAGACAGAAGAGAACTGGATGCTGGATCAACAACTTGCTAGATAGTCTAAAACCTGGAGGGTAGAAACCTGTGTGTGGGCAGCATTATTACTTTATTCAGTGGCTAGGCTGGGAGTTTCAATGAGATGGAATGCACTCTACAGAGAAGGTTACTGAGATCTGGCCTGATTCTCACTGCCGGAAGCTAATCATTGGTTCCCTGTGCTTCTTTGAATATTGGTTACTGAATCGTTTTTCAATAAATGTGTTTTCCATATCTTCTTCAGGTCTTCAGCAAGAAATAAATGTTGATTCTACACACTTATTACATAAAAATATATACCTCTATGGCTTTCCCTAAAGCAAGACAGAGTTAAGAGTTTATCAAAATCAATAAAGTTTAAGGAAGGGAATATCATTAAAGCTTGGCAGATCAGGAACCTTAATAAGGGTCAGTTTTCCCCATTCCCTACCTTCTCCCAGTAGGTGTGAACTTCAAGGCCTGAATTTATCTTTTTGCTCCTCAGACTCAATGACTTCAGGATTGTTCTTTGAAATTTATACCTCAGCTTTGTTTCAATTTGCTCCTATTACGAAGCAAAAGAAGAACTTTGTTCCTGTTTTCCTACAAAGAATTCTGCTTACATTTTCTACCATTCATAGTACAGGAAAACTGCCAGACATTTCCCAGAAAATCTAACCCTTAAAGTTACGGTGAAACCCTAGTCCCATAATAGCTTTATGTTATAGAATTAGATAACTAAAGAAAAGTGCAAATATTATTTTTATTTATTTAGAAGGGATTTTTTTTTTTTTTTTTGGTCTAGAAGAGACTTCAGATACCTTACCAGGAAAAGTAAAAAAAAATAGCAAAATGGTAAATAAAGGAAAGAAGGAATGAAGGAAGAAAGGAAGAGGAGAGAGAGAGGAAAGAAGTAAAGGGAACCAAACATTTCACAAATACTTCCTATGCATCGGCCACAAATTTGGTTATAAGATATAATTTAGTTTACCTTGAAAAAAGCCTGATGAATCGTGCAAATTATATAGTGTCTTATCAGGTTCAAAAAGATTACTTGTTCAGGAGACCCAGAACTCTCCTAACATTAACAGTAGCTAGGAATGTCTCATAGAGAGGACTACTAGCCATCATAAAGAGGACTCTGAGTAAAAGAATTAACAACACCCTTTACAAAATCATTTGGGTAGTGACACAGCACATACTCCTTGGAAGCTTTTCTTATGAGATCCCTCAGCATTGACCAATGACACCATACAGAAATACAATCTATATAGGTAACACCACAGGAGAATAAAACAGTATATAATGGGACCCCAGACATGCAGGGGTATTTCCGAGTCCTGGGAGATAATAGAATAAACTTATGGAGGACCTGTCCTTGAAGATGAATATTTGGACAAAGGAAAAGATGATGTCAGACATCAATGTTTTGTATATATTTTAAGTCTTTTAAATATATTGAGTAAATGCATGAGGAATATGGAAAGTTCGTTTTCCCAATGACGTCAAGTGTTTTGAGGGATGATGTGATAAAACTTTGTATCCATAACACAGTGTCTAGGACATAGTAAATGTTCAATAAATAGTAGTCATTGAATTAAGCCAAAATAAAAGGCAGAAATATAGACAACTGGCACATTGAATAGTAAGAAGACTGGCTTGACCGAAAAGGAAAACTAGGTGGAGAGGAATTCAAATATTTCCTCTTTCAGGAAGCTTTTCTTTTTTAAAAATTTATTTTTTTGTATACTTAATTTGTTTAAACATTTATTTTAGGTTCAGGGGTACATGTGCAGGTTTGTTATTGTGTATTGTGGGAGTTGGTGAACAGATTATTTGGTCAACTAGATAATAAACATAGTACCTGATAAGTAGTTCTCAAATTCTCACCCTCCTCCCACCCTCCACCCTCAAGCAGGTTGTGGTGGCTATTGTTCCCTTCTTTGTGTTCATATGTACTCAAAGTTTAGCTCCCAATCATAAGTGAGAACATGTGGTATTTGGCTTTCTGTTCCCGTGGTAATTTGCTTAGGATAATGGCCTTCAGCTCCATCCATGTTGCTGCAAAGGACATATCTTATTATTTTTTATGCCTACATAGTATTCCATTGTGTATATGTACCGCATTTTTTCATTTTAGTCTACCACTGATGGGCATTTAGGTTGATTCCATGTCTTTGCTATTGTAAATAGTGCTGCAATGAACATACACATACATGTGTCTTTATGGCAGAACAATTTATATTCCTTAGGATATATACTCAATAATGGGATTGCTGGCTTGAATAGTAATTCTGTTTTAAGTTCTTTGAGAAATTGCCAAACTGCTTTCCACAATGGCTGAACTAAATTACTTTCCCACCAGAAGTGTATAAATGTTTCCTTTCTTCCACAACCTCACTAGCATCTAGCATCTGTGATTGTTTGATTTTTTAATAATAACCTTTCTGACTGGTGTGAGATGGTGTCTCATTGTGTTGATTTGCATGTTTCTACTGATTAGTGATGCTGAGCATTTTTCGTATGCTTTTTGGCCATGTGTATGTCTTCTTTTGAAAACTGTTCATGTCCTTTGCCCACATTTTAATGGGTTGTTTCTTTTTTTGCTTGTAAATTTATTTAAGTTCCTTGTAGATTTCTGGATATTAGACCTTTGTTGGATGCATAGTTGGCAAATATTTTCTCCCATTCTGTTGGTTGTCTATCTACTCTGTTGATAGTTTCTTTTGCTTTGCAGAAGCTCTTTAATTTAATTAGGCCCCATTTATTAGTTGCTGTTTTTGTTGCAATTGCTTTTAGTATCTTCATCATGAAAACTTTGGCAGGGCCTATGTCCAGAATGGTATTTCCTAGGTTGTCTTCCCAGAGTTTTTATAGTTTTAGGTTTTATGTTTAAGTCTTCAAACCACCTTGAGTTGATTTTTTGTATATGGTATAAGAAAGGGGTCCAGTTTCCATCTTCTGTGTCTGGCTAGCCAGTGATCCCAACACTATTTATTGAATAGAAACTCCTTTCCCCATTGGTTATTTTTGTTGAGTTTGTTAAAGATCAGAGGGTTGTAGATGTGCAGCATTATTGCTGGGCTCACTATTCTGTTCCGTTGCTCTATGGTCTGTTTTTGTACCAGTGTCATGCTATTTGTGTTACTTAGCTTTGTAGTATAGTTTGAAGTCAGGTAACATGATGCCTTCAGGATTGTTCTTTTTGCTTAGAATTGCCTTGGCTATTTGGGCTCTTTTTTTTCTGCTTTATTTTTTATTTTTATTTATTTATTTTTTTTTTATTTCAATGGGTTATTGGGGAACAGGTGGTGTTTGGTTACATGAATAAGTTGTTTAGTGGTGGTTTCTGAGATTTTGGTGCACCCATCATCTGAGCAGTGTACACTGTACCCAATGTGTAATCCCTCACCCTCCTGCCCTTTCCCTGAGTCCCCGAAGTCCATTGTATCATTCTTAAGTTGGGCTCTTTTTTGGTTCCATATGAATTTTAAAGTAGTTTTTTCCAGTTCTGTGATGAATGTCATTAGTAGTTTAATAGGAATAGCATTGAATCTGTAGATTTGCTTTGGCAATATGCAGGAGGCCTTTCTTATTCACTCATCTTTAGGCTGAGTTAATCACTTCTCCCGAAGACTTATTTCTCTGCCTACCAGGGGCTCCTACTAGGGAATTTTCAGACCGTGTTGTAATTATTTGCTTACCGTTCTGCTCCCGTTTACTCTCCCTGCCTTCCAACCCAGGTGTTCCTTGGATACAAAAACTCAGGGTTTTATACTGTTGTATCCCAAGCCTAAATTCTTAATGAATATTGACTGAATGAGTGGGAAGATTGGGCCTGATTATTGGAATAATTTTGAAGGAGTTTGATCTTCAACCTTTACAAAGACTTTGTCCTACAGAAAAAAAAATTAAGTTCCTTGAGCAAATGAATTAAATAGATATTCTTTTCTAGGAATATGAATGCTTTTATGTCCAGGTTTGCATAAGAAGTTACTAGAAACGAGAGCAGTTCTGAAGCTGTTGTAAGAACAAAGGGCTGGAATGACAGGAACCAGAATTATGGTAAACAAGTAGAAAACAAAAACAGTTGTCTCAGCAGGTTGTTTTTCATATCAAAATAGCTCATGCAGGAAAAAAAAAAAAAGTTGAAAGTGAAGTTTTGGGCCAAGTGCGGTGGCTCATGCCTGTAATCCCAGCACCTTGGGAGGTAGAGACGGGCCGATCATGAGGTCAGGAGTTTGAGACCAGCCTGGCCAACATGGTGAAACCCCATCTCTACTAAAGATACAAAAAATTTGCCTGACGTGGTGGCATGCACCTGTAATCCCAGCTACTCGGGAGGCTGAGGCAGGAGAATCGCTTGAACCTGGAAGGTGGAGGCTGCAGTAAGCCAAGATAGCACCACTGCACTCCAGCCTGGGCAACAGGGCAAGACTCTATCTCAAAAAAAAAAAAAAATGAAATTTTGGTTAAATTCTACTTCTTTCTTTCCTATCACATGAATAATTATTGCCCCAAGTCCAAAAATAAATGTTCCTCCCATGATTATCCACATATCTTTAATACCCTTGGGGAAAAACTATAACAGCAGTATGAATATGTCAGTAATGAACTGCCATTAGGTTTTTCTGCCTTGAAGGGAATGAGGATTAAAGGGAACTTACATCTCTGAAAGAGTTGGGCTTGGGCTTTTCTTCTCCTCCAACACTAACATTAGAAAGTCACTTACCCTCTCCTAGTGTCTATTTCTTTATTCATCAAAGAAAGGATAATATTTTCCATAGCTTAGTTATGGGGCTACTGAGAACAGGGACCTTGTCTTATATCCGAATACTTAGCACAATATAGTAGTAGGCAATCAGTAAATATCGTCTGAAGAATGGATAAAGGAGACAATGAATATTATATTGCTGAGAAAAGTCTACACATCTTATAAATTAATACCATTATAAAAAATAAAGCTATCTCATATTTGTGCCATTTCATGTTAGACATCACTCACAAAGAGAGAGGCAGTTTTTTTCTCACACTACACTGCTTGTTTAAGTGTAGCTGGTTGTGGGGCAGGGATAGGGGATACTGATGTGGAAGAAATAGTGAGACACTTTATTTCTTCAGCCTCAGGTATGTTGGGGGATGTCTATAGAGATTGGCCATTTCTGTAGAAGATTCTGGATTCCACCCTGCTTGCCAGAGGCTTCTGTGTCAACAGCCAGAATGGACGTATGTCTAATTTTAACTCAACTGGAGCAGACATTTATTTTGGGAAGACAGGATCCTTTTGAGAATGGCTGCAATTGCCTGTGGGTTGGATCAGAGTTGAATTTCTTGATCATTTTGCTTCACTAATGGGGAAGATAATATTGAATTTTTACCTGGCTCTGATATGATTTCTTCCTTTAACGTTCTAAAGGACGATTAGAAGAATTTATTTTTAATTCTCCAAGATGCCTTACCTGTTGCACACTTCCTGGAGTCTTTATCTGATTTAGCCTTCATATATGGCTGAGGGAAATGTTTAAGCAGCAACCTTTGATGGTGTTTTAGGGGACCACATTTCCCTCACCCCTCAGGGCACAGCAGCCGTGATGAGAGAAGGAAACACTGGATTGAGAGAGTTAGATAGAGTAGGAGTTCCTTCCAAGATCTTCCACTTATTAGCACATAACCTCAGGCATGAGAACTACTAAAAGCTCCCATTTATTCTTACATAAAATACATAAATATGTGGATATATATATATATATATATATATATATATACACATCTACATATATTTATATAAAATAATATTGCTTTTCTTGACTCCATAACTATGCCTGGAGCTTATGTCGTTTATCTTACACCTAAACCTTTCAAGACATATGTAAGTTATTATTCTTGGAATCTGTAAGGTCTGATTCCACAGTGATTCTTTATACCTTTTTATACTGCTTTAAAGATGGAATTGGGCATGAACAAAAGAAAAGGATAAAGGAAATTTTCAAAGAATTTTTTCCAGATAAGGCTGCCTCTGTTTGGAAGCCAGTGGTAATAGTAAAGACCCCAAAATGACAGAACTACTTGGTTAGGAGCTGGTGCCATCTTACTCCCAGAGGAATGAGTACAGATTGGTGTATTCTCAAGACCCTATGACCAAGTGCTGTTGCAGAGGTAACTACAGGTCCATGGGGCAACTTCATTCTGAGAAGCATTCTATTCGAGTTGAGGAATGTCTGCTGGAATCTTCTCTATGCCTCAGTGTAGGGTATATGGTACTGAGATAGTGTAAGAAATGGTCCTTGACCTCTAGGAGTTCACAGTTTACTTTAGGTGTAAGATATAGACCAAAGAGACAATCATAAAGCAACGATAAACAGTGTATAACAAAATGTAAGTGAAATGCAATTCAAGTAGGGTGACAGAGCAATGGAATGTCTGAAATGCCAGCTCAGGTTCCACTAGCTCTGTAAGCTTCAGAAAATCACTTTATTTCTCTGGGATTCATTATGTCATCTTTCAAATAAGGGGTGTATGTACAGGTAAGAGGCAGATAGACTTAGATCTTTTGCAGTAAAAATCCCAAGTGTGCCTCTGACAAACTAGAATAAGACATCCTTTTCCCCAGCAGGGCACATTGT